>NC_134529.1:25330925-25661759 GCF_027942865.1 Odontesthes bonariensis | reverse complement strand
AGCAGCCATCAGTAGGACTGATCCACGTAGCCTCGATGTCGTAGCCGGCGCAATCACCGGAGAGACCAGACAGCAGATGGCGAGCGTTGTTGGTTGAGGGCAAAGCCAGGTGGGCTTTCAGCCGGCATATTACTCCACCTCTCTTTCCACGTCTTCTGCGACGGCTGTTGCGTGGCAACCGACCAGGTAGATGCCATAGGTAAGAGGGTACAGACGCCAAAACAGGTGGCGGTGGCTTTGTCTGATCGTTGACGTGATTGATATTATGTCCACAGAATCTCTGATTTTCAAGAGACTCGGGCGATCATGGATCAGTAGTGATGAAAACGATAAAAACATGACAAAACACAAAAAAAGCTAGCAGAGGTAGACGGCCAGCCACTCACAACGTCGCCAAATTATAGCTGGATATGTGTGTAGACCGAAGAGCAGACCGAGCAGTCCCCTGCTTCCGAGCAGCAAACACCATAACAGGTGCAGCTGTAGGCAGGCGGCAGCAGGCAGTGATACGATCCACCGTGGTCTTGTCTTTGCCTTCTCCTTGTCAGCCTCAGTTCCAGTATTTTTTAGTTTGGGAAACATGTGCAGAGAGATGCCTTCAGAGAAGCTGCTATTTTTGCAACTAACACCATTTGGCCCTCCAGCAACACAATATTTTCCACCGTGCTTTGATGTCTTAGCCATAGACGCCGCCATTACAGTTAGACTACCAGAACTTCTGTGTCAACCCTATGACGTCACGCATAAAAAAATTAATTCGCACAAAAAGACAAAATGTGGCTCCTTTTGAGCCCGTTTTAACATGACTTCCCGGATAAATTATTATCCAGACAATATCTCATTTTAATCGCAAGGCTTGGAACCTTTAGAATCAGCAGCAAAAATTTTGAAATTCCAACAATTAAAATTCGTTTCATAAGTCCTTTAAACAAAACATCTAAATGTCGCAGCTGAAATCGAGACTCGTCAGACCACGCAAAGTTTTTCCAATCTTCTATTGTCCAATTTTGGTGAGTTGTTTTGGGTTTTCTACCGTCACGTTCCCTGACCCCATCTCTTGCCATGAGCAGCTGATGACTGCTAAATGAGTCATTGATTTTCATCAGATCTTCACATTAACTCTGCATTCTTAGACCTGGCAGGGCTCAGATGATACTCTTTTTCTTTTTTTAAATAGTGTCCCAAAACATAAAACCTTAATTCCGATAAAAAAAATTAAAAAGTTAGTTTGTTTTTTTCCTACATGGGCAGCTCTAGCTCAGAAAGAAAAGTAGTCATCTGCCAATTTCAACTTCTGCAGTTCAGTTCCTGCTTCTCTGGACCACACGCCCCAAGAAAAAAAAAAAGAAAAAAAAAAAAAAACTGAAGTCAAGTTGCCTCTGATGTACCCATCGGTGAGTGATAGAGGAAAAAAGCAGTGTGGCCTGTAACACTGTAAAGACTAAGACGTGCTGTATGAGTGTGTGTGGCTGAATGAACATGGGTTGTAGTGTAAAAGAGCTTGGAGTGGCCAGCTAGACTTGAGAAGCGCTGTCTAGCGCGTCTAGGTTCAACCAAGTCAAATTACAGTTGAAAAACGTAACAGAACAGTAGCATTCAAACAAGATAACGACATATTCAGTTGCCGTCCGAGTAATGGAAAGCAGTGCATATCTGAAAGACCCTCCTCAGGTCCGAGTGCAGCTCAACACGAATTACACATCAAAGATTGGAAATGTGTAGAGGTGGTATTAAGATTTTGGACCCGTCTTTACTTAGATTTGCTTCTCCGTACCTCAACTCAAACCTCCTTGTACTTCTCTGAGCGGACTTTTTGATTTGCTTTGGAAATCTGCCAAATATTACTGATATGCTTCAACTACCTAGTGGTTAGAATGCTGCCTCTAATGAGTATTTAGATTACAAATACACAAAATATTCTTTATCTTTGGTTGGGTCTAAATTTAGCCTAAGACAGCCCTTTAAGGGGGATAAGCAGCAGAACTCACCTCGAGGTTGAGCTGCCATTTTTCCAGAAGCTCTTTTTGTCTGTGTTCCCAAAGTGTGTGGAAGGGATCATCTTTGACATCTTTTGATCTTTGGGCTTGCAGCATGTCCTGCAGCCACTGCTCCTCAAGAATGGACAACTCTTTGTTCACCAACTCCTCAAACAGTTTCCTGTAGCCAACTGCCCACAAATGTAGTAGTGACTGAGGAAGCACAAAACAGGACTCATAAGTAACATGCTGATAAAAAAAGGAAACATTTCTGTATATTCATATTTACCGGAATTGTTATGAAACTCTGTTGAGTCTGCAGTCCCAACTGAAACACAGCACCATAGGCAACCCCCGTGGGTTTTGGAAGAGAGCTCAGATAAGTGAGCTTCATGAAACACTGCAATCTCACAGCCTTGTCCAGGGTTGTCGAGTTAAACTTGGAACAAGTGTCTATAAATTGCTCGAGTTTTCCAAAGAACTCCTGAAATTATGCAATTTCACTTGTGTCACAGTTATGATGAAATCATAAAATATCTTTTCCTTTCAGTTAGTGATTATCGCACTTATTTTTTTTTATTGTCAATTGGCATTTTATAAAATAAATTTTAGAGGCTTTTACATAGGATACTGCAGGTGCTGTGCTCTGCTTCCAGACCCATTCATGTCCATATGTTACACAAACTGAAAAGATGTGTGGGCATGCTGCCCCGTGCTGAAGTTAAAATAATTTCATCTTGGGAGCAGTGCTCTGAGATGATATGTTGACGCATCCAATCAGAGGGAGTCTTACATATCCCAACAATTAAATTACTTCCCTACTTCAAACAAACTGCCATGCATTGTTTAGATGGATGGCTGCCTATAGTTGGTGCTCATTTTTGTGCGTCTCCATGTTACTGTCCACAACAGGTTGTCAAATTGCTCCCGACTCAACCTGAAGTAGACTTGGAAATGGTCATTGTACAGGTGCAGCTCTTTGATGAGCGTAAACTTTTTCAGATTTCCTTTCATGCCCTTAGGTATTATACATCTATATCCTCTTAGCTGCTCTTCATCCACCTCCTAAATCCTTCTCCACTGCTGTGCGTCCAGTGAGCACAGCGCATACTGCACGCTATGTGAAAGCCCTGTTATTCATTACCTGAAGACGACCAGCAGAGTGTTGCAACCGTAATGATGCCGTCTCCTTGACCCCTTTGGTCCTCAGCTCTAAACTCTTCAGCTGTTCTTTCAGGCCTGAGATGGTCGCGCTTGCTTCATTGTGCAACTGGAAGGAATGAAGGAAGAAACAAAGTAACAAAAACAATGAAAAAGTCAAATTTATACACATATTAACTTTCATCGATGAAAAAGTTAATAAAAGAAGATAATGCTTAGTCTAAACTTAAGCAGTAATAAAGTGTTTGAAACAGTTTCAATACAAGATTAATTCATTTTAGGATATTACATTGGTCCCTTGTAACAATATGAGAATTACATTAAATTAATTAATTAATTAATTAATGTAATTACGTTACATTTTTTATTGATGTCTGCCTTACACAAAAGGAATTAAACTACCAAACTCATGTACAGAAATTATTAAATGTGCAAATGCTTATTTGTGTCTGGGCTGTACTCTGGGACAATTTAAAAAAAACACAAAAAAAACTCTACTTTTAATATGACCTCGTCTCTCCCTGTGTATATGCAGCTTCTCTTTGAGCTGCTGCACTTGACGGTAATAACGGGAAAAGGTCTTTGTTCAAAGTATCAGCCATCAATGAAGTAAAGTCAATTAAAAATCAGCAGTGATTTTGTTTTGTAGTGTGAAAAGAGCATCACTAATCTACTCTTGAGGATTTTCAGTTTCAAATTGATAATTAAAATGGACAGATAAAAGACATTTCAAGCACATGGTTTCACTTGAGATGTCGCCCAGCTCCATGTTAGGGTTACTTGGGATAAGCTTTTTCCTGATTTTTTTTTTCCTGGATAGCTGAGATCTGCAATTTGATAAACACATAACTAAAAACATTAAACTGTTTTTATGAGGTCTACTTTACATACAAGTACCACCTTTTTTCTTTCCTCCAGCTCTGCTCTAAGCTTTTGCTTCTCCCGCTTCAGTCCATCCAGTGCTTCTTGCAGCTGACCTCTCTCCTCACAGAGACACGTCACTTTGCACAGCTGTTTCTCCAGTTTCTCAGTTAAAGTTCTCATCTGTGAAGAAGAAAGCTAGAGTTAGAAAGTTCTTTCATGTATCCATCTTACGCATCCATCAGAGCTACAGTTACAACAAATACAATTTTGATTGCGTACTAAACATGCTCAACTATAAAGCAGAGTTTTACTTTAGGAAAATGTTCTGCCCAACCTCAGTCTGTACTGTTTCCACCCGGCCCTCCAGTTCTGCTCTGAGCTGTATGTTCTCTCGTCTCAGCCCTTCAAGCATGTCCTGAAGTTGAACTTTCTCCCCATTCAGAGTTGTCACTCGGCATTGCAGTTTCTCCGTTTCTTCAGTATGATTCCAACAGTTTGTCTCCTTCTCAGACAACAAAGAGTTTCTTTCTTGTTGAACACTCTTCAGTTCCTTTACTAAATCTCTTATCTGTTAAGGAATAACAAGAGGATCATGCAGCTCTGGGAACAAATAGGTAAATGCAGATTCATGCCACTTACAACATGAAATGTAAGACTAACCTTTTGATCTACAGAACACTCCGCCTCCTGCCGCGATTTTTCCACATCAGACTTCATGATCCTCTGTTCACAAAGCTTCTCTTGGACATTCAGAGACTCTTCTGTTGAAGACACCTTAAAACAAAATGCCAAATACGTAAACTTTTCATCCGGAGCAGGAAGGAAAGACACTAACAAACAAAAAAAAACCCTCGGAAACAGATTTTCCAAATTGTAGAAATGCATTAATCATTCATAAAACCCACCAAGAGCAGAACACCCACATTTGTATGGTTGCAGCAAAGTTGAAAACACATGGTGAATAATGACCAATTATTAATCAAAGATATTGGATTTTTTTCCCCCCGTAAGCGATGGACAAAAAAGGTGCTAAACATAAAAGTTGAAGTGTAGGGAAGTTGTGCTCGACTGTTATCGTCCAACAGAAATTACATGTATATACTTCTCAAAATATGAATTAAAATGTGTTGAAGAAGGGATGGGTTTGTTTGAACAAAACAGCTTGTGTAGTGACACAAGACAAGACAGCTACCGAAACGCTTTTTCATCCCCCCCCCTAATTTGTCATTGGTCTGTGCATGTCTTTATTTCAGTTATCATTAGACAAACTATTGTTATCCAAGATGTTTAATGCTCAAGATTGTGTTTTTTCCATATCTTTTCCACATCCAAGGAATAAGTTCTTTACCACTTCCAACTTGTTTTCCAGCAGTGCTTTAAACTGTTCCTTCTCTTGTGTCAGATCCTCCGGGATCCCCTTCAGCAGATTCTTCTCTTCACTAACAGACATGTCATTGCGTAGCAGCTTCTCCATCTCCTCTTTAAGGGACGTCCTCTCAGACAGCAGAGAGTCTCTCTCTGCATGTAAACTCTCAAGCTCCTCCCTCAGCCTCTGAATTTGCAGAAAATGGATAAAATTGTAATGAATAGTTCTAAATGGCATGGATACAATATTATTTACATGAATTTACTTTTTTCATCATTTTTGGCCTCAAAAATTTGTAATTGAGAATCAAAAGTTGCCTAGTCACCATCATTTGTCATTATAATTTTTATACGCTTAGAACAAATAAATGCCATCCTGCCTGTTCGTCCAACTTCTGTAACTGGATGGTACTCTCTGCATCTTTCACTCTGCCTTGTGTGCTCTCCAGCTCTGCCTTTTGGCTACTCAGCACCGTGATCTCCTCTTGTAGAACTTTGCTCTTTTCCTGAAACATCTCCAATTCCTTCTGATTCTTAATCAACTGAAAGATATTTCAAGCACAAGTATACAAATTAACATCTTCCAAACACATAAAAGCGTAACACAACAGGGACAACAGTCTCCCACGAATGCTTAGTGAAATATTGGAAAACATGTTAACGGGTGGAATGGACTGCCATTTTAAAATGAGCGGTCAACATTTTCTCAAAAGGTCAGCTTTCAGCTGCCTTACCTCCTCATTCGCCTTCTCCAAATCGTTCTCCAGCTGTTGGATCTGTAGCACAGTGAAGATACCCAAAGGTTGGAAAAAAAACCCACAAAGCTCAGTACAGTGAAATGCATATAAGGAAGAAAGGTGCTTATTATTTGCTTCAATGGTCTTGCTCAGGCTTAGTATTAATGGAGGGGCAATTAAAATTATAATAAGAGAGTAATGTGATTAAACCTTTAAAAGTTGCCGAGCCCCTTTCTCTTTTGTCAGTGGCTGTAGCTTAGAAGTAAATTGTTGTAAGTTTTACCTGAGCGTTTGAACTCCTTCCGAGAACTTTTTATGTGATTTTGGGATTTCTCTTCATTAATCAGGTTTTTTTGTTTTTAAAAATAAAAAATAAAAATTCTTAATCTCATGATAAACCCATATGACAGACACCATCTCAAACAGGACTGCTACTCCCTTTGTTTAGAGTCACACAAGATGCAATAAAACCTTGAAAAGGTTCAGTTTTACCTTTTCCATTCTTTCCTCCAGCTCTGTTCTGAGCAGCTGCTTCTCCTCTCTGAAAGCATTCAGTCTCTCTTGCAGCTGATCTCTCTCCTCAGTAAGAGATGTCACTCGGTGCAGCAAAGCATGTTTCGCTGCTTGTGCATTTGCAAGTTCCTCAGAGAGGATCCTAATCTGTTTAAAATGAATTGTTCCAAAATAACAGTCAAGATATTAAAAAATGAAGTATGAAATTTTAAGAAATATCCTTTATTAACAGTCTATGTCACCTGCTGCTCAAAATCAGATTCTTTCTGTTCATAAAGCTTCATCAGATCTGATTTGGTTTGGCTTTGCTCGCTGAGGTCCTCTTGAAGAGACTGTATAAGGCTTTTGGCCTCTGCAAGCTGGATGAGAGGATGAGAAAACATGCTAAAGTACCTCAGAAACGCAACTCAAACAGCTTCAGTGAAATATGTTGCAGGGAAAAAAACAAAACAACAAAAAAACCTGTTGTTCTAGCTCGGCTTGCTCTTCTTGTCTTTGATTCTGTTGGTGGAGCTGCTCTTGAAGTGAATACAGAAGGTTTTGAGCATCAGTTGCCTAAAAATGAAGAAAAGAGAACAAATTTCATAATCACTGATTTAAGGGTTACATGCATACGCATTTCTCTTCTTCTTTAAAATAAACTTTAAGTTTACATTAATTTGACTTGTTATGTCTTACGTGCTCTGGCACTTACAACACCTGGAAAAAAATGGAATCACCAATTTCAGTGCAATCATTAGGAGGCTTTATTTTATTCAGGCCTAAGACTACGTTTAAACCGGCCTTCTAAAAACTAAAAGACTAAAAAGGTTTTTTGAAAACTTCAACATATCCACTAAAATCTTTTCATTCTCAACCTCTGAAGAAACAAGAAAAATGAACTAAAAACCATTTACAATGGTAAATCTTCAGCTTTTATTGGAAACCACCAACTTTGACCTCATGTCTATCAAAATGATTTAAAACAATAAAATAATGTCTTCACAATGTTAAGGCAAATGCGTTGCTCCAAGCTTAAGAAGTAAGTTAACGTGTATGTCACGAAAGTTCAGGATGGGTTATAAGAGTGTGTTTGGAAACCTTATCAAGCTGTTGCACCTGGCTGATTGACAGGAAACAAGAAAACTGCCAATTGTAGCAAAAAAAAAAAAAAAACGCTCAAATTTAAAAGGAAACTTACAAATTAAACTAGATTTTTAAAATACTTTATTAATCCCAGAGGAAAATGATAAAATAGTAATACTTAGACCAAGAAGGATGTCAAAACTTCAAGCTAGAAAACTCAAAGGAACACGCTTTGAAAATGGAAAATATATAACAAAAGAAATGGAAAAACGAGTCAATGTTTCTGATCGAACTATGAAAAATCGGCTGAGAAAAATGGGTAATATAACACCTAATTAAAAGGAAATAAAATGACAATGGGCAAAAGCAGTATGAAAGTGATGTTCAGTGAGCAAGGAGGTTATGTTGGAACTGTGGTGCAGGTCAAATGAAACAAAGAATTTCTAACTGAAGAAAACAATCTAATTTTCATTGATGACATGCAGTTGATGTCATGTAAAGAACCAGGGAATTTTATCCCAACAGTAACTGCACTGGTGTATATTGAAATGTTTAACACTTTTCTTTCCATTAATCAAAAGTAAGTTTGGTGATCAACACATTTTTTTAGGGTGAAATTGCATCATGCCCCAAAGCAAAGAGCAGTAAGACTTCTCATAAGGAGAGGTATACAAATATGGTGACATGGCCAGCAAACAGTTTTTCTCTAAAGCCAATTGAAAATTTATAGTGAAATATGGACAAATTGATTAATTAGGAAAATTGGTTTCCCAAACACTTGATTATCAAACATCCTTCAAGAATAGTAATTCTATATCTTAATTGCATCTATATTGCAGAAAGGTGGGCAGTGTCTGCTTAGACCTGTGAGGAGTGACAAGTTAGAGGAAACTACATTTTTGGGGAGGAGGCGCTTCCCTTCCAGTTGTAAATCTAATGTTGAAGCATACAGCTGTACATTAGCAAACCTAATGGGAAGTTGAACATCAAGGACAGCATGATCACTTAAACTTATTATGACTCCTTACCATCTCTCTGCTATGCTGTAGATCACCCTCCAACTGGCTCTTCTGCTTTGTGCCGTCCTGCAGAGCAACCTCTAGTTGCTCAATCTGCAGACAAAGATGGTACATTTAGTAACTCAAGTATTTTTTTAAAGCAATACTGTAGGACGATGCCGAGCTATTTTCTAAAGCTTAAATATTTTCCAAGTCTAGAAAACCTATGTTCTTACCTTTCAAATACATTGATTTATTAAATAAAAAAAATAATAATTCTTAAGGCATGTGGACATAAGTTGTTTGTTCTTTAACAGGAGGAAATGTGTGCATTGGATAAGATTGTTTTCAGTGTTGGATGCATCCACATTTTGTGGAATGTGCTACAATGGAGGAATACAATGACAAATGTATCTATTGTAAAGGTTACTTCGATAAATCTGGCTATGGATACACATGCAGTAGTTCTAAGAAGGCCTGTTATAGTCTAATCAGTAAACATGTCTGTTTGGTTAGGCTCACGGAGAGATTCCACCCTGCCTAAAGAAAAGTAGAACAGATTTGAAATAATAATTTTTAAAAAATAGTCACAAACCATCTCCATTCTTTTCTCAATCTCTTCTCTCAGCTGCTGATTCGCGACTCTGGATGTCTCCAGCATTTCCTCCAACTGATCCTTCTCCCCGCAGAGAGATTTCACTCTGCTCAGCAGCTTCTCCTTCTCTTCCATCTCCTGTGAGGGCAGAGTGTTGGCTTCCTCCTCAGCGACCATGATATTCCCCCATGTTTCAGTGAAGTCAACTTTCTCCGTTAAAGTTCTCATCTGTAAAGGAGGGAGGGATTAGAAAGATCTTTGACGTTTCTTCAACTGCAACTATGGCTTAAACAAAGTTTATCATCCAAATAATCTTAAGATCTTGTAACAACTTAAACAATGTGCACAGAAATGTGTGGGACCTTATGTAGAAGCAAAAGCATAACAAACCTCAGGCTGTTGAGTTTTCATTCCGTCCTCCATGTCTGCGCTGGGCTGCTTCTTCTCCTGTCTCAGTCCCTCTAACATCTTCTGCAGCTGATCTCTCTCCTCACTGAGAGACATGACTCTGTGCTGCAGGTCCTCCTCCTCCATTGTTGATGACTCAGCGCTTGCCATTTTCTCCAATAGCAGACCATCTCTCTCTGCTCGCACACTCTCAAGTTCTTCAGTCAGAGTCTGTATCTGTGAGATTGTAAATACTTTAAATGATAGGTTTTCTTAAAACAACCTTAAGACATATTTAAGTCTTCATCACTGTAACTGTTCCTTAATTGTGCTCTGCATCACAGCCTATAATTTTTTTTTATTAGTTTTAATTAGTTTTCTGAAACTATGTTTTTTTTTTTTTTTTATTAGGGTTGTCAAGTGGGAGGGCTTGTGTTTTTTTTTTGGTTTTTTGGTTAAAGTAAATCCCCATTCTTAACTTGGATTACAAAATATTATTTGCCTGAATATTTGGGAATAGGCTTTTTTTTTTTTTTTTTTTTTTTTTAAGATAATGCAACAACTTAAGAGCTTTATCTCATGTTATCATCAACCAACCTTTACCAACTTCATCATTTCAGCTTTTTAGGAATTCATGCGTTTTTGTCAGTCTTGGCTTAGACAGCTCTAAGTACTTTATACCGTTTACAGCAATACTAGGAATTTTTTTTTTTTTACTTTTCAAACAGCCACTGAATATAAGAACTATTTATGCAACTATGGTACTGACATGGTGCAATTCTGTTTCAGCAACAGCTACAACGACAGCTGACAAAGTGGTGGTAATGCACATAACGGTCACCCAACCGACAGCCATGAATACAATAATTCAAGAATGCCTCACGACAGCTACGGTGCAACTTATCTGGCACTGTGAGCTAAGATGCTAATGGTGCTTCAACAAGTTCACAGCAGTAAAACATTTTTGTGTGGAACTTTATCAAAAAACAGACATGAAAATAACATCCAATCCAAGACCATAACACATGAACTTTAAGCCCTATAAGAAAGCTACGCCTTCTTCAGGAATCAGGGGATAACTAATGAGCTGTTCTAAAGCCAAGTCAATGCCGTGAAGAAAATGGGGCAAGAACAAAAAGACCTTTTTCGTTAAGTGATGGTAACATTATTTAGGCTCAAAAAAATTTAGGTTGACACTTTGTCATTGTTTCAAAGACACTGATAACAATTATGTGCTGGTAATGTAGGAGCCTAGATGCAATTTTTACTAACTGATATTTAGACAATAAATTAAATTAACATTCAAATTGTTGCACTTGGGATATGGGTGCGGATCATTTTAAATGTTTAAAATTTGTTCTATATTCTTGCATAGGAATTGCATAGTAATTGTGCATATTCAATTGCCTGTCGATCCAAATGCATCTAGGTGGGTGTGGTTTCCTGGCCTGAGTTTCAGTGAAGGTTTACATGTTTTTTTTTTTTTGTTTTTTTTAAACCCCTCTTTATCTTTCCGATGTTGCTTTTATTTTTATATTCGGATAATATTTTGTACCTTGTTTTGTTTTGGAAGTAAACAGTAAAACTGAATCAAGAGGATATTGTGGAGCCTTTTTTGTTGATGTGGATTACAACGTGGGAATGATTGTTATTGCCTCGTACAATCATGTTAGTAAAATAAAATAAGAGCGGTCGGCTGTGTGTGTACATGCATGTGTCGAAGGGGTGAAAGAAAGATGTGGTGGTGTTAATGGTCGAAAAATGGTTGAATCATTTCCATATGATTTTGTGAGGTATTTGTTCTTAGGGATTTGCATATCCTTAAATCAATACCAGGTGCTATATGAAGCCTATTTCTAGATACAGTGCTACCATTGGAAACATTAAAATTTTATACTTCATATCTTTAAAGTTAAAGTACGTTCGAGACGTAAAATAATTATCGGGGACTATATAAAATGTCATATTGCAAAACTGAACCCAGTTTCCCTGAAGACTTACATTAGTTTTCAGCTCCTTCAGCTGTGAAGAGGAATCGTTAGGAGGTCCGTCCAGTTTAGACAATTGAGCAGACTCCAAGACTTTGATCTTCTTCAACTGCTCACGATTCTTCTCCAAGGCAGTCCTCAGCTCCTCTTGATTCTCAATCATCTGTTTGACAGACAATTATTTACTCTCTGGATATGACATACAGTTACAATGACAAGCATGTTTAGAGGATTTAACATTTTGCATATGAAAAAGCAGATAAGCTGTGAACTCACCATATCAACATTTTCCTGCAGGTCCAGTTTGAGCTGGTCTCTCTCTGCAGTGAGAGAAGCCACAGTAGAGAACAGATTCTCCACTTCATTTGAATATCCCCCATCACTGGTTATTTGAGGAGCCTTTTCCTCATGTTGCAGACACGGAAAATCCTGCGATGGCCTCGGTATCTTTTAAAATAATAAGACGTAAATGATGATACAAACAAACACACGCTTAATACATGTACGTTTAATAATTTCATGAAATGTCCCGACTGGACTTGTTGCACAGGTGGCATCTATCACGGTACCAAGCTGCATGCCCTGGTACTTGAATTCATACACCTGTGGTCATAGAAGTGATCGGAACACCTGAATTTAATTATTTAGATGAATGAATACTTTATAGTGTGTGTGTGTATGTATATGTATGTATGTGTGTATATATATATATATATATATATATATATATATATATATATAAATAAAAAACACGCCGTATGGACGGCGTGTTGACTTAGGAGAGGGATGGTTTTGTTTTCTTTTCTGTCGTGGCTGTTTAATATCCACAGATAATCAATGTACACATATATAGCCATTGGGATAGTAATCAATATTTAATGACAATACAGTGTGTTTGAGGGGTTGTTTTGTTAATGACAGTGGGTCAAGTTTGTTTTGTGATTGACTTGAGGGTTGTAGGGTGAATTTCTGCTCAATGTCCAAGTCATATATCCCACATACATATTAATTGCATATGGTTAATTTATTCGTTTATCAATATATGTGAGTGCCATGTAAGAATACGTTTAATCGCTTCTATACGCCTAGTATATAGGGTGTGCCTCTTAAAGTGGAGGCAAGGAGACAATGTGTTAACTTTTAAGGATAGGGCCACGTTGAGTGAGGAAAGGGCAGGTACGGGTTAACATACAGCTGACACTTCATCCTGACTGAACGCGAGCGATTGACAAAAAGTGATTACACTGCATACTTTTCAATCAGCCTGTCCTGACATGCCGCGAGCGTTGTTGCTCCGTCCAGGGATCACGCCGACTCCTTATAAAATCGCCCGCGCTGTCTCTATTGGGACGACATTTCGCTGTAATGAACACGCTGCTTCCTGTTGACAAGCCAGTTAGCAACAGGTCAGCATCACTCGGGGAATAATGGACGAGGAGAAGCCGATCTTTACCGTGTAACAGCATCCAATGGTCTATGACCCGTACCACAAAGATCTGAACAGAAGGGAGCCAGAGAACTCGGCGTTTCAAGTGAGTACTTTCTGAACCAATAGAATCAGTCCCGACAAAATCGTCACGCTGCATATCAGGACGCCCTCGCGAAATTTCGCCGTCGTATCGCGTTAGTTTCGCTCGCTCGCTTTCAGTTAGGATGAGGTGTGAGATGCATCTCACAGCAACAGGCACAGAACAGGGACGTGAGAATGGCGAAAACAAACTTTGTATGCCAGGAGAGAATTGAGATTTGCCCTTGTAAGGACAAGTGCAGATTTGTGTGGACAATGAGCTCCGGTCACATGTTCGTACTTCCACACTGGAGACATGCTCACATATACAATGGGTTGATGCACACAGTATGGATGCTCACTTGTTCAATGTTCAAACTTTTGGTATCTGACACACACACACACACACACACACACGTATCTGGTCATTGGGGAAACAGAATCCTCCAATGGAGCAACAGCTTAACAGATGTGGGGAAGTGCATCAATTGAGGGTATAAAGTTGGGGAGAAGTTTGGATGCGTTACTTTTTCTCCTGTTTTATATTCTGGCCAGAACTTTATGTAAGGCTGAAGCTTGCATGAATAAATCTTTTGACAACATTTGAGAGATTCGTTCTCAGTTCTGCTTATTCAACAGAAAAACCACAACATATGAGAAATTTGCAGAAACTAACCAAACATTTTTACATGATCATACAAGTCTGAAACAGACCTGAGGTGGCTAACAGAGATGAAAAATCTCTGATGAAAAACACAACACGGATGAAGATGTTGTTGCAATGGTTTTTTTGTTTTGCATTTCCCGTTCCTGTTCATGATAAAGAGCATATCTCCAGTCTATCATCCTGTCTTTTCTTGGCTCTCTGTAGCAATAAAATTTAATCTGATGTTTATTCTTTTCCTGAATCTTACTCGTACACTTATCATCCTCCTCCTCACTTCCTTAGCAGCATCTTGGGTCTTTCCACTGCATCTGCCACACTATAAAAAGAACTTATACATTGTGAAAACAATCTTTTTTCCTCTCCACCTTTGTTATAATATCAGCAATTTCGTTAATCTTTTTTCTTCTTGCCTAAAGTTTTTGTTAGCCATTTGCTGGTGTTCTATGGTATCACAGTAAATAAGTACAAGTAAATTTGTGGAAAGCAAAGTTCTAAAGTGTGGTTTCTTGTGGTCAACTTATTTACAGAACCTTTCAGTACCTTTTAAAAACAAAAAGATTACAAGATACAAAATCACCCAGCTTCGGTGCAAACCTTTCTGTATAAGACTATTTGTCCCTTGCACTGTTGCTCTCTACAAGTGTCGAGGACAAAGGAGGAGACTTGTATCCTTGCATTAGCAATATTGAATACAGACCTAAGACGTGATGGTTGAGTACTCAACCGATGCCCGTTTAGGGAGTTGCAGAATGAAAAAGACCACACAACTTAAAGACCTTGTCATGAAACATAGATAATAATGAATGAATATGAATAAACAAAAAGTTAGATCAGAACATATCATTCTAAAATTGAAAAAACACAGGAAATCCATGAAGGAAAAATGATTAATCCCACATACATGCTCCTCCAAGGCAATGTTTTGACAACGGTTGACAGCCAATTCCTTCTCTGCGTCTCCGGTGACCTCCTCGGCATCATCCAGGGAGCAATGAAGTGTTGCCACCTCTTGGACCAAGTCCTTACTGCACTGTAAGGATGAGTCATAATAGAATTTATCTGCTTAATGACAAATCATTGGATAACCTCAGCTCATTTCAGTATTTATACTTTAAATTAGGGATGAGCAATGATTGTGACTTCTCCAATAGTCATTCAACTAGAAGGAATCAAATTGTTTATGCAACGTTTGCATTGCTAAAAAGAGCGATTCAGTTTTAACAAGCTGGTAGAACAGTAATGCACTTTATTTGTTCATCTGGAGCCAGGAACAGTTTTCATATATTTCAGAATAATTTCAAAATTTGTGTTCAGTGTGAGTCTGTCATCAAAAATCCAAAGTCTAAAGACAAATGGATATTGTAAGTGAGGATTGTATATGAGGACTTCCCGTTTCATGGCGAAATGTCAACTTACGAAGGATATGTTTGGCAAAAATTCTCAATTTTCAATAAAGTTATGAAAGGCTTAAGTCCTTTCTGACACACTTTTAAGTGTGAGGGTTAAATCATTTAGAAGTTGTAGCCATGTACTCCAGTGAACCGCTGGGGGTTCTCTTGCAAGCGAACTGAGACTCACCTTTTCAGGCGGACCACAGTTTACGAACTAACCGAAACAAACGCTGGTCCGTTCAAAGCAGAACAAACAGCTCTGCTGTGAAAGCCCCGTAAAACACTAAATAAGTCATTCAAGACACAGTATAGAAACTTTTTTTTTTTCTTCTAAGGGTTTTCATTTTAACATATTATCTAATTGTGACGTCATACATATAACATCAAATTAATTTAGGAGTCACTTCTAAGTAATCCACCTAACGATAAATGAAAAATCGTGGCACAATGGGGGGGGGTTCAGTATCCTGTACTAGTGACCCTATTAGTGGCAGTGTTTCAGTAAATTAGTGGTGCAACGGATCATCATTGATCCGTGATCCATTCGGATCAATTATTTCGGTTCGGCACACACGATCCGCGGATTGATTGAAAAAAAGAAAATTTGTGCCCATGTTCAGTCCTCACACAACAGTTACCATTCCTGCTAGTTCCAGGTACAGAGCTACTTTCCACTCTGGGTAAAAGTCTGCAACAGTTCCCTCTTCAATAAGCAAACAGTCCTATGGCTCGTTTGTGATTTATTGTCCTCAGCGTACAACATGTAGAACAGTGGGCATGGAAAATAAAAGTAGGCTAGACTTCGGTGACTACTGTAACGATAACTGCTGCCTCTAGTGCTACGTCTGTTTCCATATACTCGCGCTGCCACACGAACCTGTTGCCTAGGTTACCCCACAGACATAACACGTAGCTGACATAGCAATAGCTAACATAAAGAAAACCCCTAACCTGCAACACAGCATGGTCATGGTGAGCGGAGGAACAGTAGAGCTTGAACTCCCCACGTAATTTAAATCCCCTGTTTGGGAGAATTTTGGCTTCCCTGTCAAATTTAATGAAGAAGGAAAGAGGTTGGTGGATAAAACCGTGACGGCGTGTAGGCACTGTGGCACAAGAAAGTCAAACAGTGGAAACACATCGAGCATGGCCACGCATTTGCAGCGATATCACCCCGGGGTTTCACTGACAGGAGTGAAACCAAAAGCGGCGCAACAACTGCTCATCACCGCGGCATTTAAAGCTGCCGTCGGCAGGTTTTCAAAATTCCGAGTCTAAAGTCGGAAAATTCGAACTGATACAACTTTCAGGTCCCTCTCCCTCTGTGGACGAGGTTGTGCACGTGAGTTCACACCAGTGTGCGCGCACACAAGCTGGGGGCAGACTCACGCTCAGCATGGAAGACATGGTTGGTGACTGTTCTGCTCAGATAATAGATAAATAATAAACCTAACGTGATTGGTTAAAAACAGCCGGGAGCGCTCGATTTTTGCAAGCATCATTACAGGCTTCAGAAGGAGCTACAGAATTTTTCCTAAACAGCCTATTTAATATTCTACTTCCAGAATCCCATGACAGTTCAAGCTAATATGACTAAAAAAAAAGTTGCCGACGGCAGCTTTAAGCAGCCCCTTCCTTCACAATCCAACCGGGCTAAAGCGATCACAAACGCTATCGGTGTGTTATAGGTGCAGACATGAGGCCATATTCAGTTGTGCAAAACAAGGGCTTTAAACACATGCTGAACGTGCAAACAACAAAAAGACAAAACATGTTTATTTGTCTTGTCTTGTCTTTTTTTTTTTTGATGATCCGAAAAATGATCTGATCCGTGACTGATCCGAGGAACGATACGAACCGTGAGTTTTTTGATCCGTTGCACCCCTACAGTAAATCTTAGTGCTGGGCAGTATACCGGTTCACACCGAATACCGGTTTATAATTTAGTTATGATATGAATTTTTAATATACCGCCATACCGGTGTATTTGATTACACAACGGGGAGAACGCTGCGTCGCGCGACATTGTTTGAGACGGGACCCTTTTCAGTGTTGCGCTTCTAAACACACATGTTTAGGCCGTTTCTCAATATACGTTCTTGTCCGTACTTGTGTTCTTGTGAAACGTCAGTCGCAGCCCAAGTACTGTCCCAATACACAAGTTCAAATTTCGCCGAGAACGGTGAAAGTTCCCGGATGTGTTCTCGACACGCCCATTTTACCGAGGATGCATCGGTAGCTAACTTGTGCTTACTTGTCAGCGCAAATATCCCACAATGCACTGCGCTCCTACCCGAGCCGAAATCAACAGGCTGAAGCTGATTTCATTTTAGCTCTAAACTCTTTAAATATATCACTTTATCCACGTTTAAAACATTTTGAGGTGAGAAAGTAGCCCTTTAGATCCCGATTTTATCGTTAATTTGTCTTAATACCAGCTATTTACAATTTTGTTCGGAAGAATTCTGCGCCTCAAGCACTTGGATGAAAAAGCCCAGCTGTTTAATCAGAGCAGGCTGCCTCGGGCACAAAGAACGCATAGTCTCAAAACTGAAAACGGAGCATGTGTACTTGTGAGCTCCCGAGTTCATTCTTCCGAGGTTGACTAGCAAGAACATTCTCCTCAAGAACACAAGTCTGTTCTTTGCATTCTTGGTATTGAGAAACGGCGTTACTGTCTATGGGTGCGAGGTGGTAATAAGCACTTGCGTTACGCGAAGGTGAATAGGATAGACAAGGAAAGTTCCGAAATCGAAGCTGCAGAACTAGTAGAACATGCTGACACAGAAGAACTTGTGCCAACACAAGGAGCCGGTGTTCTGTCGATTTCTCCTACTTGTCGAGAATTGCTACTTTGTGGTTTTGCGCATGCGCCGAGCCGATTTTCTTAGTTTCGTTTTCACGCCCATAATGTTTTGCTACCCTGCGTCTTGGTGTGTAACTGTAACATTCTCAAAATCCTGATTATTTTCTCTTTTGGAAGACATGCAAAGTAATAAAACACTTATCGTATCAACAAGCAGTTAGCTTAACATGCACAAATGGGGTGTCTTGAGCATGTTGAATAAGTGGAAGGCGCCTATGAAAGTTACATTATCCATGAGGCAGCGGCTTTTCTCTCTCAATAAATACACAATTTTTCTCTTCTATATAAAAACATTAATTGATAACAGCGATGCTGTTTTTAGGAATGGAAGAAAACTGGACTACAGTTCACAAGTACCTTTCTGAGGGACACTTCTGTCTTTATTTAGGTGACTCTGCTCCATCATTGTCATGAATGCATTGAGAACAGGGGGAGCATTATTTCACAGGGTGTTATTGGATTATCAAAATGTGCTACCCTCTTAAATATTGATTAGAAAATGTTATGAACATGCTGCCATTCATCCTACAGTGGCAGTGAGGTGATAAGTCGATTTACATGAATGCATTGAGAAGGGGGAGCATTATTTAACAGCGGACTATCAAAATATGCTACCCTCTTAAATAAATCAATTTCATTACACTTTTTATAATTACACACGAGACACAAAAAAAAACTTACTTTATGACTTTATTTGATATACAGAGGTAGAAAACCATAAAGTAGTATTTTTTGATAGGGTAGCACAAATTGATAGACAAGCCTATCATTTTTTGCGGCGGGAGCATTTCTCGACGAAATAGCACAAATCAACAGAACACCGTGTCTGTAGTTTGGAAGTTTTTTGGTTTAAAAAAAATCCGACGTCGACCAAACAACTATTTTTGTGTTGTCGGGCTACAGTTGTCGCCGGAGGCGGCAACACGAGCAATTTGCTCCATCACCTTAGCCGTAAGCATGTCTTAGAATATCAAGAATGCATGAAGTTAAGGTCAGCACCCGTCACATCAGCAGGTAACACGGGGAAAGCAAAAGAAAAGTCGAGCCAAATGTCACTTTAAGACCCACAGTAAAAGTTCTGTATTTTGACTGCAATTGTGTTTGCATTCCGATTCCTCACTTCATTAGAATCATGAGTAGCACTTCTTTGTAAACAGCATCATTTTGTGGGGCGTTATTGTATGATGGTAAAATAGACCATCCTAAGTTAATCTACTGCAGTAATTCTGTTCTCAATCTGTAGAAAATGCTGTGAACACCTAATTATGCATGAAAAAAAATAAATAAATAAAATACCATGATATACCGTGAAAAAATACCGTGATATTTATTTTTGGTCATACCGCCCAGCACTAGTAAATCTTATTCAAAAGATTACAAATGATCTAGGATAGCAATTGTAACAGAGAATTAACAAACATACCATCTTCTGAAGTTCCTCTGCATACTCAGTTTTCTTCTTCAGCTCTTCAGAAAGTGTTTCTAGATTGTTCTGAAGAGAGAAAAAAAAGTGCACAAGTGCAACATTTTGAACTTTTGCTTAACGGGTCTGGTACTAAACATTTCCAGTATCAATCTCTTAATACTTTATTGCCTTAATACCTTTGGCCCCTATGATAAATAGAAAAAACTGACAATTTGATGAAAAAGCAAGCTCCTTTTCAGATTAATACATGCGAGGAAGATTTCTTCATCTGCCGGTCAGTTTACCTTAAGTTCCAGAGAATAGCGCTCAGAGGATCCAAAAGCCTCCTTCAGGCAAGATAATTCACTTTGTAACACTTTGTAACTTTCTAACTGTAAAAGAAAAAAAAAAATAATAAAAAGAAAGGAAAAACAGTGTAACTATAAAAAACAGCACACAAAACTAAAAAAAGAATGACAAATAAATAATCATTTCCACTTAAAAAAAAATGTTTTAATGAACACAGGGAAAATCTGTATTCTTTGTTCATTCTATTGTCAAAATAAAAGATCAAAAAATGGAAAGAGATAACGAGCCATCAGATTATATTCAGCCCCCCACATAAAAGTCATTTTATGTGTATTAGTAGGTTTATCATAGTAGTTTATGGTTGACCAACAATTTACCCCATCTTTGGGCACATGTACATACATATAAAGCGGTAACAACTTCTCGGATAACTACAATAAGTTTTTTCTTTTAACAAAAAAAAGGGCTAGTTTTCTGTATATGCAGTTGTTGTATTTAATTGAATTTTGCTTTGAAGAGAAAATGTTTTACTTTAAAAAACATTTTAATGACTCTTAAATGCACCACTTGGTTTTGTTCATGCAGTTCAATACTTGCTGCAGTGGCTCTGGACAGATCGTGTATTTCTTTGCATCTTGGAGATTTTCTCCTAAACTTTTTTCTGTGAAAACACAGCTTTCTTTCTTTGTTTTTTGTTCTAGTTTGGATGCTTTGCTGCTAGAATAACTTTTGATGGCAACTCTGGAAATTTTTCCCAACTGTAATAATGCATAACCATGGCAGTGATACAGGCATCAATGGAACATTTAATGGACAAACTCAGAACCGTGGTGAGGAGACAGCGGAAATATCAAGAGGGCAATATTATTTTTTCCAGGCTCGAGCGCCTCTCTATTCGACTTTGGGACTGCGCAGGTGGGCAGAGACTTCAGATGGAGAGATGTTGAACTGTTGGCTTAGTTCCCATTTCCCTTTGGGATAAATAAAATATTTCCTGTCCTCCCCATTTAATTTAATTTTCCTGTTGTCTGCAGAGGGAGTTCACCTGTGTTACGTGTCAATTTGGTGAGATTGAGTGCTAAGTTAATGCCAAGCTATAAAAACTGGGAAGGCTGCAGGTTGACATTTATTTTATTCTGTATCCATCCATGACAATGGCATATACTTAATAATAATGAAGACTGGAGCAATAAGATTTTCCTTTGGAAATAAATAAAGTATTACTGAATTGAACTAATATAACATATTACCTCAAATAATCTATTAGGTTTGACTTTTTCACAAAAAAAAAGGCAGATATTGCTGCAATTGGTCTAAAAGTATCAATTGTGCAAATTTGTAAATGAATATAGGATGTAGGCTAGTTTAAGTACGCACCTCTCAGTGTTGTTGTTTATGTCCAAAACAGCTTAATAATTTTAGCATTTAAAGCAATACTATGTAACATTTCTACCTTAAAATAACAGCTTGAAAAAAATTGTGCGGCTAGAATGAGTTTTAATATTTTATTGTCTCCTATGCCCTTCGGGGGTCTGAGTTGGAAAAACTGCACTATGTAACTTTGCTGGAGCGGCCCGGGAGCTGAGCGGAAGTACTTCGACTTGCTTTCTGGCACACCTACCGCAGAAACAAATAGACCCCTCTCACGCTCCCAGGTACATTGGATTACTCTTACCTTCTCGGTCGACATAGCTTGCACCTTCTGACTCCTCGCCGGTTCGTCAACAAACGTTAAACGTGAAAGCGAAAGGGTGTTGTATTTACGACAGTGTAACCGTACATTACCTCCAAGCCTGTAGGGGGAGCTCCATAGTGGGCTTTTTGAGAAGTTACATTGTATTGCTTTAAACTATCCAACTCAACCTGCTTCGTGGCCTGCACCCCTCTGGTTAGTGTAGGCTGAATCCATAAATTCCAGTTGAATTGTTGGCTCATCTTCCAACACTGCTAAACCAACACTCGACATGATGAGTGATCTACTTTTGCTGGCAGTGATATTTTGTATTGGAAGATGCATAACACAGTTTCTTATTTTCTTAATGAACACCATAACGAAATATTGTATTTTATAAGTATTCACCATGATAATAAATAAGTTCAACACATACTTGGACGCATAGCCAACACAACGTAAAAGTGACCTCAAATGGGGAAAAAACCCAAAATAAAATCTGAGAGTCGTTATCCATTTTTGATCCAAGCACAAAATCAGAAATTGCAGAATTTCCGATTTTTCATTTTGGTTTAGGAAATGAAAATTTTTGCCAGTTTTATTTTGAAAGTGGAATAAACGAACAATTCAGGGATTCAGCAGTCCCGATACATTCAACTTTGCTTTTCTTCACCTAGTGTGCTTAATCTGAATGAACTTGAGTAAAGACCTGTACCTCATGCTCCTTTCGGAACTCTTCCTCCAGAGATTTGAACTCGTCCAAATCCCTCCTTTCCTTCAATTCCTGTGATAGAGCAGCTTTCTCTTGCTCTAATTTTGCCGTCTGCTCTATGAACATCCCCAGCTCCTGTTTCAGATAATCTCGCTCAACAACCACCGTGTCCTAAAAAACACAAGCATTCAGCAGATTCATTAGAAATGCATGACATTAATGCATATGCCTGTCCATTATGGAATCATAAATGTACAAATACTGCAAATGCAAACTGGACTTGTTCAGACATTTGGAAATGCTCCAAACTTAGACTCTCAGTTGAAAGAAAAATTTTAATTTCGTCAGGAAATACGATTGTGTTTGAGCAATATTTTGTGTAGTAAACATAATCTCTTCCAATCACAACAGTGGGGAAAGGATTACAGTTACAGCAAGGGTGCCTTTAATTATTACCTTTTCTGAAGCCAGAGTTTCACACAATTGAATGGTCTCTGCAAACTCTTTCCTCATCTTTGAAAAGAAAAAAAAAACAAACAAACAAAAAAAAAAAAAAACACCACATTTAGATAAGAGCTGAAAACTACAATCCAAATGTCATATTCCACATTTTTTAACTGAAATTTAGGGAGCAAATACCCATTTTAAAAGCAGTTTACCTGTTCAGTTTCAATGCGTCTCTGTTCTTCCAGCGCTCTCTCCAGCTTGTGCTGAGTTTCAGTTTGTAGTTGCATCTCCATCTCTGCCACCCTCTTTTCTGTGATCTGTAGTTTATCAACGGCATCAAGCTTCTGCTGAGCTTCTGTTTGCAGATGCATCTCCAATTCTGCTACCCTCTTCTCAGTTATCTGCAGTGTCTCCAAAGCTTCCAGCTTCTGTCGATCTTCCGTTTGCAGTTGCATCTCCAATTCTGCCACCCTCTTCTCAGTTATCTGCAGTGTCTCCAAAGCTTCCAGCTTCTGCTGATCTTCCGTTTGCAGTTGCATCTCCATCTCTGCCACCCTCTTTTCTGTGATCTGTAGTTTATCAACGGCATCAAGCTTCTGCTGATCTTCCGTTTGCAGTTGCATCTCCAATTCTGCTACCCTCTTCTCAGTTATCTGCAGTGTCTCCAAAGCTTTCAGCTTCTGCTGATCTTCCGTTTGCAGTTGCATCTCCAATTCTGCCACCCTCTTCTCAGTTATCTGCAGTGTCTCCAAAGCTTCCAGCTTCTGCCGATCTTCCGTTTGCAGATGTACCTCCAGCTCTGCTAATCTCAGCTCTGTTATTTGTGTTTTCTCCAAGGCTTCCTGCTTCTGCTTAGCCTCTGTTTGAAGCTGATCCAGCAGCTCTACCACTTTACCATCTAAAGTTGCTAACTTTTTCATGGCCTCCTCTTTCTGTTGTCTCTCGATTTCTAGTAACTCCAGGTTGGACACTTTCTCTGAATCCTCACACATCAAATCATGAGGAGAAAAAATTCTGGGGAAAAAGAACAAAAATAAATCATGACTGTGATACTCCATGTTCATAGTAGTTTTTTGCCCTGTTTTTTGTTTTACATACATTCTTCCCAATTTTAAGTTAGAAACTACGTATTCAGTGCGGAACATATCCAAAGCCACTAACAATAGAACAGCACACAACTGTGAAGAGAAATGAATGCATCATTTAAGAGTTTATTACAGGGATATATTATGAGGCACAAAGTGCTATACACTAAGGGGCACCTATGTACTCAGTTTTATCTTACTTCAATCGGCAGATTCATTTGAAAATATAATCCATGTAGTGAAAAATCAAGTATAGCTTGGGTTTCACAATGCAAGGTTCTCGAGGGTGAGCATTTTGAAGTTATACTTCTATAGTGTCCTTAAGCAAACGTGGCAACACTTTTCACCCCACAGTGTTTCATGAGTTTCATTTCAGGAAAACCATTAGATGGTCCATTTACCCCCAGATGGTGCAACATAACCTCTGACCTGGATCATTTTATCCCTAACCTGTGGGGAAAATTAAAGGGATAATCCGGAGTAAAATGCACTTTAGATCAATTTACGGGATGTTGGGAGTACATACGTTGAGTTGACATCAAAATCATGTCATTCGGATGTGTTTTGAGAATTTCGATTTGACCGTTTTTAGCCAAAAGTCGTTAGCCTGGAAGTGAATGGGGAAAATCATTTCACCGCTACAAAACGCTATTTTTATACCTCTTGTACAGCTCCAAACAACATAACACTTACGTGGTAGTGAGTAGAGGGTCCCTAAAGCCAAACCGAAGTGTCCCGAGGTCTTCATGTGGTCGGATATAGAGTCCAGAATTAATTTAATCAAGCCAGTACTTTTCCGGAAATGTGTCTGCTGCACCTGCCGCTACAGACCATGGTGAAGTTGGTTTGATATTGGATATTCGACAGATTTTCACAATAAGGAAATAAGGTGTCTTTTTTTTTTTTTCAAACCAATATCAAACCAACTTCACCACGGTCTGTAGCGGCAGCTGCAGCAGACACATTTCCGGAAAGGTACTGGCTGATTAAATTAATTCTGGACTCTATATCCGACCACATGAAGACCTCGGGACACTTCGGTTTGGCTTTAGGGACCCTCTACTCACTACCACGTAAGTGTTATGTTGTTTGGAGCTGTAGAAGAGGTATAAAAATAGCGTTTTGTAGCGGTGACATGATTTGCCCCATTCACTTCCAGGCTAACGACTTTTGGCTAAAAACAGTCACATAGAAATTCTCAAAACACATTCGAATGACATGATTTTGATGTCAACTCAACGTATGTGCTCCCATCATCTCGTAAATTGATCTAAAGTGCATTTTACTCCGGATTATCCCTTTAAGCCACATGCTCACTTTGTATGAAGCTTTGCAATAAATTCATGCTGAATATCTAAATTGGTAAGACACATCCTAGATTCATTTAGAGGATTTAACTTTAGTTGTGCCTCGTTTTCTTTTACCTTGAGGACCAAATTAAACAAAAAAAATTTTTATTATTATTTTTTTTTTAAAGTCTCATTTTACCCCCCTCTCCTATTCCATGATGTAGCTGTCATACATACAATGTCTCCAGGAATATTCATGAAGTAACAGGTACAACAACGGTTGAGAAATTCACCTGTCTCCAAAGCTTCGAACAGCAACAGAGCTCCCAGATATCTCCATTTCATCTGACAGCTCATCAGAAGTCCCCCATTGAGAGTCAAACATCTCATCATCTGTAAAGACACGGCATGCATATATTTTTTGAACAAATTATGAAATAGTGTATAGTGAAAGTGAATAGTGTTTGGCTATTTGTTTTTTTTTTCCCAGTTACCTTCAGCCAGCCCCATTAAACAGGAGCTGTATGCTGTCCTCTTCCTGAAAGATTCCACTAAACTGAGGTCAGACATACCATCATCACAGGCAGAAGGATGGGCAAGTCTTTGCATCTTCCCTCCCCATGTAACCCGGCGTTTAGGCATCTTACAACAAAACAAGGCTCATATCATTTCAAAAGCAAACAGAAGTAAGTTTCTCAGATGACCACTTCATTGCTGTCATAGCTACCTTTGGAACAGCGACCTGATTTGAACTCGTGACAAGCAGTTTGGTCAGGTTTCTGATCCTGTCTTCTTGTTCTCTCTGGAGCTGACCTTTTTCTTGGAGCAACTGGGATAGAACCTCCTTTTCAGTAACTGTGGTCTGCGTGGATGAAGAAACCTGTAAAAGTTCATGAACAGGTCAGTTTAAAAGCTGCTGTGATTAAATTACCACACACAGGCCACAGAGAACATGACTGAAGACACAGAGTGCCTACACTTGCCTCATTAAGTCGTCGCTTTAGATCTTCAATTTCATTGCGATATCTTTTGAGCAAAGCCCCATCATCTGACACCTCTGTTACTTGTGGGTCATTCTTCATTTTCTTTGCAGTGCTGGCAAACTAATAAAAAAAGAATTTGTGAATCATCGTAGAATATGATTGGATTTATTTCATATTTTTTGCTACTCAAACAGAAACAGTACAACGTTTAACCTAAAACTGTCTGATTTAAAATGTACTAAGAAAAGCAAACTGTAGAAAGTGTACTATATCATTTAATATTAAAGAAAATAAGCTTTTTTTTTTTCTTTTTTTTTTTTTAAAAAGTGCATTGTTCCAAACCTGCAAAGTGCTAAGAGTCTCGTCAAGAGTGACCGGAGTGATGGTGCAGATGATGAGAGTTTTAGCATTCCCACCCAAGGAGTTCTGCAAGATGCGGGTTAGCTTGCTGTCCCTGTAGTTTGTGAAACCCCTAAAGAGAAAGAACAATATTCTAATATCCTTATGCATATATATACACACACACATATACATACATACACACACACACACACACACACACACACACACACACACAAATATAGCGGCTTCTATGCGCCGGCCTTATCGGCAGCAAGTATGTGTAGCTCTGAAGTTTGTTCGTCACTTAAAAACACATGTCCTTCATAATTTTAGTTTTAATCTTAACATTTTTAGTGATCTGCTTTTTATTTACATTGTTTTATTTTTAACAATGTGCACTGCTACCAGTAGAGCAGTGTACACAAGAGAACAACTGTTGGCACTGTTAAGGATAGGACGCGGAATTAAAGGCCTACAGAAAGGTGATTTTTTGCACAGAACTGAAATAGCAGATCGATTCCTTATATACCATGGAATTTTTTTATGATTTTAAAATAATTTTAGGCCCCTGGATAGTCCTGATTAGGCCCAATAAACTATCACCACATTTGACTCGAATTTGGCAAACTGGAACGACAGGTGCGTGACGTCGCGAGTGCCAGCTGCTGGAACAACCCCCAGTAGTTCTAGTAGCGAAGCCAGCAGTTTTCCAGACCTGGACAGCTTCTTCACGGCAAATTTTGATGTGTGCCGCAGGACGTCGCTTGGAAATAAAAAACGTTGGGTTCAGTGCAATTTTTATTGCACTGAACGACAAAACTCTCCGCCAGCTGGAGAGTGGAAATCAGCCAGCAGAGCGTGTGTCCACGTCGGGGCTCTTGATGATCGATTTCAGGGCAACCATCCCGCGGTGTGTCCGCTCTCCGCCAGGTGGATTCCCCCTGAGCGTCCGCACCGCAGGGAGCTGAACACGGCGGGATGGCTCCGGCTGATTTCACCAGAGGGGAGGCGAAGGACAGGGAGACACAGACACAAGACCACGGGTCTCTCTGCTTCCTCTGTCCCCGGTGGTGTGAGCTGCTGAGGGCAACACACGCACCCACAGCACTTTGTACATCTACTCGCAATAAAAACTGCACTGAACCCAACGTTTTATTGCCTTTACCACTCAACAAGCATATTACAATAGCGGCAGCCAGAAAAACCCATGGCACCTGTGACGTCACACGGAAGCCCCGCCCCCAGTCTGGAATTCCAGGAGGGATTTCCAAGCGGCAAATTCAAAGTCACAAATTTCATGCGTTTATGAAATGTTTTGGTGTAGAGTCCAATGATCATTATTGTTCCTCTGTGTATGTATTATCATTATGTATTGGGTGTAGTGTCAGCTTTCTGTAGGCCTTTAAACATCCAATTCCGACCGAGCTAAGAAAGCTATACCGTGGATGCAAATCTGGAGCAAAACTAAAGGCAAACAGGCACAACAGGAGGTGGTGGTACGAGGCTTTTCTGCCCTTAGTGATAATGGGAAACGCCAACTCACTGCTAAACAAGTGTGATGAGCTGGAGGAGCTTATGCGGAACGAACGGCTGTATAAAGGCTGATTCATACTCGGCGCAAACGCGCAACTGTTCTGGCTCGAGAACCATTAATGACGTCATCGAAAGCGCCAGCCCCTTCACAGTTCCTTCAGCTCATAAGCGCAGTTTGCGCCGAGAATGCGTCACATTTGCAGTTCTCTCCAGACCAGCGAGCGTCACTGTTGAGGAAACAAGCTGAAAAGCATACGAAGAAAGCATACACAATGCCACCTGTGGTGTCACGTCAGCAGAGGCTGGCACATCTGATGCGGAATGAATTTACTCTGGGTGTAGAACTGTATATGTATCTCAGAGCTAAGCGGCTGCGGCAAAAACAGAAGAGAAGGTGGAATGTTTGTCCTTTGCAACAAGACGAACTTTGTCAAACGTTGTCCCAGTGTAACTTCATAGACGTGTCGTACAGATGTTTGTAGAGGCGCATCCTCTCGGTCACCGCAGTCTCCGCAGTGTTAATTTTTTCTTTTTCTTGGTCAGCTGTTTCCAGTTGAGCGCGCGTGAAGTCAGAAAAAAAGTGGTGTGCGCGCCCTTGCGCCGCGCGAGGATTTTCTAGCTTGCGACAGGGGGCGTGGCGGAATTTTGGGACACGTGACCGTTTGCGCCATTTGCGACCAGCTAGTATGAGCGAGGTCGCGCCGAGTAAGAATCAGCCTTAAGGAGAGCAGTTTGATCTGTCTGTCTGAGTCCTGGCTGAACGACAACACAGCAGACTCAAGTGTGGACATTCCCGACTTCACAGCCGTACGAGCGGTAGACGGAAAAGCGCAATGCAGTCAGACAAGTACCATTCTCCTGGCAACTGTCAAACTCGGACTCGTCCATCAGATTGCCAGATGGAGAAGCGTGATTCATCACTCTAGAGTCCAGTGGCGGTGTGCTTTACACCACTGCATCCGACGCTTTGCATTGCATTTGGTGATGTATGGCTTGGATGCAGCTGCTCGGTCATGGAAACCCATTCCATGAAGCTCTCTACGCACTGTTGTTGAGCTAATCTGAAAGGCCACATGAAGCGTGGAGGTCTGCAGGCATCGTCTCAGCAGAAAGTTAGCAACTTCTGTGCACTATGCGCCTCAACATCCGTTGACCCCATGACGTCATTTTATGTGGTCTACCACTTTGTGGCTGAGTTGCTATCGTTCCAAATCGCTTTCAATTTGTTATAAGATAACTCAGTTGACTGTGGGATATTTAGTAGCAAGGACATTTCACAACTGGACCACACTGGAATTCATTGAGCTCCTGAGAGCGACCCACTCTTTCACAGATGTTTGTAGAAGCAGTCTGCAGGCCTAGGTGTTTAAATTTATACACCTTTGGCCATGGAAGTGATTGGAACACAATTTAGTTATTTGGATGGGTGAGTGAATTATTTTGACAATGTATTCATACATATAAATAACATCTAGTTATTTCACACTTTTTGTTTACTACACAATTCCATATGTGTTCATTCAGTTGTGATGCCTTCAGTGGGAATCTACAATGTTAATAGTCATGAAAATAAAGAAAAAACATAAAATGAGAAGTGTCCAAACTTTTGACTGGTAGTGTACACACACACACACACACACACACACACACACAAATCTATAGTCTACTCTCAGAGGTTGAATATACCACAACCTCCAAGAAGTTTAGAAGTTCAGGTCTGAGGAACTCTGAAGTTTATTGAAGTATAGATATATATTATTTTATTGAAGTTGTGAAGCTGTGTTATACAATTCTGTCAGATGAGTATTACATTTGTTTGTGATTACCTAGATATTCATTTCTATTTAATTTAATTAATTGGGATTAATGTGTCAAACTCCCTTTAGACACTGCCCAGACTTCCACAAAAGTAACAAGGGAAGGTAAATGCTGTCGACTGCATATAAAGACACTTACACTCACGTACTAAATGGTATTTCACCCACATAATCACTCACACACAAAAACAGAAAATATATTTGACAAACTTTAAATGTGTATCGTTTACTTACTTCTGGCCTTCATCAGTTAGTTTCTTGATCACCTGGCCGAGTGTAAACAAACTACGGTTGATATTGCAACCTTCTTTTAAACGTGCACCTATGATATAAAAGAAAAAAGACGACTAAATTACAGAGTCTGTTCAATAAAACTACAGTATAATGTCTAAACAACTATGCATCACAATTCACATAAACCAAAATATATTCAACTCTACTTTACCTTCAGCTCCAGTTTGACTTGCTCTCTCAGAACCTGCTAGATCCACTAAATTCTAAAAGACCAAATAAAATTGCAGAAGACTAAATAATTATAATACAAAAAATAAAAAAAAGGTACTAATGGCAAAATAGTGAAGAAAAATAGAGAAAAAAAGAAAATAACAATGGGAAGTAACTTACTAAATTAGACACAATAATGGCCCCATCGGCATTGTCACCCGATTCAGGGTCGCTCCTTTCTCGGCTCTCCAATATCTAGGGAAATTAAATTGTGTTGGAGGGACAAACAAAAAAAGAAAAAACAAAGTATATTTCTTCTTTTTAAATTAAAGTAAAAAAGTAATCACTTTGATTCCTTGCTCATAGAGACAGTATATAGACATGTTCCTTACCATACGAAAAATGGCGTGTGAGCGGCTGCTTCGCTCGTTCATTTTAGTCTTTCCATAATGACGGTTCTCTATTGAAGCATAGTTTTCAGAAAAAAAAAGCGATTTTTATTTAGGATCAGCAATAAATACCATGAAGGAATTTCTCATTAAAACCATCAGATCTTACTTTCTCCTTTACGAATCCAGGCAAGAGCTTGTGGAAGAGATGTAACCAGCTCTTCAGTCAGATCAGCCACATAGATATTTTTCTGCAAATTGTAATAGTCAACACATAACACCTACATTCATTGACATCTTTTAAAAATAAACTATGGCACACATGCAGAGCTGGAAACAGTTGCCCACCCACTAAGAAAAACAACCAGTCTGGTAGAAAAATAAAGCATTTCTATTTTCCTTTCCTTTATCATTGCAGAAATTGTTAATAGATAGTGTAATACATGTCACTGAAGGGGAATCTGCATCCCTGACATTTAACCGTTAGTGGTGAGTTTACATCCACATTATCTACTGAAAGAAATTGTGTGTTATTCTACTAAGTGCTTATACCTTGTGCCTCTGCCAACACTGTCTGACATGTGGTCAGCTGAGTTGTTGCCAGGCTACAACACAATATTCCTATAAATTCAAAGCGACCCTGCAGATTACTTCTGCTTCTGACCGTACAAAACGTTGTCACCAGAGAACTTAAGTTAGATTTATTCTATGCAAATGTACGAGATGTATACAGCTCATCTGCTCACCGTCCATGAGGACAATAAGAACACAATCTAGAATCTCGATGAAATCTGCGGGGAAAATTTGAGGCCACAGAAAGGAATGCACTTTGTGAGCCATATGGTGACTATATCAATCAATGAGTGTGTCAGACTATATTAACGTCTCTGTGGAGAGGATCACACAAGGACAGGGAAGGACACAGGGGAGTTATTGAGGACTGTTCACGAACAGATTATGATTACAGCTCTAAAATGTGTATTTTGAATGTCTGTAGGCCTGTTTAAAAACAAGAAAAATAAAAAAAACTTTTCCATTGAACAGTCTTTCTCAAAGCCACTTCCAGTTAATGAAACAACAGCAAATTCCCCAAAGTTCTGCCAATCTCCGTCAACGAGTTCTGGGAGTTGACGTGGTCACTATGTGCAGTGTCGTACAGGTGCCTGTACCGTACTTCTTCACTGAGTCTGAATTCGAATTGGTCCATCCCGTTTGTCATTCTTCGCACACGCCAAGTTACAAATTTTGACTGGTGCACGACTACGCTGCTCCTTCAGCCGTCATACAGCCTGTGACTGTTTTGAAGCCTTGACTTTTTCATACCGAATATACCTTTCAAGGTATACACTGAAACCGGTAACCGGCTCACGCCTACCCTCAACCACCAAGGTTTAACCCAAAATGCACCTCCCATGTCCAACCCCTTCTCAATGTGGGAAACCCACCACCAAGTGAAATCTGTTCACTAGTTTTCAATGTTAGAGTTTTCAAACTCTGTAAAAACACAAACAAGAATGCAGCCAAAAACTTGGAGAAAGGAAGAAAATTGCTTTGGACTGAAATAACTCCAGAAGAAATGATTAAGTTCATAGACATGTTGCTGTACATGTCAGTCATGCTCCATTCCGCACCACTATCATGCCCCAAGACCAGTTCATTGTCATTTTATCAAATCTTCCCGAGTCATCCTAAGAGAAAGATAAGGAAAATGATGTGAAGGGGAACAGAGGATTATGACCACCTCCACCAGGTCGGACCTCTCATGGAGATGATATGAAGAAAGTGTACATCTACAACCCAAGACAACACCTTGCAGTCGACAAAAGGATGGTTGCAACCAATCTACACAGACAACTTGTACACTAGTACCCTCTTCTTCAGACAGCTGAGCCAGCAGGGAATTTGGATTTTGTGGGATAAGGATACATCAGTGTGAGGTTGAGTAACCGCATGAGTGAATTCTGAGGAGGGATAGCAGCGGGTAAACTAGGATGTCTTTTTTATTTTTTTTTTAACCTATCAGGCACAACTGATGTGTAAAAGAGGCTGCAGTGACCTCTTCTGCCTCCCCCTCAAGTTTTCCAGCTGTCAAGTGAGGACGCAGCTGGAGAAAGTGAACCAGAATGGATGCAGGGTCAGATGGAGTCTACCTAGAGTTTGGAAGGCCAGTGCGGAACAGCTATACAGGATTCCACAGCACCTCTTCAACCAGGCGTTGAACTATCACATCATTAAAATCCCAGAGAGACTGTTATTGGCTCACCTCACCTGGCAAGTGAACAGACTATTTGTTCCGTTTTCTTCTGGGAACAGTACAGAAACATAAAAACAAGCACCAGCAGACTGAAAGACGGTCTCTGTCCCAGAGCTGTGAAATCCATCTCCTCCTGCTGTCACAAAGACCACTACAAATTGACCACATCAAAAAGAGTTCACAGTTTGAGAGACTGACGGGTTGTGCGTCTGAGAAAGGTGGCCAGCATCCCAGGAACCCCACAAGGGACTGTTCTTCCACTGTGTCCTCTCATTCTGTACGCATCAGACTTCCACTCGTAGTTTTTATCTCCAGAAATACTCTGTATCAGTGATGGACTAGAGTCCAAGTATATAGAACTGGTCAACCACTTTGTGGCATGGTGTGGGAACCATCACCTTATCTTCAACACCAACAAGACAAAAGAAATGCTTGTAGTTTTTTAGGACACGGAATAAGCCAAAAAGAGGAAAGATGTGGAAGTGGTGGAGGCCCACAGATACCAAGGAGTCTATCAAGACAACAACGTTGACTGAAAATGCTGTGAGGGTGTCTACAAGAAGGGACCAAAAAAAATAAATAAATAAATAAACAAGCTTGGGTCCTTCAAAGTCTGCAAAAATACGTTTCATATGGTCCTCTAAGTCTGTGGTGGAAATTTTGCTTCAGGATAAATAAAGTTTGTTTTTTCTCATTTGATTTCATAAATATTCTTTAAAGTTAGCAACAGCAGAAAGCACTACGAACTGGCGGAGGTGCAAAAATTAGCCTATCTAGTTTTGGGAGTTATGTTTCCAGTTTCTGCTTATCAGAGCTGTAGCTAACGAATCCCAATGACTATTGTTAGAACAGATTAAAAGCCCTTTATGGTCACCGAAGCAGAGCTAGCAGCAAATTAGCTGTAAAGCTCCACCATCTGGTGCATTAAAGGGAAAAAGAAAAACACAATCACAACAACCATTCAGGCAAACACAAACTGACATAGTAAATAAATGGTTAGTCATTGGACTCAGGATTAGACACCAATTTTACGCTTTCTCTCAGAAGCAAAAACAATCTGCTGAACATTTAAATGTAGAAAACTAAAAAAAAGATGAGAAAAGGGATCATTCAAAATAAGACGGAACAACAATATCTAAGCAACTTACATTCATCATTTCTCTGACTTCCAAGGGTTTTCTCTTCCAGCTATCAACAAGCAGATCGGTCACAGTCTCATTGTAGATTTCCATGTAAGACACCCTGAGAAGGAACTCCTTCTTTGGAAACTTGAAGTAAAAAGTGAAACAATTGTTTAGGACAAACAGAGACTACTCAAACTGTATGTTGAAACTACATGATCAAAAATGTTGCACAACCCTTACCTTTTTAATGGTTTGGAAGACATCTTCTAAAGCCAAGGGCATAACTCCAGGGTTGTGTTCACTCCCCATCATGGTGAAGGTCTTTCCGGAAGAAGTCTGCCCATAGGCAAATATAGTTCCTTTAAAACAAACACACCACAGATATAAAACCAGATAGCTACGGCCCTCTGCACTCATAACTGAGCACAATTAAAATAAAACCTGTACCATATATTTTGCATGTTCGTGAACGCACACATTCATTCACCCAGTCACATGCTTATTATGCAGTTGCTGTGTCATCTGTATCCAGTTATGCTATATGTACTTGCTGCTGGTGTTGTTTGTGCTTTTTTTCCCCTCTCCGTTTGTCTACTTGCAGGTGCTCCTGATGGTTCTCTGCCTTGTTTCCCCACAGGAAAAGATGTTTGGTTTTTACAGATATAGCAGCTAGTTGTTTGGTTTCGTCTTGTTTTTCTATTGTCTTCTCTGATCATTACTTTCCATGCATGTCTTGTTTTACTTTCTTTTTCTTTGCTATTCCTCTTTCCCTGTCCGGTTTGGCACTATTATATGTAAAGTATTGTAACAGAAATAAATAAGTAAGCAGTACTTGGGAATCAAGCTGAGCTTTACATTCATAAAGCTTCCCTTGGCAAAGCAAATGTGTTTGGCATAAAACGGTATTCAGATCACAAGATCTGCTGCCATAATGCTGGACAGGACAAGGTGAAGGAAAAAAAAAAGAAACCCTGAAGCCAGGAAAATAAATAGGATGTTGTCCACTTAACCATCCAAAGTATTCGTTCAGTGGCAAGGTAATAAGATGACATGCTAGTGGATCTGAAAGCTGACCACAGCAATTCCCCAGCCCAGGAACCAGTGACCATCACAGGAGCAGACATCCAAGAACCTTAAGTATGTAGAGCTGGACATTATACACACCTACTGGCTAAAGAAACTAACTGCATTTCATGAATGCCTAGGAGCACAAATGAACAAGCTGCTACTGGATGGGACCCACCCAGACTGGTCAACCCAAGGGTGGACAGTTTAGGTCATATAAGCTCCCCAAAAGCGAGCAGTTCCATCCAGTAACCTTCCTTTGTACAACATGATAGCAGATAAGAAAGCAGGCACATGGCTCAATATATGAGTGAGGCCCAGAGGGGATTGGACGCAACACTATAGGGGCTAACCACCAGCTACTGATTGATCATGAGTGACAGTTCAGTCGGACATACAAATCTAATAGGAAGATTAATCAAATAATAAATACTGCACCATCATAATTTCCTTTTGGGGTTATCAACATTTTTTTCTATTTTATTTCCACACAGGACACAGGTTTGCAAGCTCCTGCCACATATTTTTATGGAGGTCACATTAGGGATGCTGTCTACGCAACCAGCGCTCGAAATTAACGGTGTCCCGACGTCCCGGGGACCATAAAAAATTACACAGGGACACAACATTATCATATCTGGGACAATCGTGGGACAATGAGAAAAAAACTTAAAAAAAAAAAAAGTTGTTATTATTATTAGTTACTTATTATAAGCCTCCTCTGTCCATTTTAATTGTTTAAAAAGCTAACAGCGAAAAATACATTGATGTTCATGCATGTCGGTCCATCAGTACAGAGCAGCGCATTCTAGAATGTTCTAGAATCTTTGGCCCAAGTCTGCCCTCACTTGCTAGAGTTAGAACTAACGCTAGTACTAGGTCTACTACGTGCAAGACACAGTTTACAGAATCAAATCATTCTCACACGCGTGACAAGAGCTGAAGACTGAAAATGTTAAGGTGGTTAAAACGGGCCGTGACGAGCTGTCAAAACGGCAAAACCGTTTTGCCTGCGGCTAGCTTTAGTAGCATCAAATATTGAAGGTACAAGTAGATGAAATGAACATGAAAGGGGTGTTGTTTTCAACTATAGTGTAGTGCAGATGCTGTGAGATGAAACATTTTCTAAATGAGCTGTTTGGCTCCTTTAAATAAACAGGTGTCTATTCAGTGCGGTCGCCAAAGTTAAAAAAACTGGAAATGGAATAAGTCTTATTTTGAAGAAGATATTGTATATGACAGGACATGTCATTTGCGTTTTGTAACTTTTATTGTAACATTGCAGTTACAAATATAGGCATAATACAATATTCAGATGATTCTTAACCACTCCGATCAATTTCAGACAAGAGAAAAGCCTAAACAAACTTGTTCTTGTTGTAGAGGACTATATGTCAGACAGAAAAATAAAATAAAAATGTTGAGCCCAATTTTGGGAGCAGCATTTCAATACCAAATATTGATGATAAAAAGAGGCCTATCAATAATGTGCTGGCAACAAAGCTCAAACAGTCTCAGTGACCTGCAGTTGGTCTCGCAGGTGCCAGCTGAGCAGACGGTAATCATCTCTGAAAGTTGTGTTCTGGTATCACGATCATAAAAGAGACTACAAGATAGACACCCGTCTTATCCTTCTTGCCATTGTGTGGAGAGGTGCACAGGGGCTAAAGTTCAGGTCATTCTGGACAACAAAAGACATCCTCTGTACAGCATTTTTGCTGGGCAGGGAAGCAACAGCGGCAGGAGGCGGACAGAACGGTTCAGGAGGTCTTTTGTCCCTACAGCCACCAGGCTTTTTAATAATCTCCAGTAATACCTGGTTATGTTCATTTTATGAGCTACAGTTTTTATTCATTACTATGGACACACTTTTACCAATTTTGGGTTCTTACCACATCTGCTCTGTCCATTGTTTTTATGCTGTTATAATTCTGATTCTGTTGATAGTATTTTATTTGATTTTACATACATCTTTAATGCTGAATATTTTTTAAGGGTGGATGTGTGTATGGAAGAGCTACAGGGCAACTGAATTTCCCCAAGGGGATGAATAAAGTTATCTATCTATTACTTACCATTGTAACCCTCAACAGTGGAGACAACTATAGGCTTTGCAATCGCCTGGTAAAGCTGATTGGTTGTTTCTTTGGCATTGAACACACGGTCTGCAAACAAGAAAGGAAAAGGATTGAACAACAAAATGTGTCAAAAGTACCACAGAAGTCCACTATAAATATGTCCTAATGCTGTACATGCTGCCATACATACCAAAACTAAAGCTCTTGCTGGGATTTCCATCATCTATCTGATGAACTGATTTCTCATCAGCTTTCCAAAACAACTGGACTGGTTCTGCCTTCTCAGATCCTGCTCTTTCTTCCCTGTAAATTAAAAAAAAAAAAAAGAGAAAGAAAAGAAATGTTCAAGATCTAAGCAAAATGTTTAAGAGACTAAAGCTTAACGTTGCTTTGTGGGAATACTTGTTTGTGTAACGTTTTGAAACAATTAGAAAACAATTAGGAAGCACTAATTTACAATAAAGATCTAATAATTGGAGTATGAATTAAGCATCTTCTCAGCATTTGCAAAATTAGCACTCGAATTAACAAAAGATGACAAAAATCCTTTGCTATGCTAATCGTTAGATAGCATTAGCTTGAGGTAACGTACGTAGCTCTTGATTTAAACAGCAGCTAAATACTTACCTCGCAACGAGCGGACGAACTCGAACACAAACTTTAACTGCTGATTCCTCTGTCATTGTCTTTATGGCAATGATATAACAAATAAGAAACCATCAAACAGACGAATATATCTCTTTTAAAAAAAAATTAAGATAAACTAAATACGTCCAAAAGACAGCAAAGCCTCTCTCTCTCTTTTTCAGTTTTTATGGCGGTTGGTAACAACATATGGAAGCAAGACAGCAAAGCCACTGGCGCTCACTTTCTTTATTTTTTGAAAGTATGGCACTCTGTTGTGATTGGGTAACGTCATTTGGTGAATTGAACCACATCCAGTGGGGGTGGTTAAAAACAAATCCGTTTCAGTTTGGTTGCAATAAGTTTTCAAAAATCTGTCTGAAAATAATTTATGAAAAAAAAAGATCATTTATTTGTTTTGGAAGAATTTAGAATTTAGAAGTTTAAAATCAAGCTTGTTTAGTTATAACTATTGTGGGCGCGTCCTATTGGTAACGGAATATATGCGACTGGGCTGAGTGGCGTCATAATAAGGCGACGTTTGTACCATTGGACACGTGCGGAAGTAGTGGTATATGTTGTTTAGTTAAAGTTGACTGTACTGATCCGAGGGAGCTGAGAAAATCGCCCAATTTTGTGACTTTTCATCTGATGAAATGTCATTGTTTTTAGTGAACAGGTAGGCATCATCTTATGATTAAATAATGAAAAACTAAGATCAACGTATTAATACTGACCATAAAATGGTAAAATAATTATTTACTTTGCTCTTATCTGATCTTTTTATGTTATATTTTCTTCATTTAGGACTTCTTTTCAACCCATTTTCACTGGTTACATTTTTTTCTCAGCTCACAGCTCAATTCATCTACAATACGCAAGGGGTCATAAGCAAATATAGCAGAGTTTGCTTCAGACTAGTATAATCTGCAACAACTCGCTTGCAGCAAAGCTGAAATACTATTGCATCCATTAACAGAAACTTCTTCAAAAATGTTAACAAAAAAAGTGCAGCAATTTGTAAATGTATTGACCTAAAAAATCTGTATTGGACCTTTTAATTCTGAGGTAAATTTGTTTTGAGTCTGTAATGGATCTGTAATAGATGTTAAATGTTGCTTTGGTGCTCACAGGTATTTCGGAGAGGACGAAGATGGAAGTGCTTCGAAGGAGTCTCAGTCCCGTGCTTTGCTTGCTAAGCTCCAAGAGAGGGCAAACCAAAAGCAGAAACAAAGTTTGACTGAACAGAAAGATTGTGTGTACGAAGAACAAACAGAGCAGCAGAATGTCATAAGGAAAAGAGGAGCTGACAAAAACAGCAATCGAGAGCATCCGCACAACAAAAAAAGAAAATTGGTGCCTTTGTGGGATTTAGACTCGTCTGTCGAAGAGCAAGAGAAGAAAAAGAAAGTTGCAGATGAAAACCTGAAGAAGACGAATCAGTCAGGTGTGTTTTTGCACTTTTCTATGATGACATGTTTCATTTTCTCACTGATAGATATGTTGGGTTGGACAATATTTTCTGCAGATTTTTATTTTTTTTTTTTAAGAGGAAACTACAGGTTACTACAATAAATAAAGTAGTACCAGTGTATTTACAGATAACAAAAAGTTATTGTTGTTGCAACTGTTAGACTCATATTGTTTTGTATCTTAATGTCTGACAACATCATGGAAAGGATGCCAACAGGTGTAGAGACGATGCACATGATGTCATCAGACATCTGACTGATCTTGGGTTATTCCTGGTTGATTGGTGGTTTCCGCTCAGTTGGCGTATGTGCCACAAACTGTTTGACCAATTTGAAAACGTATAAAACCTGCAGCGTCATGCTTGACCAGTTCTTAATTCTGAAATAATACACAAAGTTCAAACTGAATTGAATTGTGGCCTTGTTTGTTGTGCTTCGTTCAATGTAGAGGTAAAATGTATCAACTTGACAAAGAGTGGCACCCGTATGGATGGATGGATGGATGGATGGATGGATGGATGGGATGCTGGTGACCCACAGGATTAGACGCTGCATCAACTGCGCATTAGCTGAGAGGCTGCTCAGTGTGCATTTTTAGGAATGTGTTTTCTGTTTTTTGTTTTTTAGGGAAGTCAGCTGGAGACATTTCTCGTGGGTATGCAACAGATGGAGGGGAATACAAAGGAGGACAAGAGTTGGAAGAGATAGAAAATGACTCAAAAGAAAGTTCAGATAAAACATCTGCTCAAACTGGATTTACTTTTCTTGGAGGATTTGAGAGCAAGCCTGTTCAAAAGGTACAGTGATGGTGATAAAAACAGGGCCAGTAGTCGCCAGTAAAAAGAACGATCTTTCCATTCATTTTGTTTTCTCTGTTCACAGGTAAACGCAGTCCTGCCTCAGTGGCTCACTGAGCCTGATGTGATTCAGAGAGACATTAAAAGCAACCTCGTTCCTGTTAAAAATGTGTCAGGGATTTGTGCTCAGCTCCTTAAAAGACTGAAAGATAATGGCATTCAACACTTCTTTCCAGGTGATGATACGTTGTGTTTGTATACACTTTTTTTGAAATTTTGAAACCCAGAGACGTGAATATGGTAACTTGACAAACTTTGACAAAATGCTGTTATTTAAAGTGGTTCGAGAACATTTTGATGTTTTGAGAGTGCCCAAGTATAAAGGGATGAATAATTTTTGTGATCTTTTCACAGTGCAAGTTGAGGTCATTCCAGCCATATTGGAAGGTGCACAGTATGGACTGCTGATTGGTGAAGGTGGCTACAGACCCAGAGACATCTGCGTGTCTGCACCAACGGGCAGTGGCAAGACTCTTTCCTTTGTCTTGCCTGTCATACAGGTTAGCTGCCACCATCTCCTTCAACTAACATTAAGAAAGCAATGTGCAAGCACTGGTGCGTGTGTGTATAGGGCTGAATATGTAAAAAGTATAAATTGTTCACTGCCAGGTATTAATGGAGCGAGTGGTGTGTGAAGTCCGGGCTTTGGCCGTGTTGCCAACCAAAGAGCTCGCCCAGCAGGTCAGAAACTTTGACAAAGACATTTGAAAGAACTTTACTCTAAAATTTCTTAAGCTTTGCTGACATTTTTTCTTGTACAGGTTTACAAAGTGTTTGCATCATATGCTGAAGGAACTACATTAAAAGTGGTGATGCTAGCTGGTCAGAAGTCCTTTGCTGCAGAGCAGGCTTCACTCTCAGAGCACAGGTGAGAGCAAAACCTGTAATACTGAAAATGTCAGAGAGCTGCAACAGTTTTAGGGACATGAATCTTATTTAGTTATTATATTTGATCATTCACATTGTTTAATCACAAAGCATATGCGTGCTGATTTTACAAAAAAAAAGTAATGTGAAAGGAAGTAGGCAGTGCAAAGATGAATTTAAATACAAACTTTTCTTTTTATTATTATTATTATTATTATTATTAAGCCCAAACACAGAAGGTGGCCTAATGTGTTTATTCATTTTCTTCATCTTCTTCCGTTCCTAAATTAATTGCTCTTTTGGGGGCCTGAACATGCTCAAAAAGAAATGGCTAAAATTACAAGATTTTGGGGAAAAGTAACACCACAGCTTTTGTGTGCTCAGCTCCTGGAATATCATCAAACTTGGAAGTCGTATTTTGATTCAAAGACGGCATTTTGGCGCCTCACACATGTCAGATTTTACCAAAGTCCTCCTAGAGATTTAATTGTTTGGTCCATATGGTCATAAGCTATTAAATTGATTATTAAAAGTCTGAGTTTTCGTGAACGGGAGTGTGGGTGTGGCAGCTCCTCAAACTTTGATGTTTCGCCATGAAACAGGAAGGTGATGTATCTGCCACATTTGTCTGACATTGTCAGCTCTGTGTGTGTGCAAGAGTTTTAGCCATGAACTAATTTTTGTGAATAATATCGTTGTGGTAAAATAGTTCACAATGTTGTTGCTAAAGCTTGTATCTTGTGGTACTTCAGTTGTTGAAGTGTGTTGCACTTCAGGAGCAAAAATACCCGACGGAAAGAAAAAAGATGACTGGTTTCGTTGTAGCTAAACAGCAAATGACGGGAACAAATAACTGCTTAGGTGATTGATATTAGTTGATGATGTCACAATAGCCCCTTTCACACTGCCGAATAACCCGCGTTTAATTCGCGAATTTAGCGTGTCCGCTGTTGCGTTCACACTGCCGACCCGGGCTGCCGTGTCAACTCGACTCGCCTTTCGACCCGCGTCGGTTTCCCACGCACCATAAAGTAACATCTCCATGAACTGCATATACAATTGCATAAAAGATATCTCAAGGTGTCCCGCCATCGTTTATTTGAAAAATTTGATGCAGACAGGTGTATTTAACCCTACCTCCGACGCATGGCTTGTGCCTACGTCATTGTACACGCCCAGCAATTTATGTGTTTCGTGTGACGCTCTGCCACTAGGCAACTCCCCCTGAACTCGGCTTCAGGCGACACGGGTCACCCTGACACGACAAGCGTTCACATTGCTCGACGCGGGTCGAAGGTGCAATTTGGACCCGCTAAGGTAGCGGGTCGCAGTGTGAAAGGGGCTAATGACGTCATAACTCATTGAGTCATCAACTTGAATTGGCTTGATTAGTCGACCTCAAAAATCACTTAAAATGCCCATCTCTAGTATGTACCAGCTTTCATTTGATGGGGTCTCCCGAGTAACTTCCTGTAGTTTCAATTAGCTTTTTCATTTCTGTCCTGTCAGCTTCTGCCTAACAGTCTTTCAGCTGGTACCTCAGAGCTTTGTAGCATCAGCATGATAGACTCCTTTGAAATATGAAACCGTGACATGTTTTCCTGAAGCACTACTCCACCTCAGCCAGCCTAAACCTTCAGGTTTCAGATACAGTCCTACTTTTAAAATACTTTTTTTTTTCTTTTTACAATAGGTTTGTGAGTTATGGTATAAAATATTTTTTCTTTAGTATTGATACCTAAACCCACCTATCCTTTTAAAAAATATATATTTTTAAGACTTATATATGGTAACAGTCTTCAACACAAGCTAATGTTCAAATTAGAACAGATACTTTACTAGTGTTAAAAAATAAAACCTGAACGTGCTGAAGTCACTGTGTGTTTATTGCTTATGCTGTTGATTTATTTTTCCCCAATTGTTTTTGTATTGTCACTCAAATTGACATTATTTGCATTTTTGCTGCTATGACAGGATCAGGATGTGGTGCAGTATTTGCTGTTGAAGGACTGGACACACATGGAAAAAGTCTGAGCTGTTTTTGTAAATGATTTATTTTCCAGAGGGAGCGTGAGGCGCAGTGCAGCAGACATAGTTGTGGCAACTCCTGGTCGACTGGTTGATCACATCAACAGAAATTCTGACTTGTGTCTGGAACATCTCAGGTTTCTTGTGAGTTCTTAAAGCCCATCTAACTGAAATGTGGGAGATGATAAACAACACTGAAATCGACTGTCCACTATCTATATTTGAAGTTTCTTTTATTTTCTTGTTTCTAAGATTATTGATGAGGCTGACAGGATGATTGACAGTATGCACCAGTCCTGGCTAAGCCAGGTATTAAAGGCGGTATTTAGTTCAGGAGGTGAACCAGACGCCATGACCATCTTCAGGAGGAGAGAGCCAAAAAATGTCACAGCAGCCAGGTGAGTCACAGGGTCTATGGAGGCCTCAGTGAGCACATTTACATGACACTAGAAAAACAAACGCATTATTCTGTTAGTGAGACCAAGATTTGACTTTTAGATGCATGTAATCATATTAGTGTAATCAAAATTATACAAAACCTAAGCTCTCAGAGGCTGACGAACACACGCAGATTGTGTGGGTGGGTATTGAATCAATCCTGCCTGTACACACTTCACATGACTTAAATGGACCAAGGCATCTGCCTCGATTGGCTGGGGATTCAGAGGACAAGAAAGAGGGAACAAAAGGCTCCATAAAACCAGACCAGGGATACCTGGTGAGAAAAGGAAGCATTTAATGATCACAATAACGTTATGTGTACATGCAGAGCAAAAGAGAGCAGAGTGAGGAGAGGTGCATCATGAGATTCTAGATTCCCCAGCAGTCTGGGCCTATAGTAGCATAACTATGCCATCCCCAACTATAAGCTTTACCAAAAACAAAGTTATTAGGCGTTATCGTAAAGGTAGAGAGGGTGTCTGCCTCCTGGTCTGGCAGCTGGTTCCACAAGAGAGGAGTCTGATAACTGAAGGCTCTGCCTCCCATTCTACTTACCGCCTTCACCTGAGATGGCAGCCTAAATTGCACTCTCCTCCAGCAGAACTCCAGCAAAACAGACTGCTGAGTGTTTAGTTAAAACAATTTGATATTGAAATTTGTTAGACAGCAAGACAATGATGGAAACAAGAGGGAAAAGCAGGGAAAGCGTCATAAACATGACCGACAACGAACTATGAGGCCTGGAGCATAATGCTGTGATGGGGAAAGATGGCAGAAAAACAACAACAAAGCAAAGGTGAATTTAGAAAGGACTCAAACAACAAGGAGCTGGACGATATTGAAGATAAAATTAAGACAAAACTGCAACTTGAGGAGGTGGAGGACTGCATTGACAAGGTGGAAACCAGGCTGCTAATGCTGGAACAAATAGTTGGAAACATGCTTAAGACTCCAATTCAACATGAAGAAAAGCTGACCGACCAAGAAGGTAGATGAAGGATGTGGAGGGAAGCTCAATGCTAACTTTTGTTAGGTACTGCTCAGAAATAAACTGGACATCCCCACAACCACAGACCTGAATATTGAGAAAAAAAAAACACGGCTGTAGACCAGATAAATTCCATTAGTACAGAACAAAAGAAGAGGGGCTGCACAAACCATGGCAGAAGAAAGAGTTCTCTTAAATAATCAGATCATTTATGTTGATCATAGCTACCTGGCAGCTATACTGACAAAAAATGAAAAGAATCCAATGAAGTGAAACGAGTCCTGAGGGAGAAGAGGATCCGGTTCCAGACTGCCTACCCAGCCAAGCTCTGCGTTTTTTACGAGGACGGGACATATCTCCTACCACACAATCTGTGAGGCCACGAAGGACATGAAAGACAAAGGGCTCCCTGTCAAGGTTGTTTCTCCGTCAGTGGATCCAGTTATGTGGATCAATGGCCAAGCGTGGCACATGGCAGGAGGAAGACGGCACGAGCGGGAGAAAGACACGCACTCAGTCCCAATATGATACAGGCCTGGACTGCACGTTAAAAAACGGACAAAATAGCGGATGATAAACACTTAGTAAATATCGGTCATTAATATACTTCCCTCTCTTAAATCCTGGAGATTGTTTTTCTGTTTCTCTTTTGATTTCTTTAAAAATCAGCCTATAGTATAAGCCGGAGACTGAAAATGTGAGTACTCACAAAGGACTGCACAGCTATAGAGGACCCTGCTCCATTATGGCTTTGGAGAGGTTTCCCCTCCCTTTGGCGAGTTAATTGGCCAATTTACAAATATCCTTTTTGGCACAACATCTTTGTGTAATATCATGCACAAGGAAAGAGAAAAGGAAGACTTTTTTTAATATCTACAACTAAGAAACTTGCAGCCAAAAAAAATTATATGAATTATATTAAAAATAAAACCTGCAGGGAGGCCAGCAAATTCCTTGTCTAACTTTTATATGAAAGCATACAAGTCAGATTATTAGAGGATTCATAACCCAACTATACAAGTACCTAAACAATTTTAAAGCCCACTCAACTATAACAATATATAGATGTATAAAGAACAGGTGGGGGAGACACTAAGACCTGTTAATTTCAGATGATGAATGGCATGACATGTGGAAACGTACAAAATCACATATGAAGAGAATATATTTTTTTTTTCTCCCAGATACTACATCACCCCTCAAATGAAGGCAAACTGTCAAAACTGTAACCCTCAGTGCTGGAGCAAGTGATAGCAAATGACTATCATGTGTTCTGGGATTGTCCAAATATAAGAAATTATTGGAGAGAATTTCACAGAACAATCCACTTTAATTTTTAAAAACAGATACCATTTCAATTCAAAGTGGTTTCTTTGGGCTATATTCCTCCAGAAGTGAAAGGTATTAAAGGTGGGGTATGAGATGTTTTCTGGAGCATTTTTTATCATATTGTCTGAACCTCCTCACAACGCCATTGCACCCACTAAAATAGAATGTTTGGAAAAAAATATATATATTTTAGTCCATTGTAGAGGGTGTAGCAAGAGGAAATGTCTGACCAATAGAAGTAATGATGAGAGTTACTTCTATTGGATTCTGACATGCCAATCAACCGTCAGCCCCCCTCACCCCTCCCCCCTGCGCGTTCACAGACTCGTGATTCGTTCATGTGTTTTGAAGGCGTGGTTTCGAGGGTGGGCTGAAGGAGAAGCAAGGTTGTGTATTTTCAAAAATATAGCTTGCAGGAACCGCCCTTTAAAGCAACATTTAAACAGCTCTGACCAAGAAATGGATGATGCCTGTTGGACCAACTATAAATGACTGAATAGAGATATCTATTGGGATTTATAAGATGGATGAGTTTACTTTTTCTGTAAAGACGGAAATTGGGAGAAGTGGGTGCAATATGTGAAACCTGATTTTATAATGATTGTAAATGGAGTAACTACACTATATTGCCAAAAGTATTGGCTCATCTGCCTTTACACGCATATGAACTTAAGTTTTTTTACACTTCACTTTTTGATCAGCCACTGTTGTGAGCTACCTGTGTCTGTTGTCATGTTCAGCTTGGCCACAGCTTTTTCACTCTTTTCACTCTCACACTTTTTCACATTTTGCATTTCTGGCAGTTCTCATCAGCATATTAAGTCAGCAGCAAGTTTAAACGACTCTAAACAACTAATCTTATGTCAAATCAACCCAATGCTGCTCTGCATGTTTATCCTTTAACTCTACTCTAAATAATGTGGCTGCTGTCGTTTACACTTTTGCTATGTTGAATGTGATACTTGTATGTTTGGTCAAATCTAGTCTGATTTTTGTCTCAAAATATTATGGATAAGCAGCAAGAGGCTAATTTACACGAAATACATTTTAAATTGCCATTAGATTAATGAAAAGCAGTGCATTTGAAAGGGGCTTTAGTCTACCCCTGTTCAGTGGGGGTTGAATCATTTTTGTGTGTGGTTTGATAGTGTGTTCCTTAGGTGTTAATGGTTAGTTACGGTAACCTAAGTTAGGAAGCATGATTACCGATTATCCAGGTCTTATGTCTTTGAGGCAATTAGGTTAAATGCCATGAATATGTGATCAAAGTATTAAAATAATGAGTTTATGAAATTAACTAATTTTGTTGGGCTTGATGGATAAATCCAACTGTATCCTCTGCATAATAATGGAAGATCTCCATGGCCAAATGGAGTATTGCCAAAATGAAGACAAGAACAAACTGGACTCTTATCTGATTGATAGAACTTAAACTAGCAGAATTCAAACCAGCATACTATTGTTTCTTTAATGCCAAATATCCAAGTCTTTATATTAAAAATATATTTTAAGAAGGAAAAAATACATTTTGGGAAGAAAAATTGAATATTTTCAGTTTAAAAAAAAAAAGTTACTCATTTAAGAATGTCATATTGTGAAAATTCAGATTATCTTTGACTTGAGGATGATGATAATAATAATAATGGTTTTGCCCTTTAGATGGATAACTTGCCATCTATAAAAAACAACTTGTTAACAGAAAATTTACAATATAGAAATCATCATGTCACTCGATGCATTTTGTTTTTTACTTAATCTGTTACTCGTTAGAGGTTTGTTTAATAGAATAAATGATTTAAGGTTTTGTCAGCATGTTGTAAGATAGTGACAACTATAGAATCAGATTATGAGACTTTAGTAACCATGCATCGGCCTACTTTTCCTCCCAGCCTCTCTCCACCTGAGATGCCTCTGCAGAAGCTGCTGTTTTCTGCCACACTTACACAGAACCCAGAAAAGTTGCAGCAGCTGGTTCTCCACCAGCCCAGACTCTTCAGCTCTATTCACAGTCTCTCTAACAGAACACCAGCAGATCCATCCCAAAAACAAGATCGCTTTGACTTCCCCCAAGGTCTCACGGTAAGAGGTTGACCTTTAACTTTCAGGAAGGAGTGCAGGCAAATAAAATCGGAAGTTAAGAGCCTAGATGTTAATAAATAGTGGTCTTGGGTAATTTTGGAAATGATGCATAGCACTTTTGTCTTTTAGGAGTATTATGTGCCCTGCACAATGAGCAAGAAGCCCCTCATCATCCTCCACTTCATCCTTCATTTGAAGCTATGCCCCATCCTTTGTTTCACAAACTCCAGAGAGACCGCACACAGGTTACATAACATTTCTGAGTTTCACATTACACAGTTTTCTGTGTGTTCTTCCAATTGTCTAATTCTATGTTGACTCATTTCTCTATATTTCCTTCAGACTTTTCCTGTTGTTGCGGCTGTTTGGTGGAATTCAGGCTGCTGAATTCTCTTCCCGACTCTCTCCCGGTGAAAGAAAGAAAACACTGAAGGACTTTGAGCAAGGAAAGATCAAGTTGTAAGTCTGTGATTACTAATAATTATTTATCTGACCCAGTTTGCACATAAGCACATTTTTATATTTAATATATCCTTATATCCTACTGTATGTTGTTACTGAGTTTTTGTTTGCTGTTGATACTAACCTGCCTTCGGGGATCTATGTAGCTGCTGAATACTTTGAATTTCCCTCGGGATTAATAAAGTATCTATCCATCTAATTATCTATCTTTCTATCTTATATATTTACAGCAAGTTACAATGTATAAGAAATGTAATTAGTGAAACCAATTATGAAATCAACAGAAATTAAGTGTAGAATACTTTTTTTTTTTTTTTAAATTAAGGGACTCTAAACTTCTTTAAAAGTTTGTCCCAAAGCCAAGGAGTCAGAACAGGTTCGGCCCTTTAACTGTATTACATGTTTGAATTTATTGGACATTACTTTTACTTAATTTTGTCTAGTTTGAGCAAATACATTTTCCAGTTGTTTAAATTGAACTGTTATCCTAAAGGTTAATCAGCACAGATGCAGCTGCCAGAGGCATTGACATCAATGGCATCAAATGTATTGTCAATTATGACGCACCACAATACATCAGGACGTACATTCACAGGTGAGTGGTTTAACTGCTGCCAAATGTTTCCAGGCAACAGAATGTCTGTAAAACAAGTAACTCCCCACCTACCATTTGTCTGTTTTTTTTTATATTCAGGGTTGGAAGAACAGCAAGAGGAGGAAAAGCAGGACTGGCCTTCACCTTTCTGCTTAGAGTACAGGTGCATTACATTATTCATTGTAATCAGTACTGGATGGAAACAGTGTAAATGTAATACAAAAAACAAACCCATTCCCATTCAGGAAAAGGAGTTCCTTCAAATGCTGCTGGAAGCAGGAAGCCCTGGGATTCAAAAACAGATGGTTAAGCCAGAGAGCCTTAAGAGTATGGAAGTCCAATATCAACAAACACTGCAAAAACTGGGCGATATTGTCAAGGTACCATCTCAGACAACTTTATTAAATTGCTAACAATAATTTAGTACCATTGCTTGGTTAAACTCGCTGCCTTTTTTTCCTCTCTACAGGATGAACAAGCCAGATAACAAAACCAAGCTGACTTCAAAGCCTGATAATCACTGCAATTCATTTATATTTCTGTTGTTTAATGAGTTCAAATTTGTGTTATCACTAAGCTTGTTTTTACTGATACGATGCCTGTGTGTGAAGGCCGATGTTTATTGGCTGCATGAACCCTGACTGACATCAGGTAGGCCCATCGCACTCATTCTAATGTGATATGAGCTCGAGCATACATAATGGGGCTTTTTTCCCAGAACAACCTCATGGGAAAAGAAAGAAAAAAAATTACATCATATAATTTTCCTTTAGGATAAATAAAGTATTTTTTTCATTTCATCAAGTCTTGACTTCTGTGAACATTCATCAGACACAAGTAGGCCAACAATGTTGCTTTGGATACAAAATAGAAACCTTGTTTCCATATTTTTTAAGAATGAGTATGCCAAATTGGCCATTTTGTTTTTGCGGCGCACCATCAAATGCAACTATCACTGGATTACTTGAATACTGAAGAAATAAAACATAAAGTGTTGTGACAATTTGTGAAGTTCTGAAGAACTATGTACATATTGCGAGAAGAGTATATTAAGAACTGTAATTTGTATTTTGTCCTCAAATTAAAGCTGTTAATGTCTAATTTGGTGTACTTTCAATTTTCATAATGTTAAAATTAGGCTTGAAACCATCCAAATGGCTCCCAGCATGAAGGGCAAGATGACCACTACTGCCTTGATTTCCAAAAACCTTTACAAAAGTGTGTGTAGCAGGACGCAAATACCGGGAGCACTTCCGAACTTTTGAATCAGCTGTGACGTGTTTTTATTTCAGTACTCAGGTTTTCATTTAATTTATTGTCTTTGTCATCCTCTCTCTCTCAATCATACACAGTGTTGCATAATATACAATGTCATTAGTCCCATTTGGAAGTCTTCCTCTTCATGTTTTTCTCTCCTTGGCTGTCAATGGCTTCATAGAGCTGCTGGTCATTTTCCTTGGTTGCGTGCAGATAGCCCAGGTAAGCCACACACAGGGTTATGGACACTACTCCAAAGGCCATCACAGGCTTATTCTGAAACGTAATAAAGTTTTATATTATATGTCAATTAGATAATAGTTTCACCCAACATTAGGTACCAAATTTTCATGCAAGGTCCCCTGCCAACTGTTGTTGATTTGCTGTAGCTTAGCAAGTTAATGGGCCTCGACTGAAAAACTACTGGTTTTTATTAATGTAAGGAATAGATATTATGATAAATTCACAACTTTATAAATCCTCAGATCAAAAAGTCACAGAAAAGGCTGGATTCCTGACTAGACAAAGCAGCACCCAAGAGCCTGTAGACTTATCCATTAACGACCTGACATGTCTTATAATGTAACTTAGCACCAACGAAGAATCAATGGATACAAATTATAACGACACCTCAACTATATTCTGTACATCCGTTAAAAAGTTACTACAGTTTAAAGTCGTTAGAAATGACAAAGACTGACGCTCTATGACGGTGACACAATTCCCAACGCAAAGCTAGCTTCATAATGCACGTGTAGCCAACAGCTAAGCTACTTTTCACAAGAAATCGTATTTAAACGATACTGTTTCAATCAGTAGAAAGTTGTCTCACAGGTTTCATGAAGAGTTCTGGATTGAGAGCGCGGAACAAAGTGGTGGTCTGTGCACCCCTTAGCCCGGGTGTCCGGAAACCTTTCACCTCAACATTTTCTTTCTCCATATGATTCCCTTTATCCGACATGCTTCGGCAAATCACTACAGATATATTCTGAAATACAAATCAATGACGGCTAAAGGATGAACACCGATAACTATTAGGCTACGATGACCTATTCCATTTTAAAGGTCAACTGAGATGGGTTTGAAGAGGGAAAGAGTGCCACTGTCTGTGGGGCGTACATTTGTGTAGCTCAGCAGCGCTAATGTCGCCTCTCCGGGTGAACGCATCCGCCATATACATTTTTTTTAAATTTATTTTGAGGTCTTTATTTACAAATATGCACACAAACATTTCATAGCTTATCAACTACATTTGTTATTTCTAGCATAGTTAAAAAAGTCCAGTAACAATATTGTTAAATATTGGGGAATTGATAAATGAAGTTCCCATGATGCTTTGCGGGTTGTATTGCAATAATTGCCTTTATTTGTTCTAAAATGTTTAAACTTGATGTTAGTTCAGTATAGCAATCATACTTGTTCTGTTCTTGTTCATTTTAGTTTTTTATTTTAGATTATTATGTTAGATGTTTTGACATTGAGGATGGCACCATGAGTAATAGTTGTATTATTTTCATGACTGCCCCATTCTGCATGAATTTATCATTTAGGCGTATGTGGGTGATTAATGCTAATAAAAGAGTTCTTCTCCTCAGAGAGCAGATTCCTAAATCTCTTCGTGGGAAGTCTCAACCTGAGCTCGCCACAATGTGGATGCACGAAACGAAAGAGGAATTACAAACTCAATTTGATTGAGTTTTTTTTAAAGGGCATTGGATATATTACGGGTTCATATGGCACTAAGGTTCGTCCAACCATGTAAATTTTCCAAATTTAACAATTTTAAAAGTGTACATTGTTAGGTTTTTGGTTCAACCACTAGCATTTATATATAACATGTTTATCCACACAATGGAGTAGATAGATTTTCACTATCAACCTAAATTTTTAGGTACAAAAATACATTAACAAAATAAGTGCATAATTGTTTCTGCATTATTATCACAAAACACACAAGAATTCACTAAATTGTTTCTGAATCTTTTAAGAAATTGCTTCGTTGGGTATATTCAATTAATTATTTTGAAGTGAACTTCTTTGATCTAGTTGCTGTTGTAATGAGTCTATACTGAATCCCATTTGATTTTCAAAGTTACTATTCCAGAAATACTTGTTTCTGGTGGCTGTTCGGCAGTGAATCAAAAGTCAGAGAAATATATTGTTGCATTTCTTCTACTGTATACTGATCATTTAATAAAACATCCTTCTTGAATGTTGACTGCTCCTTAGATCTGCCACCACCCTGTAGCAACCTTAAACAGCAGGTTGGAGCTGCGTCAAAGATAATCCTATATTGTTTCGCATGTATTGGAATACCAAATATACTTATACACTTACTATATACCCAGTTCTCATTGAAATCAATTTGGTTTTGTTTTTTTACTTCATATTTTGGTTATTCCAAATCAAATCAGCTGGATAGACTAAATGTGATAATCCTTCAGTTTTAGGTAATACCACACGGCCTTTGATTGATAATTTATCATTTTTTAAAGGAGAGGTTGTATTTTGGACCAAAATCTGACAAATTCCATTGAATATTTATCCCCAAATGCATCACTTCTTCTTTAACAAGAATACCTTCAATTTCTTGTTTTTGGATATTTCCTTCTTTAAGTAAATAGGGTACATTTTTACACACTTTTAACGTTTATAGTTCGCCCTGATACTTCAGAGAAAGAGATAACAGTTATCTTCTTTACTTGGTGTTCATCCTTTAAGAAGACAGTTGTATCATCTGCTAACTGACAGCATTTCATTTATGTGACCTGAAACTTCTATACATTTAAAAGAATCCTTTTGTATATGTGAGGTCAATAGCTGCCCAACCAAAAAAAACAAAGGTGCAGCAGGATCTTCTTTAATACCCTGAAATATATTAAACCTGCGGGTAATCGCTAAAGGAAGCTTTATTGAACTGTTGAAGTATATGTTTTTATTGCCTTTTCTAAGTATTGACCAAAGCCAAAAAAAAAAAAAAAAAAAAAAAAAAAAATCAAATAAGTGTCAAATATTAGGTTACCTTTTAGTGTCAAGGGCTTTATATACATCTATAAACGAAATATAACCGTCATCTGTTCAGTCAATCAGCCACATCTAAAATCAGTCTAAGATTAATGTGTCTTCCTTTCATAAAGCCAGACTGGAAATCATCTATAAGTGTCTAAACATAATTTTAGTCTTTCTGCAAAAATATGTGACAATAACGTATTATTATTGATTAGAATTACGGGCCTCCAGTTATAAACTGCATTTGATCCTTGTTTGATCAGTTTGTATGCATGTCGGTGCAGCTAAATGAGGTTGCCAAAGCTCAAGTAATCCCTTGAGTAAAACCCCAAATCCAGATGACTAAAGGAGGAGATATCAAGGATGCAGAGCAGGAACAAAATGGGGGAAAAGGAGGAAGAAGTTTCAATCATTACTTCCCTTGATCATGATGGGAAGTGCAAGATCACTGGTGGACAAAATGGACAAACCTGGACCCCTGACAAGGTATCAGGAAGGCAATGCAGGGAGGCCACCGTGTTCATGGTCTGCATGATGGTGATATTAATCATGGACGATCACATTAGGCGTCTAATATCGAGGCTGGAAGAGCTCACAGAGAGAGTCAGGAGACGATACTTTTCATTTCATGAAGGAAGAAAGGAGAGCAGAGCGCTGCAGACAAAGGAGACCAGTGTAAGTTTAACTTATTGAACACCCGCCGGTTCTGTCTGTGTGGTATGATGAAACATTTCCGCCGTGATAGCATGACATGGGGCGTAGCTACCGACCACCACACACCTACGTCAGATGCGTTCTATAGAACCATAAAAAGACCCGACCTCGGAGAAGGAGCTAAATGGTTATAGGAACTGAGGGAGATAGCCCCGAGTTCCTGTATGTCCGAACACGGGAGAAAACGGCCCCACGGATTAAAAGGTTATTAGAACTGCCAAAGGTTCCTACAGTCCGAAAGCGGCTCACGTTGTCAACTGGGAAAGTTCACCTGCTGACGCTGTGTACTCAGTAAAAAGGTTTTTTCTAAGTCAGAGTAACATCTCCCCAACCCATTTAAGACGATCTCCTACAGCCAAATTTGCTCCACTTCAACACACACTAAATATGTGCATTTTCTAAACACTACACTGCATCTAATTATGGGCATTCAATATATCATTATGAAGTAAAGGGAAAAAAACTTGAATTTCAATATCAGTTTAAATAAAAAATTAAATCAGATTACAACACAAGACAGCAAATTCAGAATTACTTACAAAATACTGAATAACATTTAATGAGCCAACTTCTTTACAACAAAATTTTAACAAATCCTTTTTTCCCCCCCATTTTCACATGCAACAGTTTCAAACTTAAAAAAAAAACAATCAGATATTCCTGAATGGCAGTGTTATCTAACACACACAAAGAAAACAACAGCATGATAATAAAACTGCTGGTGGCAGTAGGTGATTTGAAACTACATACACAACACATAATCAACATCTTTAGAAACTACACACAATAATACAGCCTAGTTCAGTCCGTTCGTCTCCACGTCCCAAATGTGTCATTTTTATCCAACACACTATGTTAAGATTTTTTTCAAATTAGATTAAACATGCTTTACCTTTTACTATTTAAAAAAAAAAGTGTACAAATATTCTCATGGAAGTGAGGCATAGCATTTTTTTTCGAAATAAAGGGATGTGTAATCAACATGTTATATGTGCGGCACCAATCTGCAGAAGACTTTACTCATTCAAATCCTGAGATTCTGCTTGAAAAACTAAAAACAAGTTAGTCACATTTTTCTAATACTACTGCAGGATGCATGTCCTGCAGCTGTTTCAACATTGGGTCAGTCACACTTGAAAAGGCCGCATCAAGGTTTATTCGAACATTGCAAAGTGATTTCAAGTTCTGATGGTTGCTGAACTTGAAACAGGAGTCTTTGGTGCTCAGGCTAGCTTGGACCCCCTCCCCTTCTATCACAGTTACTGTCCTCATCACATTGTGTTCAGATTTGTTTGACTGTTCAAGGAATTTTAAGAAAGACACTTCAAATCCCATTGGTTTAAATGAGGCCAGTGGGGCACTCTGTTCAGTCCTCTTCTGAATTACTGCAGGGCAAGAAGACTTGGATTCCTCCTCCCTGCTATAAACCAAAGCAGTCTTGGTCATATGCAAAATTTTCTTGCGTTTGACTATTTTTTCAATGAGTTTTCGTGGACGTCCACGTTTTCGTTTAAGTACCACAGAGCCATTGGAGCTTTTTTCATTTGATAACTTATTGTTGAACAATGCAACAGGTATTCCTGCTGGGGTCCTTCTACGCAGAGCAGGCTTTGAATATTCACATTTCCCTCCTCCCAGATCGGAAGGTGCTGTCATTTCGTTGTCTGATCCGTCAGAGGTGTTGTCAGATTTGGAGTCATCTCTCCTTATAGAATGACACTTCTGTCGGGCGACTTTTTTGCAGAATATGAAGTGGCTTCTGTGTTGTTGTAGGTACTTTTCAGACAGCCCATGCCCCATGTAATGTTTAAACATACTCCGCTCGGATTTCATGACCAACTCGCAACCTTTGATCATGCAAGGATACTGTAGAGGAAACTTTTTTGTGCACAGTGCAGATGCCTCCAGTTTAGATTTCAAGGAGGGTTTTCCATATTTAATCCAATGTTCGTTGTTCTTTGACTTGCCCATTCTCTTTTTGTTAGCTCTTAGAAGGATCTTTTGGTTGCTCTCAATGTTTTCTTTCCCATTACTTGTCTTAGTAACTTGGTAATGCAAAGTTTTTGAGTTTTGTTTTGTTCCATCCTCTTTTACCTTTTGAATTTTTAGTTTAGGCTGGTACAGGTCCTGGTGCTTTTTCATGACGTGTCTGAGCATATTTGACTTTGTGGCATATGAACGGTCACAGCCTTCAATTTCACATCTGAACGAAACATTCAACTGTTCAGGTTTGGTAAGGTTTAGATCTTTATGCTCTTCTTTGACATGCCCTACATACCTCCAGAAAGTAGTGAAGGAGTGTGTGCATCCTTTGTGGCCACACACAAACTTGCCAAGTTTGATTCCAGACAAGAGATTGCTAACCTTGTCAAAAGTGAATTTATGTAGTCGAAAATAATGCTGAAACAGGTTGGGAACTTCTTGGAAAACACAGCAGCAGTCTTTGACTTGGCACCTGAATTCAGAAATTTGAGGGAACTCTGCCTCTTCCTCTTCTTCATTATGGTCCATTATTTCATCTACTCCTTTACTCTGGTCCAGCTCTTTGTTCACCTCCAGAGCTGAAAAAGCAGATTGGTGCACAGCCCTGTAATGGAGGATCAGATTGTGCTGGATAGTAAAGGCTGCCATGCAGCCTTGATGAACGCAGCGATATGGTCTGTATGGACTCAGCGTTTCGCCTGACTTTGGTTTCCTCCCTTTAGTCTTCATGGCAATGTCGATATTTGGCTGAATTACTGTTTGTCTGCTGAAAGACCCTTTTTTGTGAGTCAGTGCGCTTTCAGCCCGAGGTGTGGCAGGCAAATTCTGATCAAAAGGAGGAGACACTTTGGTAAAATATTGACTCCCTGCATGCTGAGTGTGCACTTTAGGCACATTTCTTTGATGATTTTGTGTCCAATGTTCAGCTGATGTCTGAGCTTGTACTGGTGCAGTCATTTCTTGGTTGTGCATGGGAACTGGATGCAAGGGATGAATAACTGAGGGGAGATTGTAATTTTGAGATTTATGATTAGTTATGCCTGTGTTATCATGTGGGACAAATGCCTCGCATTTTACTGCATTTTGGAGTGGATACAGCTGTGTCCCATTGTCAACATGTGAATGGGTAACTGTTGTCTCAATTCCTGGAGTCTGACTTATACCAACAGGCCGGTTCTGAGATGCAGCAGCTTTAGCCAGCTTGCGATTTTGATCTAGATCTGCAATTTCTTTGGCTGATAATTTGTGAGCCGCCAGGTAGTGAGTGCGAAGGTTTGAGTTACGAGTGAATGACTTATCACATTTCTGACACTTGAAACGAGCATACTGACCGTACCTTTTTTTGACTACATTGACCATCTCAACTGTGTAGTTGTGTGTTTTGGAGAGGTGTTTCCATAGTGCTTCACTTGAGAGGGAATTAAACCTGCAGTTAACATTCTCACAAGCATACGGTTTGACAAAGGTCGATGAAACTGAACAATGTGATATTACCTTTGAAGGTGCAGTCTGGCTGTTCATATGGGCGCTACTTTGTTTCATAGAAGTTGACTTCTGAGCAGACATTTCTCTGACTAAGTCAAGCCTCTCAAATGCACACTGAATTTCTGTTATGCACTGTTGCTTGGTGATTGATAACTCACAGGGTTCAGGATCTGGATCATGTTCGAAAATGCCTGCGGGGCTTGGTACTTCCTGGTGCACCCCAACAGTCTCTCTGAAACAAGTAAAGCTTTGTGTGTTTAATAATTGTTCAATTTCGCCAGAGAATCCTGTGACAGCTTCAGAACAACCTTTAATGACTTGTCCTTTACTAGGTGAATCGGTTATTGCATCATTTGACAAATGGTTAAATCCGGAATGATTACAATAACCATAGGCTGGGCCTGAAGACAATGCTTTGGCACAAGTGTTTACAGAATGACACATGCCGTTTCTGCGTTGAAAATCACCGGCCAATATCTGCTCGCGCAACCTCCTTTTGATATCCGTCTCAGTAGTTTTTGGCTTCTCAGTCTGCTTGTTAATTGTTATTGCTTGACTAAGCTGCCTGTCAGGTAACAGTGTTCTTACCACTGAGTCTGAATATGCCTCTGGTGTCAGAATAGTCGTCTCAGAGTAATATCCTTCACCGTGAAGTTCCCCTGTGGGCGTGTTGTTGGTGGGAGCGCCGCCTAGAATAGAAGTGGATGGATTTTCTGTGAGGATTTGTGAAAGAAGTGGGTCAGGGAATTCCCCGGGAGATTTATCACTACTTTGCTGGGGATAATGGGCTGTACAGTATTGGCCATCTTCTTGCACTGGCTGGACATTTTCTGTATGCTGTGCTACTAAGCCTCCATGCAAGTGTTGTAACAATGGGTGGGAAACAGATTTGTGTTCAAAAAGATCAGACATATTCGATTCAGCCATAATATGCTTGAGAATGTCATACTTTGACTCACCTTTTCCACATGTTTTCAAGTTATTCTGTGGATAATTAGGAGTGGAGTAATCTCTTGTTACCGGTAGACCCCTTGTTTCTGTCTCATGAGGCTTCTGATACACAGCACCATTGTAAGATTGCTGTGTCTTGGAGGAGCAAACAATTTGCTTGGAATTGAGAAAATTGAGAAATGACCCTTGCAAGTCTGCCTTTAGTTCTGACTCTTGATATGGTTTACAAATTGTGCGCTTGGACAAATGGCCTCCAAGGGATTTAGGACTATCAAATTGTCTGAAACACCTTCGACAAACAAATTTACCATCTTTAATAATTGCTGGCCATTTGGTCCTTTTGTTTTTTCTGGCTTGCTTCTGCTTTCCAGAATTGTTTTCAGAGATGACAGGGCCATTTTGAGGTTCGTTGTTTTTAGTGTTTTGGCTTGAAATATCCAGAAAAGAATGATTAGACTGTTCATAACTTTCTCTTGCTTTCATTTTTTCTGGTGTCTCAGAATGTGAGACTAAGCTGTGCTGCATCTGTGATGTGCATGATGGAAGAACTTCTGTTTGTTGTGACACCTCCTTTGCACCATTTATATTTGAAGTCATAATGAACTGGGACCTGTTCATAAGCTGTGACTGCACATACTCTGGTCTGTTCATCACAGATCCCGTCACTGAGCAAGATGAAACACTAAGTGACGGAGCACCACTCGTAAAATTGACTTGTGATGTCACTGGTGGTTTAGATGGAAAGACTTGGGAGGATTCACAGTTACGAATATGTTCTCCTCCATCAACAAAGGGACATTGTTTATCGCCAAAAAATCGGGTCTGTGTAGTTACTGGATGTCTGTCAGTGCCTAACTGAGAGAGAACAATGGGATTCAAAACATTTGCCATCAGCAGTGAACCATTTTGGTTGTGGGCAAGTGAGGAAAGCGAATGTAAGGCTTTATAGTTTGAGCTGCTACTCCCGTCAGGATACGGAGGTGACTGGATAACATTCTGCCTTGGAACTCCATGTACTGGTACACTGTTGGCCTGCTGAATCTGAAGTGAGGAAAACGAACTCATGTGCTCAACTGATGATGCGCTCCGTGCTGGAGCGTAGGTTATCTTGATTTTCGTCCGAGCAACTTTCCACTGCTCATAGAATTCTGTGTGAACTGCTTTCATGTGCTTGGCAACACTTCTATATGAGCTATAGTGCCTTGTGCATGTTGCAAATGCACAGTGAAATCTCTCCCTCTGTCCTTGACAGAGACCTGTGCCGTTTGAGGGCATTACAGAAGTCTCTAGTTTGATCCCCGTTAGTTGCTGAGGGCTTACTGATGGAGGGAGTGGTTGTGACATTGCTGGCTCTGTAGGAATTTGAGACAGTGATCCTGCTAAACAATTATTACTAGATCTTGGCCCTTGCTCTACCGATGATGCTAAGTTACAGTCAGAGTTGTAACTAATTGCTTCAGTTTTCACCTTACTGAGGAACAATTGTGGCTGGCATTGCAGGAGATGTCCAACACTGGTTTCAAATGGAGGCACCGGATGATTCTTTTGAGGTGGTATAATATGATCGCCAAAATCATGTCTTTCTCTGTTTGGCTCAAGTAAGTGGTAATGCACAGGCTTAATCACAGAATTACTGTCACATGTCAGACTGGTTGAAAAAGCTGTACTTTGAGGTTCAGCTTTCACTTTTCCTTGTCCCAAAGTTTCAACAGGTTCTTGTGTCGATTTCCGAAAACTCTCAAGAGTAACTGGGGGCCTTCCGTGATTTGAATTGCCAGCACTTTCAGTGTTCAACTTCCCTTGGGAATGCTCTTGTTCAAGGAGAGATTCATTGGAAAGCCTTTTTTCAGTAAATGAAGGACCAGGTTGCGTATTTTGCAAAGTCTGTCCAGAAGATGGACTTTCTTCCTCTTCGCCAGAATGATGCAAATTCTGATGCAAATCCAGCTGGTGCTGTGAATGGAATACCTTTCCACAGTCGACAACATTACAAGTGAAAGTTTTATAATGTTGTGCCTCATGGTCATACAGCTTGAATCCTGCATTGAAAATTTTTCCACAGTTTGGAAACATGCATCTAGCCTTGAAAATAGGGTGTGTTCTCCTATGCATTAGTAGTTCAGTGTTTGACATGAAACTTGCCTTGCAGTTCAGCTGTATACAGATGTAGGGTTTTACACCACAGTGGACCTGTAAATGATCATTAAGATGGGTGACACTAACAAAGTGGCGACGACAGTAGTGGCAAACAACCTTTTTGCTCTGCATTTCAAGGAAAGTCTTGGCTTCCTCATTGTCCCCATGAGCTTTAACATGCGCTATAAGATTTTTTAAAAATTTGAAGCTCCTCCTACATTTTCCAACGGGGCACATGTTGTCCTCAAAACTCTTTGTGTCACATCGAACCACTTTTGCCTGACTATTTTTAATTGAGACTTCATTTTTCCCTAAGGAATGGCCAGATTTCTGTACTTCATTTAGCGTTTTGATCTTAAATGCTGCAATTACAGGGGCAGCTGTTTTTGGATTAGCTAGTTTTTTGCTTGTTTTCATTGCAGTCAGCCTTTCCTTGCATGATTGTTTAACATGGGAAGTCACATGGGGAATCAATGCGTCTTTTGAGGTGAAGGTTTGAGCACATATTGGGCAAGTATATATTCCACTGCTTATATGAGTCTGAGCATGACGAACAATCCTATGACCGAGAAACTCTTTGTCACAGAGCACACAGTACTGCATGTAGGCCTGCCAGTTTCTGAATCGGGCAGATATAAAACCCTTTTCCCTTAGCTTCTTCATTTCTCGATTTTTCCTTTTTCTGTCTGTAATATCTTGAACTTCATATGTGCCGTTGAATATGTGGTCTGGGAACTCCTTCGGACTCATGGATTCTTCCTCTTGGTTCTCAGTATCATTCAATGAGTCAATGGATGACACTATTGAAGCCTCTTCTCCCATTAGCTCCAGGCAATGGCGTTTTAGTGTTTTCCAGTCCCAGAACTCTGGGTCAAAGGACCACTGGGTTTTTAAAACTAAGAGTAGTTCACAACGTAGTGAGTTGAGAATAGGCATGTTCTCCTCCTCTAATTTTTGATCTGGTTCATTGTAAAGAGCCTCCACAGCATAATATGCATCCACTGTGGGTTCAAGGAGGAACTCTGTAAGTTGACAGGCTCGCTTCACTTCCAGATCAGCTGCAAGCAAACAGGAAATAGTTTTACATACTGGGGCTTTCGTTTTTCCATCATCTGGTTTTATCTGTAGAGCCCGTATGCACATTTCAATACATATGGGCAGGCCAACCTGGTCAATCTATGAAAAAAAAGAAAGGAAGCCAAATCATCAAATCAAGTCTGCTAATGACATTCAGATTTATTTCTAAACTTTCTTTTTTTTTCTCTTAACTTTCTATTAAGGACAATGTAAAATCATCATAGATGGTATACAAAATTATCACGATGCATACGAAATAATTTTTCATGTATTAAGAAATTACCGTATTTTCCGGACTATAAGTCACACTAGAGTACAAGTCGCATCAGTCAAAAAATGCGTCACGAGGAGGGAAAAAAAAATAAGACTATAAGTTGCACTTATTTCGAAATTCATTTCACAAAATCCAAGACACAACCGTATCTGAAACACCATTGTCCGTGCTCTGATAGAGTCAGTTGCGTTGCATGAAGCGGTAACACCAAGAAGGCCCATCTGCAAAGTAATTCATATTCATCTCCTTGGAAAGAAAGAGCGTGGAGACATAACTGCACCGTTGACAAGCCTTTCCTGGCAGTACGTTGTTCAAGCACCCACTTGTTCCTCCAGCTCTGGCCATCTTGCTTTCAGCCCGCGATTAGCTTTCTTTGTTAGCATATAGTTGTCACAAGCCTAGAGTGTCTTCTCACGACTTTAGATAGCAATGTTTACTCCTTGGTTCATGTCAGTCAGGATGAATTTTACATTTAAAAACATGTTAAATTATATATATTTTGATATATAAGTGGCAGGACCAGCCAAACTATGAAAAAAGTGTGACTTATACTTTGGAAAATACGATAATACTTAAGATCTTACATAAAGCTAAGCAATGTTAAGATCTGCAATAAAACATGAAAGTTGAAAGATCATTGATATGCTTTGACTATACCACAACAGCTGACGGTCTACTAACCTCTGACTGGATGACCTTGATAAGAAACAGGATGTGGTACACAGATTTGGATAGTAGTGACAATTGGCGGCATCTTTCCAGGAAAGCCTGGTCCGATGGCTCCAACCGTCTCAGAAGCTTGCTCCAAAGCAGGGTGAGCTCCCTGTTTGAATTTCAAAGAAAGCAACAAATATTGTCCTGTCAATTATTTAAAACATTTTCAACGGAGACTGATACTTACAATCAGCATGTTCTACAACTACATTCTAACTACACCTGTAATACAACTACATGTCCTTGTGGAAAGTCTTGTCATATAGTCTTGTTATATTAAAAAAAAAGTAACTACTCCCACCCCAGCCTTATATAGACAATTATGAAACAAATCAGCTTGTGTTTTGTTTTTGTTTTTTACCAAGCACAGTATGTGTCTCCTTGAAGAAGCTGACGAGTCAGGAAGGCTGAACATAAACAGAAAGCTCCACTGTCATCTCCATCTGACTCCAGGTTGCAGATCATGTCTAATGCATCACGGCAGTCCTCCTTTGAAAGCTGTAGATGTATACCATTAAGAGAGCAAATTAGTTTCACTGAAGAAACGAACGAAAAGAAAATTCTTTTTTTTTTTCAGTTTCATGCATTTATCATTAATTTATTCCTCATCCAATACATTATTTATACATAGAAGACATAAAAGACAACATAAAATACTGTGGAAAAGTCTTGAGTCAGCCTGTATTTTTTTAGATTTTGTTTCCGAGGAGTCAGACTTTCTTGACATCTTTTTAAGTGATCTTGAGCCAATAGACGAAATGGTAGGCCTATAAAAATGATCTACATCAGACGAATTGTATCTGAAAGTAAAAAAAGGACTTGTGGACTATCAACCTTGAATCCTTCTTAGAGCCCGGACCAATGCTGAAGCAGGATTGTTCGATTGTACGTTGTTTATTACGCCTTGAGAACTACTCCTGAAGATTACTAAAAGCAATTACAATAAAGTTTGTGTATGAGAGGTCACAGCGAGTTGAATAATAATGGGGGAAAAGAGCATGGTAAGACACTGAACCCTACACTTCCTATGATGCATCCACCAGTGTGTGAATGTGTGTGATAAAGAGAAAATAAAGAATACTGTATGGCCTGAAACACTGCAGACTAAGATGTGCCGCATGTCCTCCTTCACCGACTGGTTGTCTAGATGGTGTACATCAAACAACGTGGGCTACATAGATAATTGGCAATCTTTCTGCAGAAAACCTGGTCTGATGAGGAGAGACGGTATCCATCCCACATCTCATTTCTCTCATTTCTAGAAATATGGTCGAATTTATTAGTCATCCAAAAACATGACAACCCAGGGTTCAGACCAGGATGCAGAGTTGTAGTCTTACACACTTCTCTGTGGCATCCCACATGCTGCTACCCCAAAACCACATAATGACTGAGTCTGCTCCCAGACCAAATTAACTAAATCAATAAACACAAAAGAAACAAATGAAATAATGACATATTACAATTCAAGCAACTGCCGTGGCCACGCCTGTTGACTTATGTAAAAGTGTTTAATAACTTTTAATACAAAAGGGATGCAGTTTTAGGGTGATATATTTCAAATCTGTAGGAGTTCTTTAGAATGTGAGGCTGAAAAAAAGGCCAGATTTGCACCTAAAATCTAAATGGCTGAATTCCTGTTTGATGGGTCCAAGAGACTTTTTTTTATACATCTTGGCATGTTACATGCATGTGCAAACTTTCATACCTGAGGGTTAAAGTAGGGTGCAGAGCTAAATGTTTGTAATATTGTAGGGGAGTAAATCATTGAGAAGTTGCAAGTCATAAACTAAAAACCATTCTTTCCCTTCTGTCAGTGGGTAGGGTTATGGCGTTAGCAGGGTATATGCATACAGATCTGTTCAGGGTACAAAAGAGATAACACAATGTAAATTTGGTGCTGCTTGGATGATTAATGAGCGATGTATAATGACTTTTGTTGTCATGACGTGAAGGGAAGTGTCTTCTGCACACATTTGAAGTAGATCTAGCAAATAATGACAGAGTAAGTCCAAGAGTAAAACATGTGAATTCTTGTTGCCAGCAGGTCGTGCTATGGGATTGATTAAAAAAATTTGCCATGTAAATCTGTAGAGGAGCCGAGTGTGATTTGGATGCAAAATGTGGCAGATATATCAACTTCCTGTTTCATGGCAAAACATCAAAGTTTGAGGTGCTGCCACACCCAGACCCGATGGTTTATAACAAAGCTCTTAATAACTTTTAATCAGACATGTTTTCTGACCATATGGATACATTTTCAGGCCTCTCTGTTTACATGATTGAGAAAAGTTTGTTCAAATATAATTTGTAATAATAATTTATCATTTATAAAACGCCAAAATGAGGCCAAAAATTAAATCCCATAGTTAAGCTGCTATAGGCCTAGACTGCTGGGGGGCTTCCTATGACACACCTTTCCTCACTTTGCTCTCTTTTTTCCACCTTTTATTTCCTCAAATTACATTATATACTAGGGATGTCCCGATCAGGTTTTTTTGCACCCGAGTCCGAGTCATTTGATTTTGAGTATCTGCCGATACAGAGTCCCGATCCGATACTTCTACAGTACATTAAAAAAAATGAAGAACAGTGAAGAAACATATCCAGGATGTCCCCGATTTAATTTATTCACCTTATTCTATCATTTAACACTTATAAACAGAGCACTTCTGTGAGGTAGCTTGAACAACAAAAAGTAATCAAGTAATAAACAAATTCTTCACATTGTAGTTTAGTGCAACAATATGAAAACGAGCAGCAGCTCGACTTGAAATACCTGGCAGGCATGTAAACAAATAATCAAATAAAAGTGCCACAGTGTTATAAAGTGTAAGGCCAGTAATGCAGACATCCCAAGTTCCAAAAACTCATTTCTGGGAGATGACTCAATCTCCTCTCCTCTCCACTCCTCCACCCCCCGCTGCCGCCGCCCTCTGACAAGCAATCGCCCTGGACGCTCGTTGAACAGAGCATCGCTTTGGACAGACAGGTTTCATAAGCAACCTCTCCCCACACCACTCTCTCTCTCATGCCTGTGCAGTCGAAAGGCGCAAGGTGCACGAGTTTTTTTATTGCCTGCACGCTCTCACTCGCATTGGAAAAAAAAAAAAAAAAAAACTCCCTCGAATAGTCTAAAATCCGGGATATTTTATCCGACTCGCGGGCATCCGTGATTAACTATCAATATCAGGGAGACTCCTGGACCTTCCGGGAGACTTGGGATGTCTGAGTAATGTGCTTTTCGGAACTGCTGCACTCCTAATTCTTACTCTCCTCCTCTGGCTTCACAGAAGGAACATTTTTCTGTTTCAGTTCTCATCAAGGATGTTAGCGAAGTCCTTGCCACCTCTTGAAATCCCAAGTTTGCATATCTCACAGTTTGCAATCGCAACGTTTTTGTCATCCACTTTAAATAACCACCACACTGCAGACATTCACGCCCCCAGCTTCAAGCTGCTGCCCTGTTCTGCTTCACTTTACGGCACGCAGCAAAGTGACGTCATACCGCATGCGTTGTTTCTGTGTGGAGTTGAAACGGTCCGACTCTGTACCACCACATTACAGTAAATACGAAGCTGTTATTTTTTCCTATTCGTTTTGAAATATTATAGTTCTGATAAAAAAAAATAATGAGAATAAATATACATATATAGATAGGCTATATATCTGATCCCTGATCGGGATGTAATGTCCGATTTCGATCGAGTCTGAAACCACAAGATCGGCCCCGATTTCCGATCACGTAATCCGATTGGGACATCCCTGTTATATACATTTCACATTATTGTTGTCATTAACTTGTGTTTCCCTGTTCCAACAGATATCCTTTTAATGGTGTTATGGTGTTTGTTGTTCCCTCTTTTTCTGTCCTCTCAAACCCCGGCTGGTCGAGGCGGCTGGCCACCCTTCCTGATTAAAGGGAGTCGTTTCTCTCCACAGTTGCCTCATGCACACTCGAGACGGGAGACTCGAGGAAGAGAAGTTTTGGTGCAATCCGTTGGTTTCCTTAGCTAGGAAATTACTTTTTGAATTGGCTTGAATTGATTTTGAATTTAATAAATTGGATTATGATTACAATGAATTGTACTCCAATTGGCTTGAATTGGACTGTATCATTAAAGTGCCTTGAGATGACATTTGTTGTGATTTAGAATTATATAAATGAACTGAACTGAATTGAATTGATACTTCAATTACAAAACTGACTTTTCAAGGGTGTGTCCTTGGCGGTGTGGCAAATTTCTATATCACACCATAGAATAGAATAGAAAATACTTTATTCCATGTATCCCATGACCACAAAAGTCAGATATTACTTTTATTTAATCAGAACCTCACCAGATTTACAGGGTTTAATAACTGTGGCGCCTTAAACAGATCTATATGCGTATATCCTACCAATGCCAGAACTAGAGCTGGGTCAAATAGTCGACGTCATAAATTCGTCGACATGAATAATTTGCGTCGCAAATTATTATTATTTTTTGGTTGAAGTCCCCGTTCCAAAACGACCTACTAGATGAACTCTCATGAGTCGGGACCAGGTCGGGACTGACGCGCCGCGCGCAGCCGTCTGCGTCAGTGACGTGTTACGTTAGCCGTTTAGCGCCACATTCAACAACAAAACAAAACAAAACCCGGTAAAAGTAAGGAGGGAAGAAAAAACACCACAAAGAAGCTAATATGGAGAGCGGGGAGGCCACCGTGTTCATGGTCTGCATGATGGTAATATTAATCATGGACGATCACGTCAGGCGTCTAATATTGAGGCTGGAAGAGCTCACAGAGAGAGTCAGGATCGAGCGTAGGCCATACTTCTTCATTTCATGAAGTTTGAAAGGAGAGCAGAGCGCCGCAGACAAAGGAGACAACGTGTAAGTTTAACTTATTAAACACCCGCCGGTTGTGTCCGTGTTGTATGAGTAAACATTTCAGCCGTGATAGCATGACAAGGGGCGTAGCTACCGACCACCAAACACCTCCGTCAGATGCGTTCTATAGAACCATGAAAAGACCCAGCTGAAGAGAAGGAGCTAAATGGTTATGTCAGGATGGCAGCAAAACACCGTAAGTTCTGTTGATTTCATTTATGTTAATTTATCAAGCAGTAGCAGTAGTTGCAGTTGGCTAAACCAAAGATCCTCTCTGAATAAACGCTACGTTAGACTGTTGAGTTGTTGTCTAGTTATATTCCCGGCGTAAAATTTATGTCTTTTAATTACGACTAGAACAGGTCCCGTGTTTGCCTAGTTTAAAGCTGTTAGCGCTACCAATCCCGACATGTTTCTTCTGTGTTATCTATTTGCTAACACCGGACGGTGGATTTTATACTCTGCCATTATGTTGTTCTAGTCTACCTGTTGACTGTCGAAATTCCACGATCTAGTAGCAATCAGTTCCAAGTAGTAAACACGCATTACAAGTTGACAATTTAAATTACATAAATCCTTTTTTAAAATGAGCCTCAATGGTTAGATTAATCGTAAAATTAGTTGTTAGATTAGTCGACTAATCGAAAAAATAATCTCTAGATTAATCGTTTGAAAAATAATCGTTTGGTAAAGCTCTAGCCAGAACATTGCCTTCTTGACAACGGGAATTGATATTTCTTAGGTTTAAACTTACAACTTCTGAACCATTTATTCCCAGAAAATGCGTAAGCCTTTAGTGGTGATAATTAATTCAAGTGCATTTTTACCAAACGTATCCATAGCGATTTTTAATGCTTCACCAGTGCAGAACACAGCAACCCCCGCCTGAATCTCTACAGGAAGAATGGTCGCTGGAACCCTATGGAGTGCGTGGAAGATGGGGGTATGTGTTCAAGTATGAAACAGGCGAGCCCAAAGAAGGATGGCTTTCAGTGCGGTGTGGCAATCGAGAACAGCTGTCACTGGTAGCTGGTTCTTTCATGCAAGCTACCGGAAATCTAATGATAAGGTAGATGGAGATCTTTTTGTTCTTGAGTGTTTTAACTCTGACTGTGGTGTGTTTAGAACGCTGCTAGCAATACCTCACACAGCATGGGTGGAGAAGATGAATGAAATAGCGGACTGGATTTCCTTGCTCTTCCGCAGCTGCCAGAATTGTGTTGAAATTCTGGCAGTCAAGAAAACACTGGCGGTATAGACATACCACCAATCAAGTACTACCTCCTCCTCATCCTCCACCCCCTAGACATTAACCACACCCTGATCCTTTAGGTTTATAAAGAGACATTCCAACACGGTCAGGAGCTCAGCAATCAACACCAAGAACAGGATGAGAAGTAATGTCCAGAAGACAACGTGCGGGGAGATCCCTGATTGCTGTTCGGGGGATGCCTCTCCGTCGCTCTTGGTGCAACCAGGGAGCCCATCTGAGGCATCCGTATTGCCGCAGTTTGGATCACCAGACTGTGATAGTTACGACCTGGAGCCGTACCGCCCTAGCCTGGGCGAAAGCCGACTGTTGACTTTGTCAAACAGTCTGGGAAAACCCAAGAGGAATCCGTTTCCATGGAGGGCGGGACCTTACCCAGCAACTTAAATTCATTGGAGTAACGGAGTTCCCTTAACCAATCATAATGTTTAGAAATGACGTTGGTTATGCGCCGAGGTTCATGCTTGCTCGCGAATCACGCTTCCCACATCCGCTTTCATTATACCGGTCCCATTTGATAAATCAAACTTTTCCCAAAGCCAGCTGGAAGGAGAGCTACAACATCCTTGCCACTAACAAAATTGACGAGGCATTCCTCTTGCTCTCGTTTTAATTGTGTAATGCTCTCCAGAGTTGAGACAACTTCATGGATAGCTTCTAGCGTTCATCCGTCGCTATGTTTATTTCCGCTGCGGTTGAACTACAATTATATGGACTACAATGGACTCCGCGCGTGAGTTCTGCGTCACCACTCGCAACTGTTTGCTGATTGGCAAAACACTGAGCGAACCGAGGTAGGGGGATTTGGCCAGACTATGTGCGGAGCCAAAATCTTTGGGCGGAAGTACGTAGGATGGCGTCGCCAGGCTAGTACCGCCCTCCCTCACGACCAATATCACCCGAGTGCTTCTCCTCCTCTTCTCTCGAGATTGAGTTCTCCCCCACGGCACCTGATGACTGCCTCTTAACGCTCTACCGGGTAGGATCAAGCATCAACACCATGGCCGTAATACCGGAGGAAGCTGAGTCTGACAAGCTGGAGGACTCTCAGATTCCACCAGGCCAGGGTACATCGGCAGGCACTCAGGATGACCGAGGAGAGGAGGACGTGGTTATCCAGTGCAATACACTCGATGATTTTCCGATTGATGGCTTTCGCCCTGGGGTGGTCCTTGGCGTATTTCTGTTTTTTCTCGGTGGACTCTTTGAGCGTCAACTGAGTGTTTTTTTTTCTGTGCCGCCTTTCCCTGTTGCTTCTTCTCATTGCTTTGCTGCACAAACGCTGCGTAACTCTCTGAATGATTCATCCTGAGGTGGGAGATTAAATTGGAAGTATTGAAGGAAGAAGTCTTGGTTCCGCCTCGCATAACTGATGCTTTGCAGTCATTGCAAATCGCAAGTTTAATGTCCGAAGGAGACACTTGAAAATAATTCCAAACCACAGACATAACGTTGAAACAAAGCGAGCAAGTTTGTTGTTACTGCTTCAAGACGTAGCTTGATGAGGTCATCATTTGTGCACCGGCAAACGCTTCAGGAGCGCATTATTTTATCGGTTTTAAGGCAAAAAAATCCGATAACGATATTTACAGATATTACATTTGTATGCTAATATCGGTCCGATAAGATCGGTGGGCCGATATTATCGGACATCTCTACTTATATCTAACAAAAATGGATATTTAATGAAAGTCCTGCCCTGAATCAATGTCTATGTAAACATTCTAGGAGTGTGGCAAAATGGCTCAATAGCACACTTTACAATATTTCATAAATTAGCCCCACCCATCACTTTAGCCCACATCTCTGAAATTTAGCTGACATATGTAACCTGCCAAGATCTAGAAAAAAAAAAAAAAAAGCCTCTCGAACTCGAATTTGCGTACTGTGGAGCACTCCTGCAGATCAGCTTCTGCTACTTGAGAGCATTTAATTTTTTAAAAGCCTGCCTAGAGACAGGTTTTCTCTGAACAATGGGTGTGAAGTTGGATGTGAGGAGAACCAGATTGTGGTCTGAGTTTTCTAATGGAGAATGTGCAGAGGAGCTGTATACATTATTGATATTAGTATCAAATAAATCCAACTTTTTATTTTCTCTGGTGGAGCAGTTGAGAAACTGTTGAAAGGTTAAAAGTGTACCAGAGAGGGAGACTTGGTTGAAATCTCTTGAATAAATGGGGTGAGATGTTGTGTTTGTAGCCTGGCAACAATCAAGCTTATGATGTCACAGAAAAAGGGGGAAAGCAATATGGCAATATGCATTTAACTAGAAAATGAAAAGAAAGTAAACAGAAAACAAATTGACAGTTTATGACCAAACTTAAAGAATCCATCTGCAAAATAATGGGATTTCCATCTAGAAAAGCCTAACATAAACCATCACTTACACCAAACAGTGAAAAACAAAGTTAGACTGTGGCTGCGCTAAAGAGAAGCAGCCATTGACTGTGGATGAAAGTAATATTTAAAGATTAATCAGACCACAACTTTTGTTTGGTGCAGGTCCAATGAAACACAACAGCGACTGCTGGAAGGAGACAAGCACATTTCAACAATCACTGAGGTGGTTACAAGTCGGGTAAAAGACCAGGGGGCATGTCCTTACCTCTACAGTAGAAACGTTGAAAATTTTGGACACTTTTCTAATTTCAATCAAAAGAAGGTTTGGTGATGTACATACATTTAGGCTTGTGTCATTATCTGCATTTTGTTTATTTTTTAACTAAGTGATTAATAAACATATTCTACGTGAAGTGATTCCACACTTTTTGATAGGTCTTGTACTTTAATTCTCTTTAACTTTAATTTACAGCTGTATTTTTGTCATATAAGTGTGCTTCCATAAAGATAAATGTTATTCCTACCAACAGTATTGGTCCAGACAGTCTCCAGACAAATTATCCCTCAATCAAAATTGGTGCATCCAAAATCAAAATAGTATCATTGCTTCAATCAGTCAATTTTCCTATTAAACTTTATTGATAGATCATACCTTTTTGCAAGTTGTTTTCTCCTTTTTTTTTTTTTTTTTTTTTAAATCAAATACAATGCAATTCAATATCATCTACTTACAGTACAACTTACTTACCTCATCCATGAGCTTATTCTGTTCTGAAGTTCTACAGAGGGAGACGAGGTACATTTGCTTGAAAGTTCCCTTTCCTTGGAAGGCAGAAAAATCAGCGCAGGTCTTTGCCAGAAGCGCAGCCTTCCCCAACTGCTTTTCCTTCATCAGCTGCTTCACTCTCATCTGCAACAGGACCTTCCCTTCCTGCACCAGAAACTCCTCCACTGAAACGAGTTGCATCATACATATTATGTTTTCATCTGATGTGTTTGCAAGTTTGTTTGTTTTTGCAACAGGAGTGTACAAATCACTTGAGAAATTGTAAACAATTTCTAAACTGCTTTTCACAGTCATATCTCAAGAAAATAGTTGTGGGACTTGTTAATCTTTTAAAGGTGTAATCACATACCAAAAATATTCCTTTTCTCCTTAGTGTAAGTTAATTAACCTTCTCAACTAAATTTCACTTTTTACACTCTTAATGACAAATCCAAACACGTCAAGTAATACTGAAGCAGAGGACAAATAAAATCTTTGTCTGATTCAGTTTCAACTTTGGATATTTCCCAAACCTCAATTTTTGAGCCTCTGACTTCCTTTGCATTTCCTTCAATATTGGTTATAGCGCTCTATAAAAAAAAGATTACACCAACAAGAAACTGGTTATTTCCTTATCTAAAATAAAAAAGTACGTCCATTACAGCATTACTTCACTCAGATTCCAGGGCATCTGGATAGAGAAATATGAAAAAAAATAAACTATATTGTATTACAAAACACTGGGTTTCTTGCAGATTGTACACAATTAGTCGATTGAAAAAAAGAAAAAAAAAAACAGAAGAAACATTTGGTTACAATTAGGTCAAAATTAGGCAAATACCAGAGACAGCAGTAAACATCAAAAAAGCGGTGAGGGGGGTTCTAAAACATTGAGGCCAACATTAAAACACTGACGATTCAGAAAAGAGGCTTAATGTTGAAAATACCGCAGTTCCCCTTTAAGACAGAAAGGAAGCAGCTCCTTTCACAGGAGTCCTTACAGCCATTCTGCTATGGCCACCAGAATCCACAATAGGAAAAACTACTTTTATCACTGTATGTTTAAATAAATAAATAGTTGAACGTTGACTTTTTTTTTTCCAAAAGTGGAATTGAAATGTTAAATTATCAAAATAAGCACAAAAAAAAAAAAGCACACATTTTGATACTGTGATCAATAACCATTGGTTGGTGTGGCATCTTTTCACCTTAGCCTGTATCCACACAGCCCACTTCTCTGGCAAAAAAAAGTGCTGGCCAGGTGCTGGAAAGCACTGTTGGCTTTATAATCAAAAAATGGAAATCTATCATAACAATATTCCAAAAGTGCCTAGCCTATGTCTTAACTTTAACTGCTGTTTATGTCAAACCAGTTTCATCCATTTGTTTTGTATTATCTACTTGTCAGTCTACCATTTGTTTAACATATTCCTTTACCACGTGCACCAAGCAGAGGGAGCCTGCCCTCTTTGACAATGTTCCTGTCACAACTCAATCTGACAGAAGTTGGTGTATGACATGTTTCTGTATACGAAGTGCTACATGCTTGATTAAAAGCTAATTATCACCAGTACAACTGCTGGATTGAGATTTGTCCAGTTATTCGGCATAGGATGATGTTTGAATTTATGTTAATATATTTTTCTTATATTGGGAGGTTCTAGGACAAGGTTTTTCTGCATTACACTAATGCCACAGTTATAATAATGTTTTTTCTATAATAACCAATACCTGTCTTTGCACTGTCAATGAAATTCCACACTTTTGGGGAAAGTTTACTCTTTTCCTTTCTCTGCAATTCTCATCAGTGCCAATAAAAATGTTTGACAACAGAGAGATCAGTAAAGCTTAAAACACAGTTGCTGTTAAATGTACATGTGTGTGCTTATCATGGTTGCCTCGTATATTCTGTAGAATTCATGCTATCTGCTACAGTATGCATGCTTTTTTTTGTATGTTTGTAAGGCTGGGATGCGCTGGGAGTACTCAACTCTGGGCAGAGCATGTGAATGGAGCGGAGAGCGAGCGAGGAGCGGAGCAGAGCATGCAAAATAAAGTCGGAGCGTGGAACGAGTTTTTAATCAAATGGCCGGAGCGATTGCTCCGTGCTGCTCCATTTCCGCTCCGATACCGCTCACACCACGAGTCTAGGGCATTTACAAATCCACCCAGAATTCATCTGTGCCTTCAACAATTAACAAAACTATTAGCCTACACTTCGTTCGTTGTGTCACGCAACAAAGCTGCTACACGCACGACACGCAGTGTATCCCCGGATGAATTGCTCCTTCTTTAAAATTTGAGCAAGCATGGAGCCATTTCACTGGAGAGGAATACATTTTTTTGGTGCGACATTGAGCGGTGGAGCAGGGGGAGCAAACATCTATGTGAGTGAGGAGCGGATATTCTTACCGCTCAGCTCCGTTCACATGCTCTGACTTTGGGGTCACATTGTTCCAAGCTCCAAATTGCGAGTTTCATTGTAAATGAACGCACCGAAGGGGCGACTGTCACTCCCCAGGGTCCTCAAGAGGAACGAGTTGCTGCACATGCGTCAATAACAGTGCGGATGATTTCAATTCAAGAAAAAAAGAAACAAAATGAAGAAACAAAAGACAATTATACAATTGAAAAATAATTATTCCAGACAGTTTCATAATATATGGCTGGTGTAAATCAGGTAGGCCTTTGTTTAACAATTTTGTTGTTGTTTATCCATGATTTTAAAAAAAATTGGCTTTTTAGTGCAAACTATTGGCCCATAGGGTATTACAAAAGTAACTACTTGAGTGCTAATTAATGCCCAAATTACTCAAAAATAACTTATTGAGTTGTAATCATTTTTGACAGCTTGGTCCCCCGCAGTTCAAAAATCCCATCTGCGCCACTGATGAAATGTGTAGGTGACCGGATGGGGTTGTATAAGCTTACTGTTGAAGTTTCAATATTTTGTATAGTAAATTTTTTGCAGTTGGTTGGGACCTCACATACCATCTACGATACCACCACTTTCACTTTTTCTGCCATGATCTTAAGCTAAAAAAAAAAAAAAAAGCTAACTTCTTCTATTCACCCCATATTTACCGTTTATCAGAGTCCTTTTGTTTACATCCTATAATTTCAGCAGCAGGATCCGGTCTGAGTGATCAGATGTGCCCCTTGTGGAATCCTCCAGTAACACTGAGAACAGAGACGGTTGCTTACGTGACCACAAGGTGAAACAGCAACTGTATTCTCAGCCTTGGGCTACTACAAATAAGCGGACTACTATGGCATACTTTAAGAGAAAACCAAGCTGACATTATGGGAGACGGAATAACCACAAGATCGCTTTGAGAAAAAGATGAACATTTTTACCAAGACAGCACTAATTAGACTTTGCTTTATTCTGATGGTTGTTTCCCTGCTCTGTAATGGGTGTGTTTATGAACCGTTAGCTACTTCTATGTTACTGTAGGCTCTGTACACTGTAAGAAAAGTCAAACACATTCAGAAACATCCTCCGACTTTAGTCATAATATAGTTAATAATATATAATATAAATAAAAACTTCATTCATATAGCACTTTTCTAAACAATGTCACAAAGTGCTTAACATAGCAGCAGAATTACAAAGAAAAGAAGGGACACAGCCAGATTAGCAGCAATAGAAAATGTAATATATTAATCAGACTATACCAAAGGCCCTCCAGAAAAGGAAAGTTTTGGGGAGGGATTTAAAGGTGTCAGAACAAGTTGTATGTCTGAGTGCAGCAGGCAAAGAGTTCCAAAGGTGGAAGATCTAGGGATAGCTAGAAGAGCACCATCTTTGGATCTCAGTGGTCTGGAGGGCACATACCCACATGAGATGCATGTTTAAGGCCATTTAAGGCTTAACTGCCAGCTTAAAACTGTCTGGAACAGATGAAGAGGCAAGAGAAGAATTACAAATCTTGAAGATAATAGGGCTGACTGTGGGGAGAGCTACTTTGAGCAGCCAAGTAGGAAAAATATCCAAAGTGCAGGAGGAGTATGTCATACAAGACACTGTAACACTGAAAGAGAGATTTGTTGAAACTGTATAATGGCGCATTTCCACTAGCTCGGCACGGCTCGGTTTGGTTGTTTCCATTTACAATCGAGTATCACTTCGTGCCTCCTGGGCGGGGTCGTCGTAACATGGCTGCGCGACCAGAACAACAACAACAACAACATACGAGGAGGATAGCATGGAGGACATTGAGGCGCTCGTGTTGCTGCTCACCCTGTGGCTTTTTGTCGCACAGAAGGCAAGAGAAGAGAGCCAGAGAAGACTCCTGGCCACCAGACAAAACAGTATTGAAAAGTGACGACACTCATCGGCCAATCAGTGGAAGGCAGTCGGCTGACGTCACGTTTTTGTAACGCTTCGGCCAGCTTGGAACCAGGGCTGAGGTGATACAGAAAATCTACCCGGTTGCAGGTACTGCGTGCTGGTGGAAACACGCCATTAGTGGCAGAATTAACATGGAGAATAGAAATCTTTCAAGAATCAGGCTGGATATGAGTTCTGATATTTTCTACTCTATAAAAAAAAGAGGGGAATTTTTCAGGCAGATGCTTGAAAGGAAAGAGTGGTTCCGTCAATAACAGTTTTGATTATATCAAAACAGTATTCTACGGTTATAATTGTTATCGGATATCAACTGTAAGAAGTGAGCTGATCGTGCATCTTTAACAGATTTCAGATAAATTAGCATTAGATTCTTAAGGGCATTGTGTGTTCCCTCAGATTTGCTGGCCCTCCATTGATGTTCAAATTTTTGAGTCGTTTTAGGGCTCAAATGTGATTATTGATCCAAGGGGTATAATTAGATTTTTTTGTTTCCTGGGTTTAAATGGGTCAATGCTAATGTGAATTAACATGGTTTGAACTATTATACAAATTATAAAGCCACTCCAAAGCATACATTTCCATCTTTGGTCAGTAATTCCTTGCCTCAGTCTACGTATTATCATGATTTTTTTTTAGGATTCTTCCTGTTAAATGACAGTTCTTCAGTATGGGGGTGGCTGTAGTTCAAGAGAAAGAGCAGTCGGCTACCAATTGGAAGGTCGGTGGTTTGACTCTTCTTCGGGGCACGTCAAAGTGTGCAAGAAACTGATCCCCACATGCATTAATCAGTGTACAACTCTGTGTAAACGTGTAGAAGAAAGCACTCTGTAGTCCTGTATGGACTAAGATGTGCTGTAGGAGTGTGTGAGTGAATGTGGCATGTAGTGTGAAAGCGCTTTGAATGGTCAGCTAGACTAGAAGTGCTATACGAGTACAGTCCATTTAGCATTTACCATGAAACAGAAATTTGATGATGTCACTCAGAAGTGCACTGTCCTACACAACTCCATTTGTAATGATTGCTTACAGTACCGGACTGATAAATTCACTATTGACTCGTGTTCACATTGTTACCAAATGGCTGTTTAGATTAATCAATCTCTGCATCCTTCAAGCACCATGCCCAACGAGCTGGGGCCCGAAAGCCTCTGCTTACTTGGAGATTGAATGTTTTTCCTTCTTCTTCCGTTCCTAAATAAATTTTTGGGGGCCTGAACATGCTATAAAAACTGCTGCATGCCCCCAAGGGAATGCGTAAAATGACATATTTTGGGGGGAAATTGCCTCCACAGCCCCATCTTGGTAGCTCTGTACCAACAACTCCTGGAATTTAATAAAACTTGGCAATCTTTAACACATCAAGACAAAAAAAATCCTCTTGGATTGTTGTCCCAAACCTAACAGGAAATTGGCAGTTTCGATTCAAAGACGCTAATTTGGCACCTCACAAACCCCTCCTTGAGATTGATTCATATAGGCCTGCAAAATTCTCCATATGCTTTTTAAACATGTGTTATCAAACTCCAGAATTTTCGTCAATGTCCATGGGTTTGGCAGATCCTTGAAATTTGATGTTTGGCCATAAAATAGGGAGCTGAAATATCTGCCAAATTTTAGATTCAATCTGCACCAAACATCACACATATCATCATATCATCTGAACAGTTGTATTATATCAACATTTTTCCATCACCACAGTGCCACCCTCTAGCAACAGGAAGTCATATGTTTCCCTCTTGGATATATTACTAATGACAAATATTCACGAGACCTACTTTAAATCTACTCAGAAGTAACCAAGTACACTTTCTTTAGAAAACTGAGCTTTCGGTGAAGGGTCAATCTGAATGGCGCCAAATTTGCAGGGTTTGATCACTCTTACAAATAAGCATGTGTCACGCTAACCTTTTACGTCCACTGATATCACAGGAAGTGATATCTTTTATATTTTGACATACAACTTCTGAACAGTTTACTCACTAAAAAGTTTGTTAAAATATGCAAAACCCTTTCCTGATGTAACCTTATTCAAACTGTGCATTTTCACAAAACCTATCCCTGGGGAATTTCATACCTTTCCACATATCTCAAGTATACAACCTCCGAGCTTCACCAATATTTGCAGGTTGGATAGACATTACGCACTGAATAAAAGATGACGCAATTTTTTTTTAGCAATGTGCCAAAATAGCTCAAGAACCTAAATGGCCTTCTACAATATTACAAAAATTCAGCCCCATCCCCTTGTTTACCCCCTAGGTATGATAACTAGCACATACATTTAACATGGCATGGTGTACAAAATAAGCCTCTTCGACCAATTGGCTAAAAATCAAACAGGAAGTCAGCCATTTCGATGTGGCCACGATGGCTACTTGAATTGTAAGGTGTCACCATTTCATAGGAAGGTGTTCATTTGATTTTTGATCTATTAGATTAAAGATTTGAGTCACTTCAACTTCAAATGTGGTCAAGCAACACAACACATTTATGATGTTTGATTGATCATAGCTTTAATGGATTTCATATGGGACAGGACATATACTGAATTTCTTGGCTGTCGTCTCTATTGAGCAGGAATTCATCCAAAAATACCTAACTTGAATGAAATGGGGATTGACCTGTTTGGCTGACAAAAACACCATTGGTATGAACTTTGCTTCAAGTCAGATAGGCCCAAGCCTGTCCACTTCTTTAAAAAAAAAAAAAATAAATACATTACACACATTTTCTTGATATTAACTAATTTACCTTTTTGTCCCTCTAAACATCCGCTATTCTTACTGTGGTTATTGTTTTGATGAGGACATACTGTATGTCTGGTGCAACAAAGCAGTTGGGATGAAAAATCAGTGACAGTTACAACAAGTTCTATAGTGCAACCTTGTTGAACCTTGTCTGACATTGTAGTGTGTGTACTACCATTTTTTCTGCCATCAGGCCATTTTTGTAAATAATACGGTTGTGGTAAAATGATACATAATGTTGTTGCTAAAGCCTGTATATCTTGCAAGATATCTGTTGTTTTTCTGTAATCTGTTGGCTTTCATAAGTACGTTAGCCCATCCAGTCTGTATCAACATTAGCAATCACTAATGATCACAGTCCCATACTAAAGATAAAAACATTTTTTAAGCACCAAAGCCCCGCCCTGTCAAAACAGGAATTCATATGGTTTCAGCTATTCAAAGCTATTTCAGCTACTTCAAAACATATATTTCCAACGCTGGTCAGTAGTTCCTTAATCTGCACAGATCATGTTTCAGAAGATGGTGCCTGAAACCGAAAGTGGCAAAAACAGTACTTCCGGTACCGAAGCTGCAATAGAGACAGCTTGTTAACGGCTTCAACAGGACTAGAGTCATTGGTCTGCTTAAAATAAAGTTGTTTATACAGTTTGAACAAAAATGTAGGCTGTGCAACTAACTGCATTGAAGCGTTTTTTCTTACGGCTAGTTAAACTAGCCGCTAATGCTATTAGACTACTTCACTTTCAGTCTCGGTGGCTGTGCCTCATTTAGCAATCATGTAAAACCATTAGAGGTCATGCTTTGATTTTATTTTCAGCATCATAGCTTCCTTAACTTTTATTGACACAGCTTCTCTTCTCATGTTTAACAATAGCAACTACAGACAAATTGTAGATCAAGCCTAGGTATCTTATGGCCTGACTACGTCATACTCACGATTCTAGTCAGAATGTGAGTCTGATACCGCTGGATAGACTTTTGAGTATGGGGCGTGTTTCAACCGAACCAGGAGAAAAAATGCCTCTTCGCTCAATTGGATAGACCTACAACCAATCAGAGCAACGTAGTATGTGACGTAGATTAAACGACACACACTTGTTGTCAAAGGAACTCAGCTGCACGCACGATAAAAGCCTTTATCGCGTTCCTCTGTTCGTCTTTCAAAATGAATGCAATGTGGAGATCCTGTAGAACAGACTCGATGGCAGAATCTACACACCCTAGCTCTCCAGGGGCAGCCATGTTTGTTTCAAATGAATTCAAACCAAGCGCTCTTTAGTGACATAGTCGATAATGTCCCTGTTGATCATCTGTCCATCATCGTATAAAGCCCGCCCTGGCAATCTGATTGGGGCGACTGTCGCGATGTCGAGCATAGAGATTTCCCCAAATGAGCAGAGCCAGACCGAACTTCCCAACCAAATATTTTATGGGCGGGGCTAAGTTCGGCTGGCACCCAGGCTTGGTATCTTATCCCTGCACTAATGAAGCAATGAAACGAGCCCAAGTAATCATAAACACTTTGGAAGCCAGTTATCCCAAACTTTATGGTTTATAGGTTTTATGGTTTAAACTTTATACTTTAGTGACCTCTGAATTATTTGATTTAGAATAATACAGAAGAGGGGTAACTCAAAGAAAAGTGTGACCTCAAACCCATTTACATTGACAATGACAGTCAATCAAAGTAAGGTATTAGGATTATATTTGAGAAGTTGTATGATTATAGCCACAGCAACTTGCCTGACACTATGGTGTCATTGCTGCACTTTTGATTTGTATGAAAATGTATGTAGTGTATATAAATAACAGAAAATTTACCTTGTTCTGTCTGGAGGTGAATGTTGGACAGAAGGCCTTGCAGGATCTTATTGGTCCAAACACCGTCATACTGGCCCAGGGAAGATAGTAGGGAGAGCTGGGTGATTCCATTCTCCTGAAGTTTGCTGTGTGCAAACTATACACAGTAGGAAAACTATTACCACATAGAAGCACATGAGTACCTGAAGTTTAAGTCAGTTTAATCAAAATTTTGGTGGGTTTGGAATGCAAATATAACAGGGTATCCCCAGGTTTGACCACATGAAATTTAAGACCTTTTTAAGACTTTTTAAGACCACAAAAAATGAAAATTAAGACTGGGGTCGCGACCCTGGGGGGTTCGATCCCCTTTAGGACACAAAACACCACGTACACAAATCAGTTTAAAATATGTTATTTCACAGGTCATGCAGAGCAGTCACTGTACATATTGTGGATAGGTCAAGTAATTGAAAACACATATGCTTAAAGTGTACTTTTGACTACTGTACTTAGTACAAAGTACAATATTTTCGGCGATTTAAAATGCGCTTCATTGCATTGTCATGCGTTTTGTCCCGAATAAATACCGCTAACGAGAGAAGTTGTCCTCCTGTGATTCACCGATTCATACGAGTTTTACAAAGCTGCCGTCAACATTCACCACTGACCTCTCATGTCACAGAAATAAGCCACTAAGCACGCTGTAGCACACCAAAATACATCGCCATTTTCTTTGTAACATAAAGCACTGTTGTCATCTTAGCATTAGTCGGAACTGCTTCAGAACAGCTACGTAAAGCTACTGTTGTGATCGATAACAAAATGGCATTCCATGTTCATTGCTACTGCTCGCAAATATATCTGCTATGGCCAAGTTCAGCAAAGAAGGGTTGACGTTCTTGAGCTAGCTTAGCATGTTTTGCGCTCCTCATGTCCAGGGCAAGGTGAACTAATGTTGTAAGTTTGAATTGTTTACGACAGCACTTACATCTCGCCTCCACGTCAGTCTCCGGGGCCGCGAGCAACCAGCTGCTGTATTTTGGATCACTTAGCCATTGCGGGTTGAATTTGCACTTTCCCATCTTCGAAACAACTGACCACCAACTGCCGGGCGGGTTGGCTCACGCGCGCTGTCACTGTCACTGTCATTGTACTCACGAACTGTCAGGCTAGCCGAGACCTGTGTGCTCATGCTCCATATTCACGTTCGCGCGCTCTGTTATTCATGTTTGACGTTCATGGGGCTGTGGTTCGTTCACGTTTTCTGCGTTGCTCGTAATTCGCTACAGATCGGTTGAGGGGGAAAAATAGACCAGAGAAATTTAAGACCTATGTATGACATTTTAGACCCGTGACACACATTTAAGACCTTTTTAAGGCCTAAAATCGGGGGAATTTTTTTAAAGACTTTTTTAAGACTTTTAAGACCCCGCGGCTACCCTGTATAAAACAACATTATGAGAGCGAAATTACTCTTATTAAAACTGAGAATTTAAACTAGTGCTGGGTGCTCAACTTTTTTTATACGCTTAGGACAGCAGCAAACAATTATTTAGGTACTCGAGTGTTCTTCTTCTTAAGCAGTGGAGAGTCAAAAATTTACTGAAATTAAAGTACTGAAGTACTTACTTTAAAAAATACTTAAGTGTTCAAAAGTACAAAGTACATTTTCTAATATCAGTACATTGCTGTACTGTTTTTTCTGAGTGCTTTTACAGAGCCATGTAGCTCTCCAGTATGATGTAGTCGTAGCCTCTGCAGAAAACAGCCTTGCAGTCAAATCCAGTTTTCCGCTGAGATCTTTTTACACCACTCTGGTGTGGCCAATCGCATTTTAGGAAAGAAAAACGGAAACAACGGATTACAAAGCCTAAAAGAAACGAGCAAGGACATGCTTCCTAAAAATGTAGTGGAGTTGAAAGTACAATATTTGTCTTTGAAATGTAGTGGAGTGAAAGTTTCCAAAAAAAAAATAAAAATACTCAAGTAACAAAAATGTTAATAAGTACAGTACTCAAGTAAATGTACTCCATTACTGCCCACCACTGATTTTAAGTAATTAGTTCTTGAGTACTTGGCTCTTGTTATTGTATTTTTTGAGTTCTTTACAAGTGTCCATTTAAACAAGCGAGCCTACTGGTTTAGCTACATTAAAATCTAACGTGAAATGGACTGGATGTGTAAACTGCATGCTTTGTGCTGAGATTAATTTACTTTTTGCCATTGTGGTGAGCTAATTCGGTTTTACAATGGATAAACTGTACAGTATATATTTTTGTTTGTTTGAAATGGTCCAAGACGTTAGACATTTTTCATCTTTTTCTCTGATTGTGCTCATCAGTTTCCTCCATCACACCATCAAACGAAGTCTGCTACTGTCAAAAGGATCCGTGTCCACATAACATTTTTCCCCCATCTGAGCTCCAGCGTCTTCTCTCATTTGTTCCTAATAAGGAGAGTTAACACAGCTGCATGCGACTGCCTTGGCGAAAGGAGCTCCACCTGGCATCTTATTCCAAGTAAGCCTTCAAAAGCTTTCAGTTAAAAACTGTCCCTTGTTTAACCTAAAATAGTCCTGGAACCAAACTCCCTGTAATAGGAGCATAGCTTTTTCACAAGATGATCATATTCTGAATCTACGACTGATTGTGTCATGCACTCACAGCCATTGTGCATTACTCTTATGGCCATAAGATTGAGTTGTATCAGTCTCATTTATTGAAAACATGAAGTCAATCAATGGGAAAATATGTGATAAACAAATAGTGTACTGAAAAATAAATAATACTAAGCAAAAGAGAGTCATATCCATTATAAAACAGCTGCTGGAATAGCTATGAGTTGACGTGATATTGTTATCATAGAAATACAAAGCGCTGCTGCGTAAGAGCGCCTTTTGTTTTCAAAGAAATGCCGGTATAATAAGAACCTGTACCAGCAGGCTGTGCTTCCCTGCTCCCTGCCAGTGTTTAGCATGTTGGTGACAGTAATAATTATCGGCATGAAACACAGTGACCACTGTGCAGAACATATTTGTGTAGATTAAATGAAACAATAAATTGCATCAAGGAACTTTTGTAATTGAGTTATTCGTGGAATAATTTCAGCCCTAAATACTAGTGTAGGACGGTATACCGATACTAGAAAGGTATCATGATACCCTGCCGCAAAAAAATGATGCGATACGTTCTTTTTTTAAAATAACGTTCTGTGTCTGTGCAAAGAATTCAAAGACCGACAGGTTAGCGAATGTGACTGAAATCACCATCAGCCCTACACAAACAGCTCCTTTCTTATCGAGTGTATGAAACAACATTTTTTCCCACACTTGTCGATTTAGCGACTGCAGGCTATTCATACCATAGAGCCTTTATCATTCTCAACTGGTTAGCTTATGAAAGGGTATGTTGTTCACGCTAGTAATGTTGACTTAAGCATAACTTGCAAACGCTATTTAATATTCTATCAGTTCTGGTAATGTCACGGCATATATGCCGTTTTGTTAATAATTATTTCTAGGTGGACATTTCAAATAAGTGACATATTGCAGAAGTTCAGAGGTTGAGAGAGAGTGTATTTGGGATTTAATTGTTCATGAGGAAAGCAATAATTTTACTTTTGTTAAAGCATGTTCAGTAGCTATTTATTTAGGCAATTATATTTTTTAAATTATTTATTCTGAGTGTAAAGGTTGAAATACTTCACTGCAATTCTCTGGCGTACGTTTGTCCACCATAGTGTCATGGCATATACCATGCAGTGGCAAGTTTTGTTTTATTTAGTTTAAAATAAAATAGCATTTTAAATGTGTAAGTCAGTCATTAATGTGTTCACTGTTCAAACGTTGATATTGGACAGAAAAGTAGCTTGTTAAGCAAAAGCCAATATGCTAACAGAAAAGATTGTGCCCATACTTGCCCTGTAGTAATTTGCTCAAATAGCAGGAAAGGAGCAAGCTGCTGAAAATAAACCATAGTGAGACCAAGCTGGACCATTATTCATCTCCAGATTTTCTTTAGATTTTCGCCGTGGTATCGGTTCAGTATCGAGGTATTTATGGCAGTTATCGTATCAAAGTCAAAATTTTGGTATCGGAACAACACTACTAAATACATTCAATATCAAAAAATAGATATAGTTTATATCAATGCTTAGATAACTGGTTTCCCCTGTAAAGCAGAGTCTCCACACTCAGTGTGGGCACACCACTGCCTTCGCCTTGTGTTTATGAGCGACACAGTGAGTCGCTGCTATAAATCCTTGTCATTGTTGGAAACACTGATAAATGTATGTCACCCGTCTTTTCTGCAACTTCAGGCCGACAGTGGTTGATGGAGCAAATTTAGTTTTTAGTCAGCTTTAGTAAAACATGTAGAAGCAGACATTTTTAAATCTGAGATATTTCAGCTTTTAATAATAGAATACAAAAGTTAGACATCTACATAGCCCTTTTTCCATCAGATTCTGTAGCGAATTAAAAGTTATATCGCATTACTTTGTTGCGATATAAGATGCGTTCGGTTGGTTTTCCATCAAACAGGACAATTCTAGCGAAATAAAATGACATCACCGGAACGTGCTGATGCGCATTATTCTGACTCGACCAGATGATTTTCCATTACAAAAGTGGCGAATTGTAGCGAATTAGAATGCTCGGTAGCGGGAATTTAATTGATCGCGCTGTTATTGTCAGCCTCCTGTTATAACAGTTGCTATAACTTTCAAGGCTACGTACCTTTTCACCACCGGCTTTCGTTTTATTTATTAGGCTAGTTACTTATTTAGAGTTATGGACCGTAGGATAGGACTAAACATGCTGCTAGTGCTGCTATGTCAGCTTATAATAGCCGTCAGAAATTTAAGAAGGAGGATGAGAGCGAGGCGAGAATTAATTATGCTGCTTCAGGACCTCCCGAATTGTGTTTAAAAAAAGCAGAGTCTCTGCTCTCGACCAGTTGTTTCTCTTTTCATCGGACATTGTTGTTACTAGTTGTTGCTGCTGTTTTGATACCGACAGGATAGGTGAAATGGAGCGGCTCAACAACAACATTCGAATCCTTGCGCTTTACCAATACCATCTGCGCATGCGTGGCTAATCTGAATCGCATTAACCTTTTCCATCACTTCTGTAGCGATACAACTTAGCCCTGAACCACCTATTTCGAGCGAATTGATTTAATGCAACAAAACGGGCGTTCTAGCGATCACATTAAAGCGAATCATGTCGTTGATGGAAAAAGGGCTATGATGTCAATAACTTCCAGAATATATAAACGTGCTGGATTGTTTATAGTGTTTTCTTATCTAGACTTTCAATTCTTAGCTTTCCAAGTCCACACTTATGTCTTTAAGTAATGACCTTTTTTTACCTGCACAGATGACTTGAATTCTTTCCATAAGCCATCTGGAATGTCCTTTACTGAGAGCAAAAGCTCTACAAAGCTCCTGCAAAAAAAAAAAAAAAAAAAACACAAAGTTGTTCACCGTCATGATATTGATATCTTTTAACAGCTGAGTGGCACAACACCAATAATAAGAAACCAGTGATTCTAATTTTCTAAAAAAAAATGTTACATCAGCTAACTGCCTCAATATACGTCATATAAATGACCAGGGACTTCGATCAACTTTTTTTTTTTTTTCATAGCACAGGCAAATTCCAAGATGATAATGCCAGGATTGATTGTTATCAAAATATGACAGTGATTCAGAGAACATACCACACAATTTTTGCATATAGACTGGACAGTATACTTCAGACAATAACACCAGTGAGGATCTTTGGGATGTGCAGGAGAAAACTTTACAGCAATACTGTTTAATCTCTAATGTTTAATACTGATTGAATAAAATATTAATGCAACTCTGGATGAAAATGAATGTTGTGATATTGCATAGGTTTAATGATTTTTTTTTCTTCTGTAAAATTTTTCATTTTACTTACAGCGAAAGCCTCTCAGCCACAAGAGGAACATTTTCACACTGCAGGGACAGATATGGAGATGCCTTGGCATAACTCAGCAGGGCAACTATGTACACCTGCACCACTGGCAAAGGCTCTTCCTCTATCCGCCAACACCCTGCAAACTCCAACAGCGTCTAAAGCAGAATCACATAATCACACAATCAGCCAGTTATCAATATGTAGTTATTATGTTGGACAGCTTTTCAGTGTACGTAAAAAATACAATTGGAAGGTTTCCAGCAGAAAATTACCCCTAAAGCCCCAAAAAATAGAGACAACATTTTTTAAAAATAGAAAGAAAGAAAAAATTAAAGTAGCAAGCAGCGATGAAGGCTGTTGCACATGGGCATCACTAGCCCTGGCAAAGACCCTGATGCTTGTGAATAGCTCTTAGACCAAAAAAGAAAAAAGAAAAAAAAGAATTGTTGGCAAAGGGGCAGCTATTTTCAATCAAATACTTGGCAGGTGATTGGATTAAATATTCATCTACAACCAGTGTTGTGCACGAACAAGCTTTTCTGAGAACGCTGAACTAAACGCAACATTAGGGATAGGTGATATGGACTAAAATATTTATCCTGATAATTTTTGGCATTAATCACGGTAACGATAAAATGATAAATAAATAAACACCAATTCAGCCTAATCTTTTTTACTATAAATCTATCACCAAAATAATAATAAAAGGCAACTAAACTCCATCAATTAAGTTCAAGTAGTACACCTGTACTGCAAAAATGTAGTGAGCGACACTTTCGACAGGCAAAACGCCACCGTCTCCGTTAATTCTTTCCACCGTTTGCTTTGATGATCATACGGTGTGGAATGAGCAAATGCATCGGCAAGTTTCATCTGAGTTGTTGGTTTCTTACTGGAGGCTTTGGATGAAATCAACGCTGCTTCTGCATCCTTGCACATTTTCACAGCTATACGTCATTAATGGGAATTTATAGTTTTTTTCATGGGATGACATATTCTTACCCTGGGGAATGTTTTTGACGATATATCGTAAATGATGACTTATCGCACATTGCTACGCAACGTATTTGCAAAAAAAGAACTTGAACTTGTTCAAATTATATGAGGTCCTACAACAGCATGTCGTTCTCACTGCCTACATTTTACCAGTGCTACACCTACTTCACACTACATTAACCATGATACATTGCACACTCTAGCACAACAACCCAGTTATTAGCAGAGCTCTAAAATGGCAACTGAAGGTAAAAGGAGAGAACCTGCAGACGCAGCATCCACATCACCTCGTGCTTATGATTATTTACGGGAATTTTACGTACTGTCAGCAAAAGATCTGTCAACATTAAAAATCTAACATTTCTGTGTTTAAAAAAACGTCAAAACATCAGCCTCGTCAACTTCCAATTTAAAAAGACATGGAGTTAAAGCATTGTCCAGTGTGAGAAAAAAATCTGCAAGTCATTGACAATCAAAAAGGGATAAGGTGCGATTTACCAGCAGCAAGTAGACAGAATAATTATGGACTACATTGTTGGAGAAAAAGTTAATCAGAAAAATAATTTTTTTCCTTTGTCCACACATCTGTTCCACGTGTCTGTTCATAATAATTCAAGATATGCATGCAGTGAATTTGGCTATACTCCTGCAGAAAAGGTTACGGGCAGCAGAATGTCTAGAATGTTTTTATAATGTAGTCCATAGCTTTAAAGCTTCAGACGGAAATAATCAAATCTTAGATGAACTGAGAATCAGGCTTGGAATTAGGCATGGGCCGGTTACCGGTTTCAAGGTATACCACGGTATTAAAAAGTCAAGGTTTCAAAACCACTAAAAGTTTCTGTCATACCGTCCCTGCGGTGTGAGCATTTTTTATTTTTTTTTTCCCTCATGCCGCATGCAACTTCAGCGTAGTGCCCTGCGCACCTCCGCTTGCTGTGAGTGACCAGCAGGGAGCTCTGCAGGCTGAATGATGGCTGAAGGAGGCGAGCCTCCCAAACTTTTCCCCGTCTGATTTTTTGTTGCCACGTAGTCGTGCACCAGTCAAAATTTGCACGGAGAATGACAAACAGGATGGACCAATTCGAATCCAGACTCAGCGAAGAAGTGCGGTACAGGCACCTGTACGACACTGCACTGAAACAACATAGTGACCACATCAACTCCCAGAACTCATTGACGGAGATTGGCAGAACTTTAGGGAATTTGCTGTTGTTTCACTCACTGGTGTTTACTGGAAGTGGCTTTGAGTATTATGAAAAGCACTATATAAAACCAATCTATTATTATTATTGCTGCATCCTGAAAGGCAACGATAATTCCCAAGTGTGTCCACTGAAGCACACTATTTCATAAAAAACAAAGAAAAGCTAACACAATACACTTAAAAGTCCTATAACAATATTCTAAGTACTATAACAGACTATCATGGTGATAACACAAGGAACATAATGCATGCCTATTAGGGCCGGCACGGTATATGTATTCGTACCGAACCGTCACGGTACGGGGGTCACGGTTCGGTACGCGCATTTCCACGCAGAATACACACGGTACGGAAGTTTTCTGAACGCGGAGCTGTTATTTTGCAAGAGTTTCCTTCAGGACCCATTTAAACACTGCCACATGCAAGCTCTGATTGGTCCGTAGAGATATACACTTTCGGACGTGTTTTATTTGGCAGCTCGTTCATGCTCGCACTATTTTCTTTTCGGTGGCGGAGTAATATCAACGAACATCCAGTCTTCAATAGAACTCAATGTCAAATAAAACAGAAGCAGTAGCAACTTTTCTCAACAAAATTTGATATGGATTACCAGTGCACACCAGTAACCACTCCGCCGAGTTGATGATTTTGAAAACGGACGTTTATGGTGCTTTTACGGAACTTTTAGGACATGCACATGACTTGCCATTCTGAAGCAGGTTGAGAAGAATCAAAATTAGGCAAATACCGGAGACAGCAGTAAAATTCAAAAAAGCGGTGAGGGGGGTTCTAAAACATTGCAGATGACTCATAAAAGAGGCTTTCTGTTGAAAATACTGCAGTTCCCCTTTAAAGGACAGACTGTATTTTTTTTTTAATTTATTTAAGAAGAATTCAGTCATTTTTTTAATTATTTACTTTAAATACATATTTACTAATGTTCTATTGTTTAAAAATAAAAGACTGTTCAATGGAAAAGATTTTTATTTTTCTTGTTTTGAAATACAGACATTCAAAATACACATTTTAGAGCTTTAATCATATTACCGTGAAACCGTCATATTTTTACCTAAGGTCATCATACCGTCAGAATCTCATACGGCCCATGCCTACTTGGAATATTCTTAATCAATTTACAAATGTCAGAAATCTATTTTCTATGCATTTACTGATATGGTGATATTAATGGAACACAAAAGTGGAGGTGGACAGCCCCGACAGATGCACAGGATGGCTGAGAAAGAAATTTGACTGGTACCCTCTGCATTGAAAGTTAGCATATGGAAGCACTTTGGCTTCTATGAAATTAACCTAAAATATTGTGGAGACATAAGACACCATATAACATTCCATCCAGGGGAAGATGTAAAAGACCCAGTTGTAGTTGCTGCACACCAGAGGCCCATTGAGTAAGCGAAGTCAAAGCTTCATTGCCACTTGAAGGGTAAAGCAAATAAACTATTGCAACTTCTAATGAAAGGATCTGCATCACTTTCCAACCAGGACTTTTGTGCTTTGTTGTGAAATTTGAAGCAGAGATACAATATCCTATTTCAAATATATTTTTATTGACACAGTGATCCCCACACACAAACAGTCACCGAATCTTGTAAGATTGCAAATTGGATACCTCTAACATGTTATGCTTGCTACATATCTATACAATATTATATAAATGTAACCACTGTACACACTTTATCACAGATTGTTATGGCTCATGTGCTCCAAACAATGAATTAGTTATTATATTGCCTATTGCACATAACAGCAGAATGTTTTTTAGAATTGTTTTTTTCACCCCAATTATTCAAAATATCTATATATTAATTTATTGAAAGTAGGCTACTAGAGCAAAAAAAACTGCCTTTCTGATCAGGTTACAACAACACAGCAGCTCTGAACTAACAGTGCAATAGTATGCGTTCATTCATTCATTCATCTTAAAGTATTGGTGAAATAAAGACAGATAATGCCTTATTTGGAGGCTGTATTGTCAATGCCCTATTCTCTCCCGTTATATGTATATACGCGTATCTCGGGTAACCTAAATATCATCCGAAGGATGCCGACTTTCACCAAACTGTTATTGGTGAGTAGATGAAAATAGTGTAAAATAAATAAGAGAATTACGTGTTGTAAGAGTTTTTAACCATTTTTTAAAGGCGTCCACAGAGTCAGCTAAACTATATTGCAGTGGGAGATTGTTTCAAAGTCTTGATGCCACAGACTGAACGTCTCTGTCCCCCCTCGTCTTTAATCTTATATGAGAAACAACTAACAAAGTCTGTGGTTGAAGCCTACTAGCAAGCAGTGTTTCTAAATAAAAGCTCTTTTCACTCGGCACATACACATTAGAAACTCACAGGGCCACAACATGTATATCCTTGCAGATTTCTTGATAAAGCTGACTCCACATGCTACGACAAAATTCGGGTCATAGATAACAACAATAGACACGTCACAAAGCGCCACCAATTAATTTCGCCAGCCTGAGAACTACAAAGAGATCCTGCACACGTGCACGCGCAGTCAAACATAAAAGACTAGCATTAAGCTAACTCCAAGCAGAAACGGTTGGATGGTGCACATTGGTGTAGCTGGGATAATGGGCAGGTGTTATGCCGAGAAGTGCATGCCTGCCGAGAAATTTGTTTATCTGATTGAATTAACAGATGCGAATTTCAACAGGTCCAAAATTGTCTCCAAAATTAAAATAATCACATTTCAGAGTTTTAGTTTCATTTTTAGATTATTTCATTTAGGCTATACAGAGAAAAGATTGATATTCATAGAAAATGTCTCCAACAATCTTTCGGGCTTACTACATAAGTGTTCGTCGCGACCGTTACTTGGGAATAGTTGAACAATAATATAATAATAGGTGAAAGAGATGCTCTAAACTGTACAATTGTCGGATTATCATAAGTATTATTGAGTTATTCATCTACATGAAGAAATGAGAAAAAAATGAACGAATGAAATACCATTGTCAGCTGTAACTTTATTGGATAAATATAATAATCCACACCTGAAACGGCTTACGCGCGCTCCCGCGAATGGGGATGCATTTCTCGGCAGGCATGCACTTCTCGGTATAACACCGGGCAAATATAACCCCAAACCCTCTATTGAGACCTGTCTCCGGTGTCAGAAAAAAAAGAATAAAAAAATCGTCAATTATCTAAAGCAGAGAACACCACGATTAGCTTTCCCCGACATACACAGCTTCCAACAAGCGTGTGCAACGAGCTATGGCAACGGTTAAATCATTTAATATCAGCATTCAACGTCACCGATTTGTAGCCCTAGTAGCTTCTAACTATGTTCGTATACTGTAATATTAGCAAAATGAACAATAATATTAACCACTCAATATGCTTGTGTATAGCTCAATTTTGAAAGTAACCCTTTCACTTGATTATCCAGTAGCCAAGACAGCAATGGTATTTTAGCTAGGTGGCTAGTTTGTTTGCAAAATACGTGAGGAAAAAATAACTTACCCTACAAAACTCCTGACAATATTCTGAAGAAGACTGGAATGGAGAGTCGACGCTCTTTGTAACTGCGACTTCTTTAAGTTCTTCTAACCGCTGTCTGAGTTTGCTTATCGTTTCACTGAAACCACTAGCAGGATTGCAGTCCTGCTCGGCCTCCTCGTCCGCCATCTTCACACCCTGCTCCAGCGCGTACGACTAACGCGTAATTACAGAATGTGACGTGATCATTACGTGATGACGCGACAGTTGGACTATCTTATTTACAGGGGCTTTCTTGGGTTCTTTAAACATAATACATTAAACTGCATGCTTTACGACTGATTTTCTTTTGACTAATTTATCTCACAGCAAACCATAACCTTCAGTGAACCTTAGAAGAACATTCCTGTTTGTTTCACTAAAGATGAACATTTTCCTGGAGGCAGAACCAGGAAACGTTGGGTTGTGCAATTTGTGCTATAGGATCTCTTGTTTTATGGAGACTGGCAGTTGGCCACATCTTAAACACACGAATCTTAAAACATAAACGCACAAGACGTCTTTCATGATTTCAAGATACTTACATTTTTTTTCTCCAGCATTTTCTTAAAATGCACTCAGTTGTCATTTTAACATACCTCTGTGTCTTAACAGCAGTGTCTGATGCACTTCATTCTCACATAGACGTTTGATAAACTTATTGTAAGATTTTTACATGCTTAAATCTAATTTTGATAACCTCTATGCAGGAAAAACCTTGCCAAGCTCCTTTGATCAGGGATCGCAAACCACTGTTCTGGAGTTACTTGATAGATATAACTCTTATGAGAACACTGTCAGACAGGAAACACAGTGGTTCATTTGGCACAATCACTACCAAAGCTCAATAAATCTCCGTAAATATTTAGCAATGGCAAGGTGTAAGGCACAGAGGAACACGATAGACATTAAAGGGTCATTACCCTAAAATCAGCCCTATGAGAGCTGTTCAACAACATATGATTCCAGAATGTACCAAAAATGCAGACTTCCTGCTTGTAACCAAAAGACACTCCAGTGTCAGTGTAGTATTCTAATAGTGGTGGGTTGCTCAAGTGGCAAGCTCATGTACCAGCAGGAACCTTTTTTCTGGTGAATGGAAGGTTGTTATGGCTGTGGTCCTTGAGGATGTTGTGCGTCTTCCTCAGACACCGACGGTGGAAGATGTCCTGAATGGTAGGGATTCTGTTGCCGGTGATGTACTCAGCCGTCTCCACCACTCTCTGTAGTGATTTCCTGTGGGCAGAACAGTTCCCGTACCAGACCGGGATGCCGCTCGTCAACAGGCTCTCCATGGTGCACCTGTAGAAGTTGGTAAGGATGGTTTTCATATCAAACTTCTTCAGCCTCTGAAGGAAGAAGAGCCGCTGGCGAGCCTCCCTGGTCACCATGCCAGTTTGGCGTGACCACTTGAAGTCCTCGGAGATGTGCACACAGAGGAACTTGAAGCTGCTGACCCTTTCCACCTCAGCGTCTCCGATGTAGATGGGGAGGTGTACGCTCCTCCGCTGCCTCCTAAAGTCCACAATCATCTCTTTGGTTTTGCTGACGTTGAGAGAGAGGTTATTGGCCTTGCACCAGCTGTGCAGTGACTTCACCTCCTCTCTGTAGGCCGTCTCATCGTTGTTGGTGATGAGGCCCAAGATGGTTGTGTCGTCAGCGAACTTGAGGATGATATTTGAGCTGTGCCTGGCAGCACAGTCGTGAGCGAACAGGGAGCACAGACGAGGGCTAAGCACACAGCCCTGTGGAGGACCAGTGTTCAGGATCAGGGAGGAGGAGGTGCAACTACCAATTTTCACCACCTGGACCCTGCCATAGCTGTAGATCCAGCTGTAGATGGAGGATTCCACCCCAGATCTGTTAGCTTGGTGACGAGCTTAGAGGTAATAATGGTATTGAACGCTGAGCTGTCTTGTGCTCATTTTTAGACCTTTACTCATATGTTATGAGAGCATGTTTGGTAGCATTATGAAGTGTACAATCCTAGCTTTCATTTAGACCTAGTTTTGGGCCTATCTAAAAAATATAAAGGTCAAGTGGTCAAAGGTAAAACTGTCTCAACAACTATTTTTCCACTATTTTTGCCCAAGCTGTAGTCTTTTTTTTTTATAGCACTGTGAAATGTAGGAACAGCACTGACACAAATAACACATACTGAAATACTCACAGGACTTTAACAATTCAGGAAATGTGTAATCTTCCCATAATATCCTACTAAGAGGGATGGATATGGGTCTTAAAGTGGAACATGGGCCCAGGCGAGAATTGACAGAAACTGCTAATTATTATTTGGTCATCATCATCATAGTCCACAGTGAAGGCAACTTCTTCATCCTCCTCCACCCTCTGATTTGTGCATGTTTGAAGTTTGGACATTTCCACGACGGGACGGTGTAGAGCCCGCATCACTGCAGACGCCGCACCAATCCGCCTGTCAATCTCCTGCTCCATTCTTACTTCACTCGTGAACAAGACCCCGAGATACTTGAACTCCTCCACTTGGGGAAGGATCTCATTCCCGACCCGGAGAGGGCAAATTATTATTTCATGGGTAAATTACTCAATCTTTAATGGGGTACTACAAACCCATATGTACAACACACATACATACATAAGTGTTATTATAGTGTTATTATATGCATCACATTAGCAGGGCTTCATATGGTGCAACAATCGCTACTACCAGTAGATGTCACCCAAGGGAATTGAATGAAGCTTCAGGTAGTGAACCACTTTATGACACATTGGTTCAAAATGATTCAATGCTTCAAAAAGCCTCATTTTGCCATCACTCGCGAAAACAAGGTCGGTGTCCAGAACAGAGAAATCCAACGTGGGCGAGGCAGAGCAGGGAAATCCGTAGGGCAGAACGTGGTCAAGAACAAGATCAGTCAGAGAAGAAACGCTGGATATCTACTCACTCGAGGGCTTTCAAAAATCTGGCACCGTCTGCCTGCCAGAGAGCTGAATATAACTGCTAATGAACAGGTGAGTGGCATGACGCTGATTGAGCGTGGAGTAGCAGGGGACAGGTGAAGCAGATTAACTTGATTGCAGACATGGTGAGCAGGGAAGGGAGACAGCAGGCAGACGGGCCAGAATCATGACACTTGGTTAGGACCAGATGACTTTTTATGATGTCCTAACAAGTAACATTTTGAATAGAAAAGGGGGACACCTTATTTTTCCCTTGATGCAGATCACATTTATACCTAAAAGTTATTATTATTATTATTAATAATTATTATTATAATTATAGTTATTATTAGTTTATTATTAAAGCTTGGACGGGTGTGTGCGTGTGTGTCTATGCACATGCAAATGCTGGAAGAGACATTTTAAGATGGTCATGGTAAAAAATGAAAATGAAAATGAGTATATTTAGTACATTTCTCTTATATATTATAAAAATATTGTTTTTCACTCCAGACTATGTTGATTTTGGGACACGAAGATCACAGCATTTGGAACGACTCCTCCTCCATCCATGTTTCTTAAAGTGATATTCCGGAGTAGATTCTTTAGACAACATGGTAGTATAAGTTTTCATGAAAATATATGTTTTAATAAACCGATCCCTAAAATCTATCCAGAGATCTTAAAGTGATACTCCGGAGTAGATTCAACCTGGGGTCATTTGAACCGTGATATCCAGCCAAGTAGCCCACCCGCAGTTTTTTCGATATTGGCTGAACATCAGCTGAGTTACTGAGTTATCCCGAATAGCTTCGTACAAGGGTTAATGGATCCTGGTCCATATCTCCAAAATTACCACACTAAAATCACATGCCATGACACCAAACTTCTACAGTAGTACAAATATGGTCTGTACTCCCAAAGCGATGCATTTGGAAGTTTGAAAATAGTCCAGGAGTTTATTATTATCAACACAAGCCTGATAGCTTCTCTGCAGCTAAAGCTGCGTTGACGTCACTTCAGGGAGTTGGGAGCTTCAAAGTAAGATGAGGGTTGATCTACTACTGTAGACAACAAAGTATATGCTATATTCTACATGTTTTTTTTTTATGAATTTTTATGTTGTAGAGTTGTGAAATTATTTTATCAATGGAGAAATTGAGCTGCCTTGCTTTGTTGACGGGATAACTCAGTAACTCAGCTGATGTTCAGCCAATATCGAAAAAACTGCGGGTGGGCTACTTGGCTGGATATCACGGTTCAAATGACCCCAGGTTGAATCTACTCTGGAGTATCACTTTAAGATCTCTGGATAGATTTTAGGGATCGGTTTATTAAAACATATATTTTCATGAAAACTTATACTACCATGTTGTTAATTTTTCCCATATAGTGACTTCTACAAATGTACAACAGATGTAAAATTTTGCCTCCCTTCATATCAATGCGTTCAGCCACCTAGCGATAGCCGCACCTGTCACGGTGTTTACTGCTCGGAAGCAGGGGACTGCTCGGTCTGCACTTTGGTCTGCACAGTTTACACAGCACGCAGTGATACGAAGGTAGAGAGAAATAGCGCCAAGGGATTGTGAGGTCTGACTTTTTGTGGAGGGACGATTTTGTGATTCAAATGTAAATTACTCTTTTGAACGCATATTGTTTTGAGAAGCAAGACACTTTATTTTCGGGACCCTAGCAAACTAACCGGACTACCTTCATCAACTCGGCTCACAGGACGCAGCGGGGGGGGGGGGGGGGGGGGGGGGGGGGGGGGGGGTAAGTCAATGTTTATAAATGATATTGCTAAAATGGGATGTCATACAGCTTCATGTCAAAAGAGGCAAACTATCCCTTTAAGAACGCCACTCTATATCATTCTCATATGAAAAATCTCATTCTAAAGTGATGGAATCCATATGCTGTTCATGGCTCTCGAGTAACTTTGTCTGAGATGAAAATTCACAATGTCATCAGCTTTATCTCTGCTTGGGTTCAAGACAAACTTGCGCAAGTAAATCTAGTCCATAAGGTGTGTAGACTAGTTGGATTAATGTATTTTGGACTAATGTCAGGATAGTCTTCTTCTGCTGCTTAAACTGGGACATAACTGTAATAATGTATCACTGTATCTTTTAAAGGTAACAAGGCACCTTTTAATCCTTAGGATGTCCCTGTTTTGTTTAAATTGTCTGCTCTACTAATATGCAAATGTGGATCACACTATTTTGTCATATTGGCATATAGGACATTTTATAGTGTGTGTCTTGTTCACTGATCCACACAAATATTCATCCAGCACACACTTTTTATTCCAACCATGTAGTACTTGGGCCATTGGGCACAGTGTAGATGCTAGTATTTCCCAAGTACACTTTGGACACGTTTGAGTGGACACTGACACTACTTTAGCCACAGCTGCTCCTTTGTTCAACTCAATACAACATTTTCAGGAAATGTGTATGTAAATTAGTTTTGGGGAGATTCTTCCTCCTAGTTTACATTTATTTATTGTCACAGTTGGCATAGAAAATTGAGCAAAGTAAATACACACAATGCAAAAACAAAGTTGATACAGGCAAAATACCCCACACAAATCGGGGGAAAACACTGAGTACCTCTGATAATTAAATTGATTATGCATATTAAAGGGTATTCTTTGGTTGTGGCTAAGAACTCATTATATTTGCCAGGTATTTGGTTTTAACAGCAAGTTGAGAGGACATTTAAAGATAGAGATGAGATAGATTATAGACTCAGTTCTTAGTATAGATTAAGAATGTCCTAAGAAAATATTTAGATAATATTTTCAGAGACAAACAGAGAGATAAACAGAGATAAAGATCAGGCTCTTTGAAAATATGTGAATTATTTTGACAATATTATGACAATCTGAAATCCAGTCTTGGAACAAATCTTTTTATTAGAACATAATGAAAGGGAAAGAGGTTGGATTTCAAAAAGCATGCCAATTAATATTCCCTCTCCTTATTCCTTTCCTATCTTATGTTTTACTTAAAAAACCCTGGCCAATAACAGCTAGATTCAAGGTTGATATCAAACTGGTAGTTGGATCCAATTTGCCATTTCTTCCATTAGGTCATTGCATGCCCTGTAGGAGAGTGAGAAAGGAGGAGAAAAGAGGGTTAGTACATAAGCGGATTATGTGGAGTAGCAGGTTGAAGAGCTCACATTATTATTTTTTTTTGTTTTTTTGGGCTTTGTATGCCTTTAATGGACAGGACAGACAGGAAGCAGGGGGCAGAGAGAGGGGGAATGGCATGCAGCCAAGGGCCGTCCGGTGCGGGACTCTAACCGGCGCCAGCTGCAGCGAGGACTGTAGCCTCTGTACATGGGGCGCCTGCTCAACTCACTACACCACCGACCACCCCAGGTCACATTATTTTATGGGTGTAAAATGGGAAAGAGGGCCAATCCCATCCAGATTGAGCCAAGTGGTATTCTAAAATCAGTGGGTGATTTGGTAGTATTACACTTTGGAACCATAGCAGAACCATGACAGAAGTTTGTAAACACCTTAAAACGCCTCTGACCTGTTCTAAAGTACACTGACTTTTATTATGCTCATTCCCGAGCCGAAACTGCCCTTGAGTTGACTTGGTTAGACCAGGGGGCGGCTGCTCTTTTGTTCTTGTCTTGTTCTTGATCGCTTACACATCCACACACTCATGCATGCATACACTATTGACAACTGACTTCCACGTTTCTTTAGTTTAGTTAATTTTGTGAATAAAAGTTATTTTCGTAATTGAAAACCCCCACGTCTGTCTCCCATCATTGTTGCAGCGAAAGTGCTGACCTCCAAGGAAGCACACCACAGACTGAAATGAGTCTCCAGCTCCCTGGCAAACTCAACATGAGTCTGCTTCCCAGACTTCTCCCAGGTCCTAAACCTTTGTCGGTAAGCCTCTGGCACCGACTCATAAGCTATCAAAACTGCATCCTTCACAGTGATGTAAACTTTACTTTCAGCTACTGTGAGAGCAGAGTATGCTTCCTGCGCTCGACCTGTTAACACACATTGTCGTTTCCACTATGCAGTCCGGTACGGGTCGTTTCAGAACGGTTAGCTTATTTCAGTGTTTCCATTACCACGAAAGCGTACCGGTCCCATGGCACCTGTTACTATTTTTGTAACCCTTCTGCTTGGGGTACCTAGCACACAGGACCGGTTCCAGGCTCTGCTCTCCGTTGTTGGTGAGGAGGCTGTGCAGCGGGAGCTCGATCGCGCTGTGCGAAATGAAAAAGTTTTCCAGCTGGACTCAGGAAAGATTCAAGTCTACCCTGAATGCATGGCCACTGTGTTGAACTAAACCAGGACTGGGAGGATGGGGTGCTGTGGTTTCTGTTGGGTGCTCGTGAAGTGGTGCAGGAGAGCACCGGGTTTAGTCCAAATTAGCTTGTTTTTGGACACACAGTGCGTGGGCCGCTCAAATTGTTGTATGATGTTGGAAAGATTTAACCCTACCCTGAAATTTCTGTTGCATGGCCACTGTGTTGAACTAAACCAGGACTGAGAGGATGGGCTGCTGTGGCTTCTGTTGGGTGCTCGTGAAGTAGTGCAGGAGAGCACCGGGTTTAGTCCAAATTAGCTTGTTTTTGGACATACGCGTGGGCCGCTCAAATTTGTTGCATGATGTTGTGGGGCTGTCCTCCTAGTAATTTGGTTGATTATGTTAATGGTTTCACCACTTAGGGAGAAGTTGACCTCTTCCCAGCAGAAGATGAAGCATCTTTATGACCGTAAAGCTGAGCAGCCGCAGTTTAGCCCTGGTGATCAGGCACTTGCGTTGTTACCAGTTGTCAGCTCCCCTTTCCAGGCTAAGTTTACTGGCCCGTTTACAGAGCTGTCAGACCAAAATTATTTGCTGTCAACACCAGGGCGTAGAAAGTCCACATAACTTTGACATGTAAATTTATTGAAACCTTATTATACTCGGCAGGTCTACACATCCAAAGGTGAGGAAGAGACAAGGACTGGTAAGGCTGTGTTTTCCTCCTGTTCTTGCAGCTCTGCGCATGGACCGACCTTTCCAACTGCATGTGGATGCCAGCGATGCAGGTGCGGTGTTATTTCAGAGTGATGATTGCGGTGTTGATCGACCTGTGAGTTTCTACTCTAAAAAGTTTAACCAGTTTCAGTTGAACTACTCTGTTATTGAAAAAGAGACACTTGCGCTCATCTGGGCTTTGCAGCACTTTGAAGTGTACTTAGATTCTGGCAGTGTTCCTGGGGCCTCATGTACATCTGATCACGTCAACGATCAGATGTATCAAGAGCGAAAAGACCGTGGAAATGTGCGGTGCCTCACGCCAACTTCAGGGCTGGCGTACGCACTTTTCTACAGCTGTTGATTCTTTGGCGACACCTAAGGTGATGTTGGGAAACTGTTATAATAAATAAATGTGAAAACAATTAGTCCTCAGACTGTGATGTGCACATCTGAGACACATGAACAATTAATACTGATAAACAATTAACACACCTATGTGTCTGCAATTACACGAGTGGATATAAAAGCAGCACAAAGTGGTGACATGCACACCATTAAAATCAATGGCTGCTTTAGCAGTATTAGAACACTTTGCAAATGGTGCAATTTGAAGAGAGCGTGTGTTCACTAGACAGAGAGGATTTGCTGGCACATGATGGCGACTGAGTTTTGAGGGAAATCCTCCTGGAACTGTGCGCATAGCTGCGGCCGGCGTTGGAGCGCAACACAGCGAGGAGCCATGCGCTGCCTGTGCTCACAGGTGATGTGCGCACTGGGGTTCCAACCTGGGCATTTCAGAGGGAGCTGGACAACCGATTGGGACAAGCCAGCCGTGTGGGACAGAATTATCCGCATCTCAGCCACTTATGTCAAATTCCCACAATGCAGTTGAACAGGCCAACATTAAAGCTCAATTTGAAGCGAGAGCCGGTTTTATAATCGGAGCTATCGACTGCACACACATTGCTATAAAAGCACCATCACATGATGAATTTGTATGTTAACAGGAATCATTTTAATTCGATCGATGTACAGATCAAATGTGATGCGTAAATGCAATTAACCAACGTTGTGGCGAGATGGCCTGGTTCAACGCATGATTCATACATTCTGAGTAACAGTATGTTGGGAACAGACTAGGTGGCACTGTGCGTTATGGCTGGCTTCTTGGTGAGTAACTTTATTGTGTAATTGTCCTAATATCATTCCCCGTGACGTGCATTTTAATATGTGCGCCCCCAATTTCTATCCCGTGGTTAAAGTTAGTTTCTTGCTGTTTTTTGCTGGTTAAACTTCAGCTTAAGATCTTTCTAACAAGCCCCTGATCGTCTCTGTGGGCAAAGAGCAGTGCCACCCATAGTTGCGCCGACTCTCTGTTCAAACAGTCGGTCACCACCACAAGTAGGGGCGTGGACAGGGACAGTCGGGTGCTCCGACATGTGCGCTCAATTCCACGTTGATTGGGATGTACAAACGAAATGTGCTTGGATTGATGTGTGCACACAGATTCGCACATCCGACGTTGGAGGTCATTTGGGTTTGAGTGTACGCCATGTTTCAATAGGAAATCCATGCAAGTCTTTGTACATGAGGCCCCAGGTCTTTACCCACCATAGTCCAATAACTTCCTTGCATTCGTTACAGGTTACAGGACGGCTGCTGTTTTGTTCTGTTTTCAATCGCTTACACATCCACACACTCATGCATGCATATACTATTGACAACTGACTTCCACGTTTCTTTAGTTTAGTTAATTTTGTGACTAAAAGTTATTTTCTACCCCTCGTCTGTCTTTCATCATTGTTGCAGCCTTAGAGCCGGGATGTGACACATCTACGCACCAATTTGCACACTAGTTTACTCTGTATACTTGGTATATATTACGTGCTTCTGGAGAAAATCTCCCTGCACCCTATCAAAATAAATTCCTTTCTGAACTTATCTGGATAGAAATCCTTCTTTTCTTAGCAAGGATTCAGTCATGGAAGATATGCATGAATGCCAAAGGCAACAGTATAATATATTGATCAAGAGTGTTTCAGAAAAAAATTAATTAATCCATTCCAAACCCTTCAAATGGAACCATTGTAAGATGATAACTTTTTAACTCTGACAAATACTTAATGTAGTTAAAAAGAATGTTGAAATTTGGTTTATTATTTTATTAAATTGACTGGATGAAGTCATGCTTTCCCATCCCTATCCCTTGCCAAACCTGTATTGGTGCCTGGCCTTTTATTGTTTGTGCCAACCCTGCAGCTGGTCTTAATGAGATGCCTGACTTTCATTTGGAAAGGTTTGTAATTGAGGAAATTTGGTAATTAAGGTTAGTATTGGGTACCGTGTGTGGATTATATGCAAATTACTGAGGGTTAAACTGGTCTATATTTACCATGTTTAACATGAGCATAAGTCATTTACCCCATCTTAATTTTCAAAAGGTACTTGTTTACTTTAACAGCAATACAACAAAGAAGAGCAAGTTTTACCATGACAACAAAGCTTTGCCAAAAACTACTTCATATACAATAATCAGCCACAACAATACCACCACTGACAGGTAAAGTGAGTACCGTGATTATCTTGTTGCACTGCAATGTTTTGCTGGGAAAACCTGCATCCTCTTTATTTGACTCTTGCCACCCACTGTTAACCATTTTTGTAGACCAGTCACACATCCCAACATTGCTTAGGAAGGGCTCAAGGAATATGACAAGTGTCTGACATATTCACTCGGCCTTCAAACTCCTGTTACCAATCTGATAGGAACTTATAGCATTCATGAAAACCAAGCCCAGCCCACCCCAGAAACCAAACCAAAGGATCTATTGTAAATATTGTAAGACATTCTTTCATAGATGTCCCCAAGTCTCTGCTATACCTACTCTTTGGCTATGACATGGACAATTAACAGTAACAGTATGTTTTTTGTCCATGTCATGACTGAACCAAAAGAATAATAGACAAGTGGTGATAATGTTTTGGCAGATCTGTGTACCTATATTTATTTACAAGATTTTACTAACTCTTGCACTTACCTTTATTTTGTGACAGCAGGCTCACTCCCCTTGGCTGAAATAGAGGGTAAACTGACACCCATTTCAAACTCTGATTTGGAAGTCACAAAAGGCCTCTGTTCTGACTGGGTGCGACGGGTGGAGCTGTCTATCACTCTTGAAGGCAGCCTGCCTCGGGTGGCCTCTCCCCATTGTCTGGGAAGCACAGAACTTCCAAAGGAGAGACAGGCCTGAGAGTTTTGCATCTCACTGCGACGGAAGAATGAACGGGCATCTTGAAATGACACAGATGGGATGATTTCTTCAGCAGTGTTATCTGTTGAACATTTTCGTGCTTTTGGAGAACTAGGGCGAGATGAGGGCCTGGAGGTGTACTGTGGTCTGAACGCAGGGGGACTTGGATATCTGTTGCACAAAGCAGGACATGATGGTGGTAGCCGAACTCTAGAGACAGGTGGTGCTGTCACTGGCATACTGCAAGACGACATCTTAGACTCACATAGTTCATTGTTTTCACATCCTTGGCCCATTCTAGCTTGAAGGGATGAAGACTTTAAGCAACTTGGTTCAACAGTATATTTCTTGTCAGGAGATTCGACTCCATTGTGCAGGTGAATTACCTTCCTTGCCTCCTGGTAGAGGCAGTTTGCTGTCTCAGCTTCTTGATCTAGAGCTGTTTCTCGCTGCAGCTTTCCATTTTGTGCCCCAACAACAGCCTCCTGACTAACATTATGAGCATGTGAGGTAGGGATTGATCTTGTCCTCATAGTTGCTCTGTTTGGCAAAACTTCCTTCTGCATTTCTATCTTCAGTCGCTGTGATATTCCAGTCCTTTTATTTATTACTGGTCTACAAATAGAAACTTCCTGTAACTTGTGCTCATTTCCCAATTGGCCTTCATTGCTTTGGAAGGAATTATCCAGTAGAACCTCTGGTGGTGGAGGTGGTAGGTTATCCACATCCAAGTCATCCCTGCTGTCAGGCCAGCTGTTATTGTTGTCACTGATGACTAAAGCCTCCTCGTTAGTATTAACTGTGTCAGATTGTGGAACATGACTTTTGTTGGGCCGTCTTACATGATATGAAATACTAACAAGACTCTGTCCTTGTCTCCCATCAACCCCTTGGCTAAAGGAATTTATCAGCCTTCTGACAGAGTGGGGCTTTGTTGGTTTGCTGACTAATGGTTTTTTTCTCATTGGGCTTTGGTATGCATCACCTAATTCATTTAAAGAATGTCGTCTTTGCGCAGCTCCATTCAAATTATAATAAGTTATTGCTACAGCTTTGAGTTTCTGGATTTTAGACATATTTTTCATTCTTTGATCCAAGTCATTCTTGCTCTTTTTGAGCTCTGTCATTACATTTACACACCTGGTGGATGAAGAGTATTCAGGCTTGATAGCAGTCAGGGGTCGCTGAACTGTAAACTGCATAGAACGAAGAGCCTGACTTGGATCTGGTGGAGAGGAACTTGACCTCTTCCTTTCAGGACAATCATGTTCATCATCTTCATATTCCCTCTCATCCTGGTCATCGTCATCCTCCTCCTCTCCATCCACTTCGTTAGGGTCTACCGAGTTTGCTAAGTTATTGTGGAGATTATTAAGTACACCCTGAATGTGGACTCCAGACCCACAACTTCCAGATTTAGCATTCCCACGGACGCGACGGTGCCTTTCAGACCCTGTCAAACTCTCACTCTCTCCTCCAATACCACTGTCCTCACTGTGCAGTGCAGAATCCTCTGGATTTGACTTCCGCATGGCTGCCCTCTCTACCTTTGCAAGTATTTGAGCTAACCTGCGCTCTGCTGTTTGCTTCGCCTGCATCTTCTCAACCAGCTGTTCAGAGAGGGAGGAAAAACATACCAATGTCTCCTCAATTGTCTTGTCACCCAGAGCCTGGACTGAGCCTCCAAGTAGTTTCATTTTTTCTGCTGAATGTTGGACCAGTTGCTGTAAAATATCTGAAGATTGATCAAGAGGACTTCCTGTGTCAGAGCTAGGTTTAGCTGACCTTACAGCTTGGCCAATCATCCCAAAAGGCAAGGTGATATGGTCCCCATGCTCCTTCAACATTAGCTCCCCCTCCTCTGCCATCTCCTCTAGTGCCTGGTTGATCTCTTCAAAGTGTAACACCAAAGCACACATCATGGGCTGAAGGGACATCTGTGCTTGAGCAGCATGGTCTAGCAGACCCAGCAAGGTTTCATATTTGGAGATATTTGGGTTCAGAAAGTTATAGGCTGCCTGGTGAGCCTTCAACACATGTGGTAGTAAGTCCATCTTTGTTTGGGCAATAGAAGGCTTCCTCTGCTTTTCAGAAGATTGTTTCTTGATTTTCTTTTTCTTTTGTGTCTCCGTCTTAATTTTGTCTCTATGCAAAAGATCATTGTCTATTTCTTCTGGCATTAGATTTACCTCAGTTTCTTTGATGTTGTCTGTGTTTTGGGCAACTGTTGTATCATTGCCTATCTCACAGGATGCAGTCTTTTTTGTATGAAGTTCCTCAGTGAGTAATTTATCTCCTTTTTCTTCAGTCTTGCAACATGCTTTCTCCACCTCTTCAGGTCTACAATCCAAAGTAGCCTGTGGTTTTTCAGCCAGCAGATCCTTCTGAAGTCCAAGAGCCTCTGGTTTTGAAAATAACTTTCCTTTTGACGGAGAGCAGCCCATTGTTCTTAATTCAAAGTTGTTGTTTTTAGAATACAAATTTGTAAAAAGAAAAGGTAAAAAGACAGGATCAAGATCTTTTAAAAAATGTCCTTCACAATCTTCCAATATTGGCTTTTTGTTTGCAGTCCAGTATCCTCATGCAAATTGTCATATTCCATCAGTCATTTTAAGCTTTCTCCTCAAAAGTTTGTTCTCATCTGTGAAGCAAAGTTACATCGAACCTGTTTAGTAAAATGACTACTAGCGTTTGTGAAGACGTGCAGAAGATAAGATGGATTTGCTGGGTGGGTGGAAGGGAGGGGCATGTACAGATGGTCACACCCCATCACCACCACACACACACACACACACACCTGTGTCTTTCTATGTAAGACTTTAAGCTCATCAGCTTAAGCAGAGCTGAGTTTGTCAGGTCGTGTTTTTGTCTCATCCATTGTGCTACTGGTAAACGTCACATACAAGTGCTGGATTTCTTTGAGAGATGAATAATACTTTTATAAGAAATATAAATATAAGAGTTTTCACCGTCTGTGGTGGCAGGGTGAATTTTAATATCACATCATAACAACAAAAGTCATAAATCGCTCATATCTCATCCAACAGTAACTGAAATGAGTTAAGCAGTGTCGGCTCCTCCATAGGGGCGATTTGTGCGACGCACTACCAAACACGGAGTTTTTTTTTTTTTTTTTAATCTAGTCGCTAAAGTGGGACTGATCTACTGTGGGCAAACTGGTTGTATATGTCATTGTCCAATCAGATTAAGGTCGCGCCTGGTGTTGCTACGCCCATTTTGTGCGATTTCTGTCAGGGTCGAATTTGCACCAGGAAGCTCCCATTGACATGAATGGGACCTCGGTTTTTTTCAAAAATCCTGCTCCCAATGCATTTTCTATGAGGGTTCATGTGCTCGCACAAACGACGCACAACGTGCTTTCGTCATATGTCTGTTGCGCGGGACCACAAACTTTCTACTTGTTGTTGTAACATTGTGGTTTTCAATAAAGAAAGAAAAAAAAACATTCTATGAAGAAGATGGCGAGGGGTCGAGTGCAACAATACGGTAGTGTTTCTGACAGAAGTACCCTTTAGTGGTCGTCGTACTAATGCGGGGAAGGAAGTTTGGAAGAATTTTGCAGGATTTTCGGGCTAGCCTTGCGAGGCAAAAATGAAACCCAGGGCTCCACCAACCCTGCTATTTTTCCATGTAGTATTCGATGTAGCTAAATAATTTACCCTTTTGTGCTCAATCATTGACTTGTAATGATTTAAATCTTTTATATAATGTTGACAATGATAGCAGAATGTATAATGACGAATGTTTGCGTTTGCCGCTACCCCTGTATTTTTACTCTGATCCAGTGCCAAACTTGATAAAACAAACTACTAATCCGATTGTCAAAAATATGCTAAGAGTATGGTTTGAAGTACAAAAATTTACTAAAGAAACTAATCGAATATCTCAGTACACTCCTATTTGGGGAAATCAGTGTTTTATACCAGGAAGAGCGGACGCTGTATTTAGAAAATGGGCATCAAAAGGACTAGGAAAAATTCAAGATTTGTATATGCCCAATTCGAACAAATTAGGCATAAATATGACATAGATAAAAAATATTTCTTTAAATTCCTCCAGCTTAGGGATTACATTAGGACGAGCCAAAACAGTCTTTTAACCAGACCTCCAATTTCTGATTTGGAAAAAATTGTGTCTAAGGACAGTTTAAGTAAAGATGCTATAGCAGAGTTGTATAACTATTTGTTATCAAATTCGGTTGAAAATGCAAATCATAAACGAGAAGCATGGAGGGAAGATCTAGGCACAGATATATCACTAAGGGACTGGCAATCTATATGTACTAAGGCTCACACCCAATCAATCAACACTCGATTTACACTATTGCAGTATAAGTGGTTGATGAGAGTTTATATTACGCCAGTTAAATTAAATAAATACAATAAGAATATCCCAGATGTGTGTACAAAATGTACTGAGGTTAAGGGGACATTATTTCATTGTGTATGGCAATGTAGCAAGATAAAATCTTTTTGGGAGGAGGTTAAAACAGCAATAAAAAAAAAGGATTTAAAAAAATTTTCCAACGTATCCTGCATTTTTTGTCTTAGGACTTTACCCAAAAGGTCACTAATATAATAAAAGTGAACAAATATTAATAGATATGTGTTTGTTGCACGCCAAAAGATCCATTGCAATGTTTTGGAAAAAGATCAGCAGACCAAATGTTACATATTGGGTGAAACAAATGCTCACAACTTTTCCTTTGGAGAGAGTGACATATATACAAAAAGGAAGACAGGATATGTTTGAGAAGATATGGGAACCGTTCAAGATGTTTGTTAATTCAATTCAATTCAAAATTCAATTCAAATTCAAATTCAATTCAATTCAAAAATACTTTATTTATCCCAGAGGGAAATTAAATGTTGATGTAGCTCAATTAAATCAAAGAGTTATTATAGATGCTGATGGCTGTGGGCAGGAAATATTTCCTGTAGCGGTCCGTTTTGCATCCAAACTGAAGAAGCCTTTGACTGAATAGACTCTGTTTTCTGATAACAGTCTCATGGAGAGGATGTTCAGGGTTGTCCATAATTCTCTTGATTTTATGCAAAATCCTTCTTTGCATTATTGTCTCCAGAGGTTCCACAGTCGTCCCCAGAACAGAACCAGCCTTCCTTATCAGGTTGTTGAGTCTTTTTAGGTCCCTGGTTCTGATGCTGCTGCCCCAACAGATGACGCAAGAGGAAATGACGCTCTCAACAACAGACTTGTAGAAGATCTGCAACATCTTGTTGCAAACCTTGAAGGACCTTAGCTTCCTCAAGAAGTACAGTCTGCTCTGTCCTTTCTTGTAGATGGCTTCACTGTTGTGTCTCCAGTCCAGTCTGTTGTCCACATGAACACCAAGGTATTTATATTCCTCAACCACCTCCACTTCTTCTCCCATGATGGAAACAGGGTTTGATCTGACCCTGTTTCTCCTGAAATCTACAATCATCTCCTTTGTTTTGTTAACATTCAAGATGAGATGATTGTTCCCACACCATGCCACAAAGCGGTCCACCAGCTCTCTGTATTCAGCTTCTTGTCCATCTCTGATACACCCGACAACTGCAGAGTCATCTGAATATTTCTGTAGATGACAGAATGGTGTTGATCTGACAAATGAATTGACAATGAAGAGGCATAAGTAGTTGGTTATGTAAACCTTGTAACAGACTTAATGAGTTCAATACCCGCAATTATAGGAAGACAGTAAATTCTGTACAAATGTTTTATGGCTGAGAAGTGGATGTTTGTGATATTTGTGATGTGTATGTGTATTGTTCGTTTGTAATGTGGTTTTGTAATGTAAGAAAATGTCAATAAATATATTGTTGTAAAAAAAAAGAATGTATAATGACACATTCATTGTTAATGGTGCAGTATTATATTTAAAAAAAGAGAGAAATCTCACATAAGTAAGCTGCACTTAACCATGTTTGACAACTGGTTATGCTTTTCTAAGTCATATTTTCCAAAACTTCAATAAACACTTGACTTGGATTTATATGCTGTCATTTTAATTACATTCTTTAGAATGAAAATTGAATGAATCTTATCATTAAGAGGTTATGTGTTTACTTATTTCATAGAATCTTGGAACAATATGAGGAAAATAAATAAATAATGGTTAAGGTGTAATATTAACTGATTGGCAAATTATGCAAAAAATAACAAAAAATAATTTAAAATTATTACAATAAATTATGCTACCTAGACATATATACCTCAGTCCTATGGACTTCATGGTACTTATGGACATAACGGGGGAAATTGCAGAGTCACTTTGGTTATTTGGAAGACCAAATAACCCCTCGACTCTGCGTTGTGTTTATTTAAGGAAGACAAGGAGTTTCTGGACGATTGGACATTTTATTTCCTGTGTGGGAACATAACAGGTTTGCATCAGTGCAATCGGTTCAGCTTCGCACAGCACGCTCTGATGCAGCTTTCACAGACTGGAAATTGCACTACCTAAAAAAAATGTCAGGAGCCGCCACTGGAGTTAAGCCTTTCATGATGGTACTTTATTAAAATTGAGAAGTTTGGCAAAACACTTCCATGGCAAATTTTGACATTTCGCCATGAAACAGGAAGCAAATTTTCTTCACACATGCATAGTCCAATCTGCACCAGCCTTCACTTGTTGGATGACGGACAGCTCCTGATCATGTGAACAAGTTAATATTCTCTAATCATCATAGGCCCAACCACTTAAAACAGTATCTTACCGATTAAATAGTTTTAATTCATTTTTGCGTCCTGGCTCTCGCTCCGTGTCTGCACCTGGGTCCTCCTTCCTCGTCTCCACCATTGAATCGTGACAATTAACAAACTTTTCATCAGTTAAAATACTCAAAGAAACCATTGAAATGTAGCAAAGGACGTTGGACCAATTGACTGATCATATGCTCTCTCTAAAAATTTTGCAAATCACAGATCTTTTTACAAGAGATCTACCTCTTACCAAAATAAGTTTAGAGAGTTTTCCCAGGCCCCTGTTGCCACATTCCAAAGGAATACAGAAAAGGACCATTTTTTTTCAAGTTGATTTTCAGATGGATTATTGAAACCTTGTTAAATGTATTTATAATCTTTGTATAGGTCATTTAAGGTTTTCATTGAGATACCACTTACAAGATTGTATGAAGTATAATTATAATATAAAGAATTAATTAGGTAAAATAGTAACTTTTCCATGGAGCCACATTGTCATCTAGTGGTCAGTAACATCAAGTTGTTAAGTCTAAAATTATTAGTTCATCAAATATTTAAGTGAATTAACGTCAGTGCTAACCCATTTTCAATGTTGTTGTGTGTGCTCCATTGTGTTAACACTGGATAAGATGACATGTGTTTATTTCTTTATTTGTGTGTTTGTAACCTAACAGATCTGTGTTATTCAAGATTTCCACCTGTGATCAATACTATTTCAGTTCATCTTCAGGATTAAGAGTGTGTTATTTATTTTGTCCCTATATTTTATGCCGTTATTTCATACCTGGCTTTACAGCTTAACTACAAGCATAACTGTCCATATAATTTGGAATTGTGTCTATTGTTTGTTTTGTACCATGACCATTGTTGCTAGTCTTGTTTATTTCTCTCTGAACTCTCTGAACAAACGTCCGTCAAGACAAAAGAATGGAGAAATAGTTTTGTTTGTTTTATCAAAACTTTTAACACTAGAAAAATGTCTGCTCTATGGCGAGAACAAAAGCCATAAAGTTTTCAGTTATGAAAACTGAGCTTAACCCCATGTCATGGCACCACCTCCAAAAATTAAACTCGGTAACGGACAGAAGTTTTAGAAAAAGAAAAGAAAGAGTAGTTTTGTGTGTTTTTCGACCGTTAGATGTGTGCACTGCATGCAACATGTGGCATTTTGCAATAATACAACAACAATGGCTACACGGTGGTTTGGTGGTTAGCACCGTTGCCTCATAGGGAGAGGTTCCAGGTTCAACTCCCAACTGGGGCCTTTCAGTGTGGAGTTTGCATGTTCTCCCCGTGAATGCATGCGTTCTGTCTGGGTACTCTGGCTTCCTCCCACCGTCCAAAAACATGCATGTTAGATTAATTGGTGTCTCTAAATTGTCCCTAGGAGTGAGTGTGTGTGGTTGTTTGTCTCTGTGTGGCCCTATGAACACACACCAGCAAACTCCTTACAACATTTAAATTCATGGCAAATCCTCCTCATCGTAGCCCTGTTAATTCAAGTGGTGAAGATCACTTGTCCAGGTTGTAATGCGCCTCTTGCCCGACCACTGCTGGGATAGGCTCCCGACCGACGGATTAAGCGGGTATAGAAAATGGATGGACAACAACAATGTGGACACACGTACAAAACATGCCTGCATCAGTCCTGGCACAACATAATCCAGTGCTGAATCGAGCCAGCATTTTGTTTATGGTATGTACATTTAACTTTATTCAAAATCAGTAATACTTAATTAATCACAAAATAAATAGTTAATTCATGGTATTTTAGACATGTGAGTTTGCACTTTTTTTTACTATTTTCAATAAATGTAAATTATGCACCTCAGCAGTAACACATATTTGTAATACACCTACATTTGTTCAAATACATTTATAATTATTTACCAAATTTACAATACAATGGAAAAGTTGCATGTCAGCATTCCTCCTCACTCAATGTATGTTACCTTTATTCCCTGACAGGAAGGCAAAACGAATTGGACGAGACACCTGTTGACCTGATTGTGAAAGACTCACAACCTTTTTTCACTTGTGGAAGATGAAGGTTTCAGGAACTTTGTAAAGAAACTTGACTCCAATTACATCTTCCCATCCAAAAATACCTTGAAAACAATGCTGAAGTCCAGATATGCATAGAGCAAGGACAAAGCAATGGATGAGGTGAAAAAGGCCAAAGCTGTGTGTCTGAATTCAGATATGTTGACCTCAATTAACATGGATGCCTACCTAGCAGTGACATGCCACTTCACTGATGAAAGCAACAATCTTTCCACCACTGTCCTTGGACTTTCTAAATGTCCTGTGACACGCACAGCTGAGCATCTAAATGATGACAAGAGTGTTCTTTTGCATTCATGGGGGATAGAGAACAAGGTTCCGTCGTTCTCTCTCCGTGCACTGGTTTCCTCGTGTCAAGATTGGCACCCGCTGTTGGAGTACTAATGCCAGCCTACTTTACTCACCTGCCTGCTCGCCCTGCTGTCGACTCAGAGCCACTGGTCCTAACAGCCAGCGCCCTCCCCTATCTCTCGGATTCCCTCATGAATTTATTAAGGATACAACCTACCATTACATCTGGAATATCATAAATCTGGACTCTTCCTGACTAGCTCTCTCCTCCCCCAGAGTACCGCCTTACCTGGATTTTCCTGTCAGTCCACAATCACCTCCTCCGTACAATAAACTCTGTTAACCCTTATCCTCCTTGTTTCCAGTGTCTGCTCCTGGGTCCAAGTAACTTTACGGTGGCCTAGCCGTGACAAGAGCCTCTGGGATATTTTTGACACCAGGGTAGGTGAAACCAACCAAGGACAGAATGTCACTACTGATGCTTCTGTTAAAGGTGGGGTAGGGGTTCTTTTTCTGGAACATTTTTTTACATATTGCTTGAAATACTCTTCACACCCCCATTGCAACCAATTAATTAAAAGTTTTGACACAAATAAGAAAAGTTTTAGTGGCCTCTAGAACGTACAATCTAGGAAAAACAGTATCCAATCATTGTGAACGGTCCGTTCACAATGATTGGATACTGATGCCGTCTATCAAAGTGCAATCTGCTCCTCCCTCCCCCTCCTTCCCCCTGTGCGCGTACCCTGCTCCGTGAACGTCCAGAAGCTTGGCAGGAAGCTAAACTAGAGCCAGCTTGGCTAGCACCTAGCATTATTAAACGTATAGTTAGCATAAACTGAATACTAAATACTAAATACGGCAACGATCGATACTTGCTGTCAGAACAGCGCTCGAGCACCTTCGTGCTCGTGCGCGTTCATGTACTCTAGAGGCGTGCCTTCGGGGGAAAGTGAAGAAAAGGGTTGGGACTTTTTACCTGTGTATTTTCAAAATGCAGCTTCGCTGGACTCAAAATCCAGGATCTCCTACCCTACCTTTAAGGTTCAGCGGTATATCTCAACCCCATATATACCAATAGGAGATGACCCTCTAGATTACTGGACCCAACATGCCACCATATTCCCTCATCTATTCCAGCTGGCCAAGACATATCTTTCCATTCCAGCCACATCAGTCCTCTGTAAGACAATATTCTCCAAAGCAGAATAGACTTTGAGCAAGAGACAAAATTGTCGAGTACTCTTGAACAGATTTTTTTTCTTAATAAAAAATACTTAAAAATACAGATACCTTACAAATATTGATTGATGTCTATTTAAGGTACAGAAGCACCCTATACACATACTGATACTGATAGGTTAGAACAAAATATCCTTCCATGCAAATAATAGGTTCAAGGTGTCTTTACTCTCCCTGTGGGGTAATTTGGTTTGCAGCAAGCAGTCATTCATTCTTACAATCATGCAAAAACAACAAAGACAAAGCAAAACAAATTAATAGCAGCAAGGGACAATGATGAATAAAAACAAAGTAAAACTACTTATTTGGCAGAGCAATGGCAGCAGAGACGAGAGAATGTTTGTATCTATTTGTCCTGCACTTTGGCAGGATGTACCTCTGCCCTGACGGAAGCATTAGAAACACATGAGCCAAAGGGTGGCTCTGATCCGTCAGGATATAACTGGCCTTGCAAAAGACTCTGGTTTGATACAGGGTAGAGAGATCATTTAGGTTAATCCCTGAAATTTTCCCACACTGTTTTACAATCCCCTGCAATCTGTTTTTATTTTTAAGAGAAAGGGAACCGTACCAACAAACAAAGGAAAATGTTAAAAGGGACTCTATAAAACAAGAGTAAAACATTTATAAAAAAGTAGTCAACATTAAAACTACGAAGCTTCCGATAAGAATACATGCGCTGATGTGCCTTCTTACACACAGCATCAACATGAAGCTCAAAGGACAGCTTGTTGTCCAAGTGAGTGCCGAGGTATTTATGGTTATCAACTATCTCCACGGCTTGGTTCTCAATGCTGACAGGAAAGACGTCTGGAGCATAGGCGCTTTCGGGACCGGAGCACCCACGAAGATTCCAGAGTACCCACGTGTGCCAGGCAGCCTACACTATTAACACATTGCGTTGTGATATCAGATAAACAGCCAAAAAGGCTGGACAAATTTGTCACAAAAATATCCACCGACCCGACACCGTCTTCCAGTGAGAACTCTACCGTATCAACAACTGAGGACAGTAGCAGTCCAGATGTTAGGCAGAAAAAAGGTCAGACTTTTCAAGCTAGCTGGAAAGGTAAATACCCATGGATAGACTATGATTCTGCAAAAAAGAAAGTATTTTGTTAGGTTTGCACTCTTGGATAGTGGATTTTGTTTTTCCTTTATTTCCATCGGAGCCTTTTGCATTAGGTTATGGAACCTGGCACGTCCGCTGCCCAGACCCTCTGCACCCTCCCTGGACTCTGCGTTGTGATTTTATTTTTATTTGTCGTGGAGTCTTGTGCGGAGGGAAGGAAGCACTGGAGACAGGATTCTGGATTGTGAGTCCGAGACGTTTCTCTTTAGCCCCTTTCACACTGCGACCCGCTACCTTAGCGGGTCCAAATTGCACCTTCGACCCGCGTCGAGCAATGTGAACGCTTGGCGTGTTAGGTGACCCGTGCCGCCTGAAGCCGAGTTCAGGGGGCGTTGCCTAGTGGCAGAGCGTCACACGAAACACAGAAAATGCTGGGCGTGTACAATGACGTAGGCACAAGCCATGCGTCGGAGGTAGGGTTAAATACACCTTGAGGACTCGTTTTTGCAATTGAATATGCAGTTCATGGAGATGTTATTTTACGGGGTGTGGATGGTTACAACGTGGGAGGCTGCCGAAGAACATATGCGGAGAATACAAGAGCACTATAGTCCCCGAAATGTGGCGGTAAATAACGTCCTCTGCTCGGAGGCTGAGGAGCTCGCAGACCTCCTTGTCTCCCCAGTTGGCCATATTAAAAAATGTCTCGAACTTGATGTAGGCTAAAACAGAGTAAAACTTCTCCTCACCTGTCGCTGTTGTTCTGAATCAGCTGTCCATTCTGTCTTTTAAACTCCTCACGTCACGCCACGCCCACGTCCGACCCGCGTCAATTGCGTTCACACCAAACTTGGCTCGGCAAAAAGACTAGGGTCCGACGCGGGTCGAAAGGCGAGTCGAGTTGACGCGGCAGCCCGGGTCGGCAGTGTGAACGCAACAGCGGACACGCTAAATTCGCGGATTAAACACGAGTTATTCGGCAGTGTGAAAGGGGCTTTCACGGTAACACCTGACCGCATGGACACCACGCTTACCTTCTGGGGCAAAGGTAGATGAACACTCGTAAATAATAAATCTCCTTGTCAAACAATAATTAACATAAAAAACAACAACATATATCACAAAATAAAAATAAACATTGCTGCCAAACCAGACAAAATACAGCATCTCTGAATAAATAAACACAAAACATATATTTCCGCCCGGCTCACACAGCCCACACCAGCATGCTAGCCACACACTCACAGCCACATCCTACCTACTTCAAACTGAAAAAAAAACACAACGTTAATAACAACAGCAGACTTTAGTCTGACATACAACTGACCAATACGCATGAACAAATCAACAAAAAAAGGACAGTTTCAACATAATATTCGATTATAATGCAGGACGCCTGACCATTCTTACCTTTTGGGGCAAAGGTAGATGAACACTAAAAAAACATGGCGTCCCACACGGGGGAAACCTCAAAAAACTACCTGTGAACAATGTCACAGTGCCACAGTGGCATAAACAGGTAACTGCCTTACAGTTACATTCCCATTAACTTCTGGTAAGCATCACCAGTGTGTAAACAGTAGCCCCTTTCACACTGCCGAATAACCCGCGTTTAATTCGCGAATTTAGCGTGTCCGCTGTTGCATTCACACTGCCGACCCGGGCAGCCGCGTCAACTCGACTCGCCTTTCGACCCGCTTCGGACCCTAGTCTTTTTGCCGAGCCGAGTTTGATGTGAACACAATCGACGCGGGTCGGACGTGGGCGTGACGTGAGGAGTTTAAAAGACAGAATGGACAGCTGATTCAGAACAACAGCGACAGGTGAGGACAAGTTTTACTCTGTTTTAGCCTACATCAAGTTTGAGACATTTTTTAATATGAGCAACTGGGGAGACAAGGAGGTCCGCGAGCTCCTCAGCCTCCGAGCAGAGGACGTTATTTACCGCCACATGTCGGGGACGGTGAAGGATGGACCTCTGCTGGAAGGGCTGGCGAGAAAGATGGGAGAGCGCGGTTTCCCACGCACCGTAAAGTAACATCTCCATGAACTACATTGCAAAAACGAGTTCTCAAGGTGTCCCGCCATTGTTTGTTTGAAAAATGTGATGCAGACAGGTGTATTTAACCCTACCTCCGACACATGGCTTGTGTCTACGTCATTGTACACGCCCATCATTTTATGTGTTTCGTGTGACGCTCTGCCTCTAGGCAACGCCCCCTGAACTCGGCTTCAGGCGACACGGGTCGAAGGTGCAATTTGGTGCAATTTGGACCCGCTAAGGTAGCGGGTCGCAGTGTGAAAGGGGCTTGTGTGTGTTTGTGAAAGTGAGCGTTTGTGTGTGCACTAGCAGAAAAATAAATCGGCACCCCGGTCTGGAGGATTCTTCCGAAAGTCAAGAAGCAATTCCTTTGTTTTGTTTGTGTTGATATTTAAAAAGGAAGACCTGCACCATTCACTGAATTCCTTCACTACAGGTCCGTGATCAGGATCATCCCTGCTCAGGAAGGACACGATAACTGAGTCGTCCGCGAATTTCAAAATGTTACGACTGACGTGTTGGCTCATTTGTATATAAAACAAATAATAAGGGTAAAAGGATGCAGCCCTGGGGTGATCCAGTGGAAGAGATGAGAGTGTCTGACAGAACACCATTTACTCTCACATGTTGTGGCTCAGTTAAAAAGTCAGTCATCCAGGCTACAAGACCAGGATCGATGCTATGGGAGTCCCTTAATCATTCTGCTAAAATATGTGGCTGAATGCAATTAAAAGCAGATGAAAAATCAATGAATAAAAGACAAGCAAAGGTCCTGGCTCCCTCAAGGTGGGTTAAAACTAAGTTCAGCAGAGTGCCGACTGCATCCTCAACACCTCAACCTGACCTGTAAGCAAACTGCAGTGGGTCCAGATTATCCTGGACATAAGTCAGAAGAGACTCCTTAACAATTTTTTCAAATGACTTTATAACCAGGGATGTTACTGCAACAGGTCTAAACTCATTATGAGATTTGGGAGATGCAGATTTAGGTACTGAAACAATGATGGACATTTTCCAAAGGGAGGGGACCTTGTGAAGCTGGAGGGACATTGAAAAAATAAAATATGCCTGCCAGCTGGACAGCACTGAAGAACACAACCTCCAATACCATTAGGACCAGGGGCCTCATGTACAAAGGGTGCATACCCCATTTGTCAACGTCTTTCTCACGTCAACAATCAGATGTATCAAGAGCACCAATTTCAGGGCTGGCGTACGCACTCTACAGCTGGAACTGTGTGCAGAGCTGCGGCCGGCGTTGGAGGGCAACACAGAGGCCAACCGATTGGGACTGTGCCAGTCAACCCTGAGCCGAGACATGTTAGCCGTGTGGGACGGAATTATCTGTACAGGTATATCAAATTCCTATACAATGCAGTTGAACAGGCCAACATTAAAGCGCAATTTGCAGCGAGAGACGTTTTCCTAATGTAATCGGAGCTTTCGACTGCACACACATTGCTATAAAAGCGCCATCACATGATGAATTTGTATATGTCAACAGGAAACATTTTCATTTGATAAATGTACAGATCATATGTGATGCGCACATGCAATTAACAAACATTGTGGTGAGGTGGCCTGGTTCAATGCACGACTCATACATTCTGAGTAACAGAATTCTGACCCACAGCATGGGTGGCGGAGTAACTTTATTCGTGTAATTGTCCTAATATTATTTCCCGTGACGTGCATTGAGCATGTGCGCCCCCAATTTCTATCCCGTCTTCACAGCATCATTACTAGTCAGTGGTTAAAGTTAATTAATAAAGGTTTTTACTGTTTAAACTAAAGCTCAAGATATTTCTAACAAGCCCCTGATCGTCTCTGTGTGTTGATAACCCTGTACGTAAAGTGTGAAATATATCAATCAGTCTCACGTTTTCATCTTTTTTACTTCTGCACAAAAGGTTACTGTATGAACACGTTTGTTTTGAGTAACACAAAAACATCGGTATTTACCTTGGGGGTAATCAGAGTCACCCACATTTGCTCCCACCACCCCTGAGAGAGCAGTGTCACCCATAGTTGACTCTCTGTTCAAACAGGGTGGGCCCCTCTTCTCTTGGCATTTGGGTTTGAGCGTATGCCATATTTCAGTAGGAAATCCACGCACGTCTTTGTACATGAGGCCCTAGGACTTTTCCTCTCCTTAACTCCACTAAAGAGCTTGACAACGTTACTTTTCTCAACAACAACACTGCTCTGAGAAGAAACAATGGGCCTCATGCAAGAACATTTTCGTATTTTTATTCTAAATTTCTCTCACTTTTTTCATAAGAAGGTCTCATACAAACACATCACGTCAGATTAAACAAACGGTCTTAAGGGGGTCCTGTGACGTCACCGAGCAAGATGGTCGCCTAGTTAGAACTGTCCCGATTAACCCACCAATTCACCCTAAATGCGCTAGTTGAATCTAAGGGGTCGTGCTCTAAGTCTTGGTGAAGCGATAGTTTAACACTTTAACCACATTTGGAGCGCTGGTAACTCGTGTTTAATGGAAACTAGTGCAACAAAACTCAGCGGCAATACTTTGCAAGCTAGCAAGACGAGCGCTGAGCTAACAGAGGGCGCAGGCAACATGACGGGAACCGGTAAAGGAGAGTTCAGCGGCGGAGGTGTCTTGGCTGCTATGCAACAGTCCCTAGAGAAAGCTACACAAGAGATGGGACAGGTCGGGAAACTCTTGGCGGCTTTGCAAGCGGACATGACCGAAATTAAGGAGGCCAGTGCCGGTCTGAGAACGGATGTCAACGGGATACTGACCCGGCTGGATGAAGCAGAAAACCGCATCTCCCTGTTAGAGGACGAGAACCACCAACTTCGTCAAACAGCGGATAAAAGTGCTAAAAAGTGTGAGGAGTTGCACCAGGCAGTTGAAGATGCTGCCAACAGAGACAGACGCCAAAATCTGCGACTCGTCGGCCTGAAAGAAAAGCTTGAAGGTAGAAACCCGACAGACTGCGTGAAGAAAATAATTTCCGAGATCCTGGGGATTGATTTGGATGAATCACAGCTGCAGCGGGTGCACCGTGCCCCAATACCAATACCCGATGAAGACCGACCACCCAGGCCCATTATCATGCAGTTTCTAAGCTTCTTAGAGAGAGAACGAGTGTTGGCAGCTGCAAGGCAGAAATACAGGATTAAAGAGGATGTGATCTGGGGAGGCTGCAGGCTGTCATTTTCCCCTGACATGACTAAAGAGACGGCAGAGAAGAGGAGAAAGTTCACGGATGCCAGGAGCCGGCTGCACAATCTGGATGTGCGCTTTACCCTCGCGTACCCGGCCAAACTACGCTTCACATGGAAGGGGAAAAGGATGAAGTTTACGGATCACAGAAAGGCAATGGACTTTCTCAACAAGGAGGAGACCGGACGGCTGAGAACACCAGGGGACGACACCTGATCTTTACTCCGATGCTGACAGTTTGACCGATACACGATATAAGGATCCGGATGGCATAATCCAATATGAACAGGACGTGACTTTTAATCTCATTATTTTTCCACCTGATTTCCGAATACGTTCAAGACGCAGTGAGTATGGGACGTTATCCAACTGGTTCAGCATCAAGGGGGCTATATAGCGGCCCAAGACTGTGAAATAACCTGAGTGGTCCTCTTTATGTTTGCAATAAATGGAAATGGATGCGCTGTTTTTTTTGTTTTGTTTTTTGTCTTTTTCTTTTTTTTCTTCTGTTTGGGTTTTGATCCCGAGGTATATAGGTAATATTTTAAGATTGTGGAAAACCTGCTGTTAGGTTTATGCACGCACTATGTGCGTGCTACATACAGTGGCTTATATGTGTGGCATATTGTAAAAGGAGACGAATATCAGGTGACTTTTGAGGGGTGGTGGGGGGGCTTCTAAGGGGGATCATCTGTGTGTGACTCATGGACCGTGTTTGCGGTGGGTCTCTCAAAAGTGAGAGAGAAAAGGGGGTTGGGTGGGGGGTCGTTTGATGTTCTATGTTCCGAAGGGGTTTTACACAAGGTTTTTTTGTATGTTGTGGTTAACCAGGGTTTTGACATGCAGTGGGGCGGCACCTCCTCTTTCATTTTTTTCATCTTTCACCTCCATCTATGCGAGTTATCATTTGACTATGGTCCACGTAAGGTATTTGTTAAATTATGGCTAATTGCATAAGGATAGTATCCTGGAATGTAAACGGGTTACAAAATCCAGTGAAAAGGAAAAAATGTTTATCATACCTTAAGTCCCAACAAATCCATATAGCCTTTTTACAAGAGACCTACTTGACTGATTCAGAGGCCGCCAAATTGAAGAGAGAGTGGGTCGGTCAAATATATCACAGTTCATATACAAGTAAAAAGCATGGTGTTGCTATTCTGGTTCACAAAAAGTTAAATTTTCTCATTATAAAAGAGCAAAAGGATGAACAATCAATCAATCAATCAATCAATCAATCTTTATTTATATAGCGCATTTCATACCACAGGCAACAATGTGAACAAGGAAGAATGGTATTTGTGGAAGCTAAAATTGATGGGAAAAAAGTTAATTTATGTAACATTTATTTACCGAATATCGAGGATCCAACTTTTTTTCATGAAACAAACAAGTTAATAGGGGGTATACCTGATGGACACACTATTTTAGCTGTGGATTTTAATCAAGTTCTGGATGGGACCCTGGATAAAACCACCTCTTCTAATATTATACCGAAAGAAAGTATGACAATTAAACTCCTGATGAAGGACCTGGGATTGATTGATATATGAAGGCTGGTCAACCCGAGACAGAGACAATATACATTTTTTTTTTTTTTAAGTATTTTTTGGGGCCTTTTATGCCCCCAATGCTAGGACAGTCCGACAGAGACAGGAAGCAGGGGGCAGAGAGAGGGGAAAGACACGCAGCACAGGGCCACCCGGCGCGGGACCCGAACCGTGGCAAGCCGCAGCGAGGAAAAAAGCCCCTGCAAACGGGGCGGCCGCTCAACCCACCACGCCACCGACCGAACATATACATTTTATTCCCATAATGACACATCTCACTCTAGGATAGATTATTTTCTGATTGGAAAGGATCTGGTAGAGAGCATCTCAGACTGTACAATAGGACCCATAGCACTGACTGATCATGCTGCAGTGCAGCTAGATATAGTAATGAAGTCAGATGATGTAAGGAAAAATAGGTGGAGGCTAAATGTATCGTTATTACAAGATCCATTTTCTAATAATAGTTTATTAGAAAATGAACTTGATCATTTCTTTCTGGTAAACACTGGATCAACAGATAAGTTTGGGACTGTTTGGGAGGCCTCTAAGGCCTTTATTAGAGGGAAAGTTATTGCCTATTCAAGCAGGAAAAAAAGAGAGCGAATACAACAGTTAAAAGATCTTGAATCTCAGCTTAAAGAATTGGAGAAATCACTGTCTGAGAAACACTCTGAACCGTTGTTGAAAAAGGTATGTGATTTGAAATTTCAAATAAATGATATATACAACAAAAAAGCTGAGTATGCCCTATTTAGGTTGAAAGCTAATTTTTATGAGAGTGGTGAAAAATCAGGGAAGCTACTGGCCAGACAATTACATCAAAAGGAGGCCAGTTATGCTATACCAGCTGTTAAAAATGAGAAAGGTGAATTGGTGACAAACATAGGGGATATTAACAAAGTATTTGCCAATTTTTATGAACAACTTTATAAATCAGAGGTCAATCCAGGGGCGGTTAATTACGAGACATTTTTCTCAAATATCACCTTACCAGAATTGTCAGGAGATCAGAAAGACTCTTTAGACAGCCTCATAAGAACAGAGGAGATTAAAAAGGCTATCTCATCAATGAGGGTTGGAAAGTCTCCTGGTCTAGACGGCTTTCCCTCAGAATATTGTAAGAAGTATGTTGACAAACTTGCTCCTATCCTTAAAATATTGTATGATGAATCATTCTCATTGGGAAAATTACCAGAAACATTTAATGAAGCACTGATCTCCCTAATTGTTAAAAAAGATAAAGATCCCACGGATCCAGGACGTTTTAGACCTATCAGTCTGATCAATGTGGATTGTAAAATTTTAACGAAGGTTCTTGCTCAGAGACTAGAGAATGTTATGCCACACTTAATACATTCGGATCAGGTGGGATTCATCAAAGGAAGGTCGGCTTCAGATAATGTTAGACGCCTCTTACACCTCATACAGCTTAATCGAGATGAAGGCACCCCAATAGCTGCCTTCTCCTTGGATGCCCAAAAGGCGTTTGATAAAGTGGAATGGGGCTTTTTGTGGCATACACTTGGGTCATTTGGGTTTGGGGACGGTTTTATCAAATGGGTAATTGTGATCTATTCAGATCCCAGGGCGACAGTGATAATGAATGGACAGACATCGCCCTTCTTTGGCCTAATGCGTGGGACCAAACAGGGAGATCCTCTTCGTCCTCTACTTTTTACGTTGTTCCTTGAGCCCCTGGCCACTGCAATTAGGACAGAAACTAGTATTAAAGGGGTGTCACACGGGGGGGAGGAACACTAATTGTTTCTGTTCGCAGATGACATTTTATTACTTACCAAAGACCCTATAGCGTCAATCCCTAATGTTTTATCAACAATTGAATCATTTTCAAAATTATCAGGCTATAAAATAAATTGGCAAAAATCTGAAAGTATGCCAATATCAAGAGGATGCAACTAATCAGTAATCTCTACATTTCAGTTTAAGGTTATCCCATCTGGAATGAAATATCTAGGGATTCGATTATGCTCAGATCTAGAAAATGTAATTTCTATTAATACAGCTCCTTTAATTCATAAAATTAAGATGAATCTGGACAAGTGGAAACTGATAAACCTTACTTTGTGGGGGAAAATTAATATTATAAAGATGGTGGTCGCTCCACAATTTAATTACATCTATGATGATACCAATAACCATCTCTGACGAGATCCTCAAACAATATAATCGTATGATTACAGACTTCTTATGGAACGGGAAAAAGCCCAGAATTGCTTTGAAGAAACTCTTTGCCTCAAGAGATATTGGGGGACTGGCTCTTCCAAATATGGAATTATATAGCATAGCGTTTGAAATGAACAAGCTAACGAATCACTGGACAGAGTATGGGTCAAGCCCTAGTTGGGTTAATATTGAGAAGGAACTTGCAGCTCCATTTAATATTGTGGAATTAGTATCACAGAAGACAAAAGACAGACAGCCAGAAGAAGAAAACCTGATCTTACAACACTCTCGGTGGGCATGGGCAAGAGCACATAAGCTCTTGGGGATCTCACAGTATAAGCAGGGCTATTCTTCTTTATGGAATAACCCTTCAATATGTATAGGGAAAAAGATGTTTTTGGCATACGTGGCTGGCAAAAGGGATACGTGTTGTCAATGACCTATACAGGGACCGGTCACTTAGATCATTTCAGGACCTTAAAGAACAATGTAATTTGACAGAGAAAGGGGATTTCTGGAAGCATTTACAATTGAGGAGTAGTGTGAGTTCTACTTTTGGATTAGAATGGGCGGAGGAAGGAGTAAATAAGGCTCAAGAATTTCTCAATTGTCGTCATACTTTGCACTCCGCCTCGCTGCTTTATAGGAAAATGTCAAATATTCAAACAAGAATGTGTGAAAGCTTGAGACTAATATGGCAGAAGGACCTAGGTGGTGAGATTAGTGAAGATGTATGGCAGGATTTGATCTCAAATGTAGGCTGGGCAACAAGGGAGGCAAGGAATAAGTTCATCCACTATAAGATCGTACACAGATATTATTTCACACCACTGAAATTGTTTAGAATGGGATTAACTCAGGATAATAAATGCTGGAAATGTCAGAAGGACCTGGGCACATTCCATCATGCCATATGGGACTGTCCTATGGTACTGCCCTTCTGGAAGGTGGTGCTAAAAAACCTTGAGGGATGGCTGAAACGACCTTTACCAGAATCCCCACAACCAGGGCTCTCAAGTTTTCAAGTTTGCTTGGAGTGAGATTCGGGCGGGGCAGGGGCCGGGCCGTGTGCGTGGGGGGGTTTCTTTCGTTTTTTTTGGGTGGGGGGTCCCTTGCAGTATCCCATCGCCATAAACTAGCTACTTAAAGAACAAAGAAATTGTTTTATTTATACCAAAATCACAAATCTTCACTTTTACACTAAATTCTGCTATATTTTAAAATAAATTGTTTTACGTATGCAAAGTATACAAACAAAAAAACAGACAAATTAAATTAAGAAAAACAAACATAACCCCAAATGGGCCCCTTGAGCAGTCCCTCTCTGTGTGTGTTTGTTTATGAGTGTTTGGTGCAGATTTTGATGCTTGATGACTGATATTGGGGGCTCCCATTTAAAGCACTGTGGCTCAATGTCAGCCATTTTCACAGTCATGATGGATGACAGAGTTCCATTGGTTTTATTGAGCCCCACCATGGAAAAAACCCTCTCTGCATCAGCATTTCAGTGTGGCAGAACTAATACCAGTTTGGCAATTGTAGATAGCCTTATTGGGAATCTGCTCATACCAGTCACCTTTGAAAAGAATGAACCACGGAAGCCTAATTACACTCCCACATATTTTTCATTTTTCATTAAGTTGCTCATGTCAAAGGGTGTGTGCTGAATATTTAGGTCTACTACTCCAACAAACATTTTAATCGGCAGGTATTGGTGTTTTACAAGGAGCAGGAAAACTATAGTAACTAATAAAAGATTAAAATAAATGGAGATATGACCTGCTGATGATCCTGACGGTTCTCTTCCACCTCCAGCTCGTCTTCAACTTCTGCACGCATTCAGAGCATAATAGGCTATGTCCGCTGTGCATTCATGGGACGCGTGCTTGCAGCTGAAAGCTATTTCACACCCGGCAACAAGAAATTCTGTTTTCTGATTGGCTGAGAAATTCTGTTTTGTGATTTGCCGATGGGTTGCTAAATCAAGACAGCTGTACCAGAGCTATAGTTCTGAGCTGTACTAGCGCACAGTAACCTGCCATTGACTCGTTTATAGCATCGGCCATTAGAATTTCTGTGCGACGAAGTTGATCATTTCTCAGCGTGAGAAATGGCATGTGTGGCGTGTGAGCCGCGTGTGAACTTGTTGAAATGCGTGTGTCTCACGCTCATTGCGTGAGACTTGAGAGCCCTGTCCACAACCGTGCCTGTTAATGGATAAGGCTCTAATGCCACCAGGCCTTACTAAAGCGGAGCTCCGATTGACAGTAACCGGTTTATAGTTGCGGCTCGACTCATACTTCGCAATTGGAAGAGCCCACATAAACCAGAGCTTGTGGAGTGGTTTAAACTCATGACAGAGACTGCTGCCTTTGAAAAGATGATTGCCAGGGTTAATAATGTTTCATGTAAAATGAGTTAGGTGTGGGAAGTCTTTGTGACTCACATAAGGGGTATAACGCCATAGAGGGGTGCAGGGCATGGTGGGGAGGATAAGTATGTTATATTTGTGATTGCATTCATGTATGCTTTGACTATGAATGAAATTTGAGAGGTGCCAGGGACAGGGGCTGCCTTTAATTTGTAAGATGGGTTTTATTTTTATTTTATTTATCAATGTTATATTCTATCTTTATCTTTTTTACTTTCTTAAACAGACTGTTAATTTAATTCAATTGGTTTGTTACATCTGTGACATCTGAAATGTCTGTGAAGATATTATGTTAGAGTAAATAAAAATTTGAATGACAAAAAAAACAAAACAAACGGTCTTAACTTTGGAAAAAGTGTGTAAACGACCTGCATAAATGATGAATGCCATCCGTGCGTATTTAAGTGCATGTACACAAGGATAGTAAATTTGCATACTCCACGCCCAAAATAATATAGTTTTTCAAGGGACGGTTGGCAACCCTAGGCAAATATAAGCCAGAGAAAAAAAATAATTGGAGGAGTTCCCATGGTAGATACAAGGGTCGCAATGATACAGACAGTAATTCAACATCTTCGGTGCACAGTGTCTCCCTAACAACAACTGTTTTACACCAGTTCGTATTGACATGAAGGCCCCATCCACACGTAGCCGGGTATCTGGTAAAACAAATATATTTTTCTACGTTTGGACCTGTCATCCACATGAAAACGCATAAAAACGCACCGTAAACGAATGTTTTTAAAAACTCCGGGCAAAGTGAAGATTTTTGAAAACTCCGTTTATGCAGCTGCGTGTAGACAGAGATAACCGGAGTTTTGCGTTTTCGAACGTCACAATATGCGCCAAAACAACAACAAATCTGCTTAAAAGTCTAAAGTGCGACCTTTGTTTACTGAAGAAGCATGGATGTCTTGAGAACTGTGGTGGTTATTATTGTGCAGGCGCTGTTTACTGCCTTGATTTTACACGCCCAAGTCGTACTCCTCACTCCTGTCGCTGTCGGAATTATTACGTCCTCATATCGAGGGGCAGTCCACTGTCATACGATCACCTGTCCGTGTGCTCAAAAAAGTGGCGTGCACACTTTATTATTTAGCTGACGAGGGCAGATTGCGCAAAACAGCAAATGCATTTGGGTTGTCAAGACAGGTGAAAACGCAGATGTTCGGTTATGTGTGGAAGGTGTTTTTTTCGAAAACGAGGTAATGTGGATACAAATTTTTTTATAAACGGAGGGGGGGAAACATTCGGTTTTAAAAATACCCGGCTACGTGTGGACAAGGCCAAAGACACCCCCCCACACAAAGAGACTTGCCGGTCACTGCGGAGTCTCTATCAAGGTGATAGGGAGCTCCAAAGCCATTAACCCATTTAGGCCTAAAACGCCTGGAAAAGAATGCCTGTAAAACCTATGGGCGATTTCAGAAAGCCCCCCTAAACCCCCTAAAACCTGAAGTTTTTCTGGAAATTCAGCAATTGTGTCAACGCCTACTAAATGATTGATTTCTCAGCCTCTGTAGCGGATAGAAACAAAATTCAAAAAGTATTTGAGAGCTTACACCTGTGGCTTTCTTTGGAAATTGAGTTTATTTACATACACCTTCACGAAAATAGAAAAAGTAAAGTGCAGGAACAGCACTATTTTCAATTAAAAAAAACATTAATAAAATAAAATGTAATATTTAAATGATTTATTTATTTTATCGCCAGTAATCTCTTTGTACTGGCAGCACAAGGAGTCCCATGCCCATTCCAATAAACGTTTTCATCTCCGGCACAGTTACGTGTGACCACCTTGCCATCTTTGCTCGAGCTGGAGTCTGAAGTACCTGGTCACTGTATCTATTCGTATCTATGTCTGTATCTATTCGAAACGAGATGCGCCCAAAGCTCCTTGGTAAAAATATGATTAAATGCCTGCAACGGTGTGGCATCTGCAGGTAAATCGACTTTCACCCCTGGTGTGCGGTTGGAATCTCTCCGTCGATTACGGTGGTAATTGTCAGTCTTCCACTCACATTCAAACCCTTCAAAATCATCCGCGTCGTTATCGGCATCTTCAAACATATGTGCTAGCCATAAATCTCAATCAATTGGGTCAGCACGTTCATCAGCATCATTAAAGCCAAAAGCCAAGAAACTCCTCACAATCGCTACCGTCTGAAATGTCTTCCCACTGAAAGTCCTCCATGCTTGTTCAATATATCCATCCATCCATTATCTATACCGCTGTCTCCGTCAAAGCCATAAGACAGTACTGTACTCAGCCAGGAACTTCACGTGTCCCTGAAGTTCATCCACTTTATTCCAGATCGACTGAACGTTCGCCAGAATGACAGTTGAATCCGATGGTGGCCCTGCCGCCTTCTCGTACGCCTCATTTCAGCTTCAGTCACCCATGGTAGATTTCCATAGGGACAGCTGTCTAGGATTCAACGATGCCCATCCCAGAGTCACGAAGCAAGAGTAAGAAGGCATGGCTGTACTGGATAGGTTTCCCAAAAAGTGGCATAAAAAGGAAAAGGATGCCAACCAAACTAGGGTGAGTCCCTGCTGCCATTATTTCTCACAAGCTAAAAAAGTAAATTGAAATTAAACAGCACTAAAAGTATTTAAAAAAAACCCAGCCTCACTAGCACGTCTCACACTCTGCAGCTGCATGTCGCCACGTCACCTCTCAAGACTACAAATACTATAACACAAAAAATTACAGACAAAAAGACACAAGTCACATGAAAACATTCCAGTAAATTGAGTGTAATATTTTAAAATCACATGTATTTGGCCACCAGATGTCACTATGGTAATGTGTTCCGAACATTCCAAAAGATCAATTCTTTTTCCAAAACAATTGTTCCATATGATTCAATTCCGTTCCATTTCTGCCATCAATACTAAAAGGGCACTCTCTACAAAATAAAACAGAAAGCAAGATAACTAAGGTGCAACAACTGAACTGATGACAAAAACTAAAGTAGAACAAGGTATTAGAAATAGGAAACCAAAAGACAAGTTAAAACCTGAAAATAAAATCCCAAGCACGATGACAGTAAGATTGTTCTTTATTCAAGATTTTCTTTCAGAATGCTAGTCACTGAGAGCTCACCATTATGTTCCTCTAACATGTATTACAACAAACACAGAAATGTGTTACCACTGGGAACATTAGTATTACATTATCCTTCAAAACAGTGACTATCATGGAAAGTTTCTTAATAGCATTAGTGTGTCAGGTGTGAATACTGTACTTCCAAGATGTAAAGAAAACCTAATGAGACTTGTTTGACACAAACTCAAGACCTCACTTATTTCAGTGGATCATGCATGGAGATGGAGAAATAAAAAAAAATTAAAAAGAGAAAGTCATACCTGTAATTTTATTTTATTTTAAAAATCAGTTAGCAGTCTGTGTGTTGGACTTCATCACATAATACTTTGGGGAATGATACCCATATATAATGCTAGAGACCAATGCATGTTTTTTTTTTTTTGTGAAGCATAAATGTCACATGTCACAATGGCACATGTATGCCACAGGATCACAGCCAGAACTAAAATCAGGCCATTCAACAAACTTCTCTTTATTTTACAAAATACTTAGACACAAAAAGGTCAGTTTGGGTGGTTGAGAAAGGATGCGGACTTCAAAAAGCAAACTATATTTATTTACAAAAAAACAAAGTTCAAACAAAAAGCGCAGCTGAGCCGGATTCAGAAAAAAACCTAAACTGTGGAATAATTCTTGAACAAAACAAAACACTTGGCATAGCATGGGGAAAGAAAACCTATCTTGGTCGTGGCGTGGTATGGAGGGTGTTGACTGGTACAAGGATCTCACAAAACAATGAGGGGACCTGGAAACTAAAATACTGTGGAGGATGATTAGGGATTGAGTGCAGCTGATGGGGAAAACACAGGTGAGGGACGTGAGGCTGAAGGCAGGGCAGGAGAGGGTGAAAAAAAACTAAACACAAGACCTGAACCTAAAACATGAGAAAACTAAGAACTAAACTAAGACATGATCTAAAAACCAAACATGATCTAAAACATAGTCTCATGACAAAAAAGATCATTTCCGATTTTGAATGCAACGATGTAAATATCAGAATTTTGGAAAACAAGCAAGCTCAGTGACCAGATTAACAAGATTTTTTTTTTTAAACTGTCTTTCAAACCAAATTAACCACAGCACCTGCGAATCTCAGAAAGCTATCTGCCTTAAAGGAGGTATGTAATCCATGCCACCCACACCCAGATGTACCACAGTTACAGGAACTAGGCAAGCAGGGACTTAAGCTGTTTAAAGTCTGCCATCTGCTTAATGTGTAGTCTCTAAATTGGTTTAGTAAATGTAAGCCAGGTCAAGTCCAATTAGAAAGTAAGTTAAATTTTGAGGTACTATACCAAAGTATTTATTACATGCTACTTTATACTTACCCTACCTTAAAACTGTCACTGCACCCAAAGTGGCTGAGGCAAATATTTTCTGTATCTTCTTTGCCAGAAGTTTTATCCTGTCAGAGGGTTTTTGTTTTCTGTTTTTTCCCTTCTAACCACTACAAAGTGCTTGCTCAGTCAAAACCATTAGGTCTCTCCATATGCAAAGCACTTATACAAAGTGTTGTGTTCCTGAGTAGTATGACTACATCTACTTTAGATAAATAAAAATTGAGCAATATAAATCAATAATATAATATATTGACTTATATGTAATTCCATATTGTTGTGCCTGACAAAGGTTAGTCTCTGTGATCCCTTTTGTCCATGTTGTTATATCAGATACTGATGAGTGACAGTTCTTGATGCAGTGCTATCTGAGGCATTATAGATCATGTGTGTGTGCAACTTAGGTGTGCACCTTTGCCCTTTATGCGCTGAAACTCCTCCAGGTTGCTCTGGTATATTTAAATAATATCACATTCTAGAGAGGGAAAAAAGAGCAAATCCTTTCAATCTTTTTTTTGAGAAACATTGGTTTCAGATATTTTAAAGATTTTCTAATTTATTGGTTGACATACTGGAGAACTAAAACACACCCCTTCATGGATGCATTCTTTCTGCATTTGTTCTAAATCATGATTATAATCAACTGTTGAGATCACCTATTTGAAATAACACCATTGCTGTTATTATTATTATGATTGTTAAACTGATTCCAACTTAAATTAAATAACTTGCCCCGTCCAAACTCATTTTTGGGAATGTATTGTAGGCCTGCATGATGTAGTGGCTAGCACTGCAGACCGAAGTGCAGACCGAACAGTCCCATGCTTCCGAGCAGTAAACACCGTAACAGGCGCGGCTGTCGGCAGGTGGTAGCACGCAGTGATACGAAGGGAGAGAAAATAGCGCCAAGCGATTGTGAGGTCTGACTTTTTCCCCTGAATTAATTTTTTAACCTTGAATTAAGCCACTGCTATGTTTTGGACATGTGAACAAATATATCTATTGCATGTTTTCTTGTGAGACTTTGACAACAGAAACATAAACTACATAAAGACTGCATTGTCTTTTGGCTGTCCAAGTGAAAAAAGAGCTATCACAGAAAATTGGTAATAACAAACTATTGGATATGTTTAATTGTAATTAAAAGAAAGTATTGATGTTTTAGTCTCTGACCATGGTAAGGGTGTTTGCATTTTTACTGGACAAGTAACTTTAATACTGTACTTCTTTTCTGGATTAGTGACGACCAGCTGACACTTGTGTAACTCTCTCAGAATACTCTGCTGTGCTATTCTAGGCTGTTTTCCTTACAGCTTATTCCTTCAGGCCAGCATGACATGAGTATGCTTTGAAAAAAAAACTAAAACTTTAAAGCTGTACGAAAGGAGTTAATGCCAGCCCTGTCAGGAGCTATATATGGTTTGTTAAGCCATCTGCATACAAAAAATATGGCACTGAGAATTTGATTATTATAGTTAAAGATTAGAATAAAAAAAGCTTCATTTTCAGTTTGACACTGTTAAAACACCTAACCACAATACACCTTGTTCACCAACAGCAATAAAAAAAATAAACCACCCAACAAATACACAAACAAGGCCAGACAATCAAGCATAGGCAATTTATAAAAGCAATTTCATGATTGTCAAAGTATCATACTGCACATCGCATTTTTAAGTTTCAAAAGCAAGAAGAATTAATTACATAAAGAGGAATGAATTATCCATGTCTGAGGGTAGATTCCTATGAATGCTACTTCAAATGTGCATTGATGTAGCTTTACATAAACAGATATTTGCACAACACTGACAGTTGCAGGTGAATAACTCATAATGTTGCAATGCAACTTTTTAGTACGAAAAGTTGGGTCCCTATTAACTGGAAAGCGTCTTTAACATGTATCACCGACATGAACATTGTTGCAGACCAAACACCAAGATGGGTCAAGCTACTTCAACACTAAAAGTAATTGTACAGTTTTGTACAGGTCATTTTGTGTTATAACTGAAGTTATAACTTGAAGCAGATATCATGAGATAGCAGTATCTTCCTGTTTATAGGGAAGTTTTTAAAAATCATGTGATACACAAAGCAATTATGATTGATCAGTTGGTTAAGTAATTATGCACATAATAACACCATAATTATGAGCAAATAATTGTCAACACAACACTGACTACCTTAAATTTGTTTAGGCTCTCTAGGCTGAGTTTTATAAGTTTTGAGTCAAATGTATATAAAGACTGATAACCCAGTTTATCTAGTAAGATTAAGTTTAACTACTCGGTGCTATGGAGCACTAGGTGGCAATGTGGCTCCATGAAAAAGTGCAGGGCAGAATAACCCCCAGGGTAATGTCAGGGATGAGCAGGCTACCTCATTCCCTTAGAAAGAAAGAAAAAAAAAAAGAGACAGAAATATTTGAGCTGATGTATGCACTGTGTTTATTGTTTCGTGGCATTTTTATTAATTAATTGAATTCCAATTGGCTTGAATTGGACTTACTATCTAAGTGCCTTGAGATGACATTTGTTGTATTTGGCGCTATATAAATAAAAATGAATTGAATTGAATTGAAAATTGAATTTTTGATTAGTTAAAGAGTATACTGTGATTTTCTGTTAAACCGTAATGAGGGACTTACAGTATTGTTTCAGTTACACAAGAAGGCCATACGTTTACATTGTTAATGTTACACTCTTGTTGCAACTTATTCTAGTTGTCATATAGGAATATGCAAGTGACGAATATGAGGAACATTTATTTCAGTATAGCTTTTTCATTTAGTGGGGAGGAGTATGTGTATATTGAGGCACGCAAGGACGTTTGTTCATGTACGAGATTTGTAGTCTGATGCTGCCCTCTAGAGGTCTGATGTTATAGACGCGTTGATGTACATGAGATTGCCGGTTCATAAAAGCAATAAAATAAAATGGCTACGGGCGCAAGATGAAGTGGTCTCGGTCTTAATGTTACCCAGGTAGTTAAGGAAAGTAACACCAGAACATACCACTTAATTTTCAAATCAAATCAAATCAAATTTATTTGTATAGCACATTTCATGTACAAAACAATTCAAAGTGCTTCACATAAAATAAAAGCATTGCAGCAGGGAGTGTAAGAACCATTAAAAATACATAAAAGAATATAAAGAGAAACAAATACAATTATTTAAATTTATTTAAAAGCAAGCAACAGTCCAGATAAATTAAAAGATAATGTGCAGATTTCATGTATAGACACATGAGAAAAGAAATATTTTTAACCTGGATTTAAAAATGTCTACATTTGGTGAAAGTTTAATCTCCACTGGCAGTTTGTTCCACTTGTTTGCAGCATTACAGCTAAATGCTGTTTCTCCATGTTTAGTCTGGACTCTGGACTGGACCAGCTGACCTGAGTCCTTGGATCTAAGAGCTCTGCTGGGTTTATATTCTCTGAACACATCACAGATGTATTTTGGGCCTAAACCATTCTGGGATTTGTAAACCATCAGCAGACTTTTAAAATATATTCTGTGACTGACTGGAAGCCAGTGTAAAGATTTCAAAACTGGTGTGATGTGTTCAGATCTCTTAGTCCGGGTTAAAACTCTAGCAGCAGCGTTCTGGATGAGCTGCAGATGTTTAATGCTCTTTTTGGGAAGTCCAGTTAAAAGAGCATTACAGTAATCGAGTCTACTGGAGAGGAATGCATGGATGAGTTTCTCCTGGTATTTTTGGGAGAGGAAACCTTTAATTCTGTTGATGTTTTTGAGATGGTAAAAAGCTGCCTTGGTGACAGCTTTGATGTGGCTGCTGAAAGTCAGATCTGAGTCTATCAACACTCCGAGGTTACCAACTTGGTCAGTGATTGTCCCGAGTCTCAAAATATTAACTTGCGGGAGGTCCTGCAGGCAGCGCGTATAGAAAGCCATCTTGACCAGAAATGCCCTAGCTGGCCTATTTAAAACCCGGAAGTAATTGTGCATTGGTCGGGTTATGCCGCGAACTGCAATGCCCTGAATGCCCATTGCGGGAACACGCACAGCAAAATAAACAGAGTCTATCGGTTATTGTCACTCATTACAAAGATTTATGAGGTGTATTACGGGTCAAAATCAAAGCACCATAGGTTATAGGTTTCATTCATGGATATACATTATCTCGAGTATTATGTAGTTTACAAACATTTAAAGCTATTCCACTGAGAGAAATGTTCTTTATACGTTTCATCTGAACCTTTTAATAGTCAAACTTTTTTTCTGTGCTCAGTGTATTTTGTTTTTCTGGCACAGCATGTAACACACTCATGAAATCACTACGCTGTTGACTATGTGATGAATATACCTGGCAATTGATGTTTACATTTCTATTCTTGCTGTATTGATGCCACAGGTGCGCTCTGTAGAGCATTACATTTCTTGGAGTTTTCATTTGGCAGTGCTGAGTTTGGGGTTGCCGAGGTTTGTATTGCATTTTTCAAAGCCATATGTGTACTGTACAGTACACATATATGTATATGTACAGTACACATATGGAACTCACAATGCTACATCTGAACATATCAATTTCTATGTAGGATATACAATTAGACTCTCAAATGTCTATATTTCAAAACAAGGAGTACACAAGGAGGCATGACTCAGCAGTGCAGAATTTTGGGTTGCCAAGATTTACATATCCTGCTTATTAAGCCAGTATGGGTCAAATATGTGTGAAAGTCTCACTGATTAGTCAGACACTGTTCAGTAAGTGTTTCTGCCTTGGTCAAGGCTGATCATGAAGAATCTTTGTCTCCAATTAGGAGGGCCTTAGTGATGACCTGGAGAAGTAGAGTTAGCTCTTTGCAGAAAAACTTCTTCTTGCTCAACTTCGTTTGAACAGAAATTATTTGGGAGAGTCCTGAAATGAAAAACATCCAGACTCTGTGGAGGGAACTAATTACATACATACATTTTATTTTTCGAGGCGCCTTTCAGGTCACCCAAGGTCACCTTACATTAAAATTTGAGAGCATTAAAAAATAATAATAAAAGCATAAAAACATGAGACAACATAAAACAGAAGTGCACAGAGTCCAGTTTATAGGGAGAATGCCAGTTTGAATAGGTGAGTTTTAAGTTGGGATTTGAATGATGTGATGGAGTCTGACCGAAGGCTCGGTCACCCATGGTCTTGAGGCGTGACGTGGGGATGGTTAGCAGTTCAGCAGACGTTGAGCGGAGGGTGTGGGAGGGAGTGTGTTGGTGAAGGAGGTCGCTGAGGTAGGTGGGGGCTAGGTTGTGGAGAGCTTTATAGGTAAGGAGAAGATTTTTGTAGTGAATGCGGTATTGTACTGGGAGCCAGTGAAGTTGAATGAGAACAGGGGTGATGTGGTCCGGAGATTTGGTACCGGTGATGATCCGTGCGGCTGAATTCTGGATGATTTGCAGTCTGTTAATGAGTTTGGTGGGGAGTCCAGTGAGCAGGGCATTGCAATAGTCAATGTGGGATGTGACAAATGAATGAACCAGGATTTCAGTGCTGGATTGGGTCAGTGATGGGCGGAGTCTGGAGATGTTGCGGAGGTGGAAGAATGTGGTTCGGGTGAGTGGGTCAGCACCAGGTTTTTTCAGGATGGGTGTGATGGCAGCCAGTTTGAGAATGGGGGGTACAATACCAGTGGTGAGGGAGGAGTTAATTATGTTGGTGATCATGGGAGAAATGGATGGCAGACAGGCTTTGACAAGCGAGGTGGGAAGAGGATCAAGCTGACAGGTGGTGGTTTTGGCTTTATTGATGTATTCTGAGATGGTGTGTTCTGATGCTGGGGTAAAGTCAGAGAGACAGCTGATGAGAGGTTGTCCAGTGGTGATCATCCAGGGTGGATCTTTTGGGGAGGTGCAGGATGAGGCCAGTTGTTGGTGAATAGTGTTGATTTTGGAGTTGAAGAAGTCCAAGAAGGCTGTACACTGATCGGTGGAGATGTCAGGAGGGAGGGTTTTTGGCGGTTGGAGCAAGCGGCTGACAGTTGAGAAGAGGACTCTGTTGTTTCCTGTACCAGTGTTGATGAGGTTGGAGTAGTATGAAGATTTGGCAGTGGTGAGGGCATCCTTGTAGTGATGGAGGTGGTCTGAGTACATTTGGCTGTGTACAGTGAGTCCAGTCCTTTCGTAGAGTCGCTCCAATCGACGGCCAGTGGCTTTGAGCTGGCGAAGCTCAGGGGTGAACCAGGGAGCAGTGTGGGTAAATGAGACTGAGCGTTTTTTCAGGGGGGCCAGGGTGGTGAGAGAAAAGGAGAGGCAGTTGTTATAGTGAGTCACCAGGTCAGCTGGGGAGGATGCTGGGTGAGGGCTGGGGTAGGAGCTGATCAGGGTGGAGAGGTCTGTGGTGTCGATGTGTTTGATGTTTCTGAAGAAGACGGTCCGTTGTTCTTTGGCTTTGTGTAGTTGGGTGTGAATGTCAAAAAGTACAGCTTTGTGGTCGGAAATGGGGAAATCAGTGACATTAAGGTTAGTGGGGGTGATGTCAGTACAGCAGATTAAGTCCAGTATATGACCTTTGTTATGGATTGGGAGGTTGACATGTTGTGTGATACCAAGACAGTCCAGGAGTGATGTGAAGTCTTTAGCAAAGATACTAGATGGGTTGTCAATGTGGATATTGAAATCGCCGATGAGGATAACAGTGGGGGACATTGCACATAAAGATGTTAATAGTGATGAGAATTCAGTGAGGAAGGCAGCAGAGGGTTTTACTAATAAAAGAAAAACCAGGCGGGACAGCGGCGTTGAGATGGGAGAAGTCATGTGGTTGTTGGCAGCTCTCAGTGAGGCATAGAATGTCTAGGTTGTGGTCAGCAATAAAGTCGGCGATCAACAGAGCCTTTTTACTGAGGGATCTGATATTCAACAGACAGAATTTTGGCGGAGGGCGGGGCTACTAATAAAAGAAATGTATTGAAAGGCCATGACTTTTTATTTCTCTCAAATCTAAAACAAAACATGAAACGTTTTCACTGGCATCTGTAAAACAGTTCCTTGCTTTGTTTTTGACTTCTTTCTATTAGTTCCACTCGGACAGAAACTATTGGTCAATTAGGAATTCAACAGATATATGAATTTGGCATGGATATGAATAATTTGGGGCTTAACTGTACATGCAAGAACATATTAATATCTCCAGGCATAGCATTGACAGGGTACATTTAATATTAGTGTGCCACTCATTATCACAACAAAAGTAGGTAAAAGTAAGACAATCACACTACAAAATAACAGCTGGTCTTTTTAAAATTCAAACAAAACAAATTAAAACAGAGCTTTCATAAAGTGCACCTGTTTAGTTTTGTGCAAGACAGTGCGACTGAACATAACCTGTATTGAATATCACAATCAACGTTCAACAACAACACAATCAACATAGGTTTTCACGTGGATCACTGCATCACCTAACTGTCAAAATTAAACATATAATATTAAAACATTTGGCTGGTGTACATGACAAGTTGTCAGCAGCTTTCAGACAAGTACACTTTTTCAAGATATATAGTTGATGATACATAGTTTTACAATGTTTTCTTCATTTTTTGAAAAAAGAAAGATGAAAAAAAAAGACAAATCAAACCAAACTCTTTTAGAATGTAACATCACACACTAGATACTTTTGAATGATTTTGGCCACAATGAAGAAAAATAAAGGGCTGGTTTTGCTTCACTGCTTTTCTTTCTAAATTGACAAATGTTTTATGCACATATTAAGTGTTGGCGAATGACTGAGATTCAGGTGCATTTGAGGACACATTTAAGCCACTTGAAGAACCTGCAACAAACAAACATTATTCTGTCTTAGGCAAAATAATACAACAGCACATAAAGTAATAGTACAAGAGGCTATAAATCTAAAAGTAAGCCTGTCAAAAGTTCAAGAGGATAAATCCAATAGTTGATTTCTGCCTGTACCCAAGTTTTGGACAGGAGCATAAAATGTCCAAAAGTATTAAACATACTATTAAATTTAGCCTCAGTTTATTCATGACTGATGTACCTCTTTTTGGTCTCAATTTCCTGAAAATTCTCAGATTGCTGAATGAAAATCCAGCACTGGTTCTCTAAAATGAAAGCAAAAGTAAAAAATAACACACCACCTCAAAAAGCAAACAAAGAATTACTAAAAACAACAACAACAGACATGATTGGAAAAACTGTTCTTACCGCTGTGCGACTCTGGGAAGTTTGTGACGTTGATGTTAATTCAGACCGCACCTGAAAAGTTAATTCTCAAAAGTTTGTGTGCCGCTTTAAAAACTCATGCATACACTTGAAAGAAATAGTGAAGCCTCATTACTGCACTGGTCTTTTGCAGCATGGAGAAACTTAAACATTCAGGTATGATTTCAGTAGGAGAAATTTTGTAGCAGTATTTTAACAACTACTTGTGGTTGGTTTGTGAATGAATAAAATTTCTGTTAAAAGCATTTAGCCTTTTACTGATTAGATTTGAATCCTAGCAGATCACTTTGTAATATAAACACCATAACTCTACTGGAATCATTCATTCATATATAAAACTTTAGTTACACATTTTCAAAAGTATGAGTAGAGGTGGATGTTTCTTAAAAGTTAGTAAAATAAAGTTGGTCAAAAATTTCAATATTTAGACATACCGTTTTGTCCAACAGTAGTCCAAACACCAAAATGAAGAAACCCTAAAGACACAAAGTAATGTCAACTCTGAGGGATTTGGTGATAAAAGAAAAACATCATTAAACAATATGATATACAGATCAATATTCAAAGGTAATAAATTTGTACCTGCAATGAATTGAAGAATGCAAATGTAATACGGATTCCCTCATTTGTTTGGTCGATCATGATTCCAACTCCCAAAGCCCAAGTTGATCCAAATAATGGTGTGAGCACAGCCAAACATCTGGCAATAACCACCAGCACATGTTTTTCAGCTGCTTGTGCAGCACTTGCCCCAACCCTTCTCCTCAACAATTTGCATACCACCACAACCAGGATTATGAAGTTTATCAGCACTATTAACAGTGCAGGGACCACAAATGCCAACAGAGCTCTGGACTCGTCCCAGTTAAGCCAGCAGACCTCAATATCTCTGATGTATTCTTCTTTGGGTGCAGTTACAGCTATGGTTATTGTTGCTATGATGAGAGGTGCACCATATCCGAGAGAGAATCCAATAGCCAACATTGCCGTTTTAGACAACCCGTCAAAGACGCTGACTGTGCGGTAGAACAGCAGCAAAGCTGAGGCTAACATCCAGAAGAACAGGGATAGATAGAAAAAATGGATAAAAAAGGCTGCTGCACTGCATGCTGGTGGATTTGCCTGATCTGCTTCGGAAATGGCCGCTCCGATAATAAACCAGATGTTTGCAATCAGGAGAGACACAGCGATGTTAACGATGGAGACATGACGCAAGTAAGATGTAGTGTTCCTTCTTAATTTTCTCCATATGACAGCTTCAATGATGAAACATATGACCAAAGAAGTCATGGATATGCCAACTCCAGTGTAGGTTATGATGTCCAAAACAGGGTTTTTAGGACTGTTTGGTGACATAAGGATGGAGAAAGAGGTGAGATGGTTGCAGTTGCAGCTGACGGTTTCATTTTCAAAGACTACCAAGGAACAGCCCTCATTGTCCCATCCTCCGAGACCATCTAAGAGACTGAAGTTCCAGAAAACACATTTAGGATTCCCCAGAGTATCATTTAGAGTATCAAAGGTTATTGAGATATTATTGATTTTGCCACTTGACTGAATAAGTGCAACCCTTCCATTGATAGAATTAGACGATGAATTGGCTTCTTCTCTTGCAGGGAGCACATTATCCATGGAGAAAAATGTTATCACAGTGATTGACTTCCTTCCTCCATCAGCTTCTGATATTTCTATCTCCACTGAGGAATTAAACTCCTCATTAAAGCTGTCAGTGAATGTAGTTTTGTTCAAGAGAATAAAATCTGTGGCAATGTTAAAGGACTCGTTGTTTAGACTTTTTGTAATATTCTCAAGCGACTGTAAGAAGGATGAGCTGAAACTTGTGGGTTCAGAGTGGTTACTTTTTGTTTCTATATTGTTTGTGGTATCACTGTTCAGAGTCACCCATGAACTTGCTGCTTCCTCACTGGTGAGAACACCTGCAGTTAACAAGACATCCTAAATTGGAAAGCAAATAAACAAAAAGGGAAAATATTAGATCCAAAATCCTGTATTGCTTAGCATATGTAAACCATTAATTTTTAGTAAGCACATACATTCACTTACCTCCATTAAGTTACTATTTATTGGGATACCTAATGATAAAGCTGCATTGGCTACATTTTCAAATATCGAAACAATGGCTTTAATGGTGGCAGGAGAGTCAGTTACACCCTCTACGTTGTTCACAGTGACATTGCTGAGTTGGTCCAAGAATTCTGGCAGTCTTTCTTTAGTTATACTCTGTGACGGTTGAGAGAAAAAGATTTAGTTATTGTTTGTCCTTGAACTGGCCACAGTTAAAACGTTAATACTGATGGAAGAAAGTTCTGAGTTGCAGTCTCATTTTCATCATTTTCAGGGGCCTCTTATTAATCGCTTTAAAGCGACACTCCGGAATTTTCGACATTGGACCTCATTTCCGAGTCAACCAGAGTGTAAGAAATGTGTACAGATGTTTTTTTTTTTTTCCATGCAGCCCTTGTAAAACCACTGGTCGCTGTTGCTAAGCTAGCGCAAGTGATCCACTTTTTGTAGCCTGCCACAAGAAAACAGTCTTGCCCAATTCAATAAACACTCAAAGCACATCAATTGTCTTGCCAGGCTATCGATGCAAATATCTACGTTGATAGAGAGATTTAGGGAGTAAAACCAACCTTACAATAATAGACTATGGAACGATGTACTAGTTACATCACAACTGCCGAGAGCAAGGAAAAATTCCGCTGACCACTAGAAACTAGTCCCTCATATGATAAAAATCCATGTAATGCAAGGTCAGTTTTATTTCAAACATTACTCTATCACCACAAACCTTTACATCCACTGCCTGACATAATAATTGATGTGCTTTGAGTGTTTATTGAATTGGGCAAGATGTTTTCTTGTGGCAGGCTACCAAAAGTGGATCACTTGCGCTAGCTTAGCAACAGCGACCAGTGGTTTTACAAGGGCTGCATGGAAAAAACAAACAAACATCTGTACACATTTCTTACACTCTGGTTGACTCGGAAATGAGGTCCAATGTCGAAAATTCCGGAGTGTCGCTTTAAAGTCTTCATTTTAACATTTTATTATCAACCATCAGTGTTTGAAAAATTGTTTGGAAAATTATTACACTAATTTAGTTAGAGCATATTGATCACCTTTTGCTTTCGTGGGAATCTGCAGTACATGAAATGAAGGCTAGTTTTTAAATTGTGGCCTGTACACTGAGAATTATTTTGTCATGACTTTAAAGTTTCATGCTATCTTTAACGCATTACCTTTTCATATTCATTATCTGTTCCAAAAATAGTGAAATATCCATAGATCCATAGAACCAACTCCTTTGTTATGTGTGATCACCAAAAGGCAGACATTTTGTTTGCCCCCATGAAATTCTTTAAAATATTTACATTTGAACAAACTTACAACATTCATTATACACATGGGCACAACATGCCACCTGTCTGATTTTGCATTGTGCATGCTATCATTTGGTGCCAGAAACAGCAGAAGAATTATGTCACCTTAGACTGATCGAGCAGTTTCTGAACCTCTTTCAGGACACAGTTGTCTTGTTTATTTACATAGGTACCATCTGCAGAACAGACTGCTGTCTTATTTCCAACTTTGTTTTCCTCACAAGCTACCTCAGCTTTGAAATCTAATATTCCATTACCATAGACATCATCGAAGCATACAAATTCTGAAAAAAAAGGAAAGTTTTCATTCACCTTAAAAGAATACTTTTATAATTACTTTGACATATCTTTATCTGGATAGCATTAAATGCTAAATGTTCACATGTTTGGATAAGTACTCACCGGTTTTGGTGAAGTCCAGTGTGATGTCACTTTTAACTAATACATTGTTTTCCAATTGACAGCTGAACGTTTTGGTCCCTATTTCACAGTCCTCAAGTATTGAGTACTTACGGGTGATCTTGTTATCTGGAACTAAATGAAAACATTGACTAAAGTTAACTTTTGGCGAGTAGTGCAGTATAAATATTTGATCTATCTGTCCATCCATCCATCCATTCATCCATCCCTTAACCCAAGGAGCCGGAACCCATCACAGTCTGACACTTGGCCAGAAGAGAGATAAAACAGGTTACCGGTCATTTACTGGGCTAACACACAAAGACAGAGAACCAAACAGCCAGTTTAGAGTCACCAATCAATCTAACTTACTGTAATTGCCTTTGGACTGTGGGATATTTACCTTCCTCAAAGTCATTAAACTTGACTTTATAGGTACCAGTAACGGAGCATTCCAGCGTCACAGATGTACTGTCACAATGCACAAGACTTTTGACTGGTTTCACTCGGATGTCGGGTTTTTCCACTGCTTTGGGCTCTCCCGTCTGTCTGAAATATGACTCTCCAAATTTCAACTTAGATGCATAAAGTCCTGAAATGAAAGACAATTATCATCATCATCATCATCATAGTACAATGTACAAAAATACAAATACAATGGCCTGACGGTAAACACACCACACGTTTTGCTTTAACTGTTTGAATATTGTTGATTATCTCAAAAGATGGTAAGTGTATTCTTAATATTCTGGACAGTAACAAGAATCAGTAGGAATTCTAGTGGTGGACAAGCTAGATCAAATCAAATAAAATTTATTTATATAGCACATTTCATGTACAGACAATTCAAAGTGCTTTACATAAAATAAAAGCATTGCAGCAAGGAGTGTAAGAAGCATTAAAAATACATAAAAGAATATAAAGAGAAAAAAATTAAATAATTTAAATGAATTTAAAAACAAGCAACAGTCTAGATAAGTTAAAATATATTGCATGCATAGACACATGAGAACAGAAATGTCTTTAACCTGGATTTAAAAATGTCTACATTTGGTGAAAGTTTAATCTCCACTGGCAGTTTGTTCCACTTGTTTGCAGCATAACAGCTAAATGCTGCTTTTCCATGTTTAGTCTGGACTCTGGACTGGACCAGCTGGCCTGAGTCCTTGGATCTAAGAGCTCTGCTGGGTTTATATTCTCTGAACATATCACAGATGTATTTTGAGCCTAAACCGTTCTGGGATTTGTAAACCATCAGCAGGCTTTTAAAATCTATTCTGTGACTGACTGGAAGCCAGTGTAAAGATTTCAAAACTGGTGTGATGTGTTACTGGAGAGGAATGCATGGATGAGTTTCTCCTGGTCTTTTTGGGAGCGGAAACCTTTAATTCTGTTGATGTTTCTGAGATGGTAAAAAGCTGCCTTGGTGACAGCTTTGATGTGGCTGCTGAAAGTCAGATCTGAGTCTATCAACACTCCGAGGTTACGAACTTGGTCAGTGATTGTAAGGTCCCGAGTCTCAAGATATTTACCAACGCTGACCCTCTTCTCTTTGCAACCAAACAGAATGATCTCAGTTTTGTCTTCATTTAATTGTAGAAAATTCTCTCTCATCCAGGTGTTTACTTCCTCCAGACACTGACACAGTACGTCTGCTGGGCTGCAGTCGTCCGGTGACAGAGACACATAAAGTTGTGTATCGTCTGCATAACTGTGATAATTGATGTTAAAATTCTGCAATATCTGACCCAAAGGGAGCATATACAAGTTAAACAGAAGAGGTTCAAGAATTGACCCCTGGGGGACTCCACAAGTCATGGCCACTCGCTCAGATTCATAGCTGCCAATTGTAATAAAATAACTCCGGCCTTCTAAGTAGGACCTGAACCAGTTAAGGACCGCTCCAGAAAGTTGTAAAGGAATTTTATTATTCTGTTTACGGCATTGTCAATCTAACGTGTGTATGTAACGTGTGACTAAGCATTGTGTCTTTTAAATGCATCATTACTCTTATCTGTTATCACATGCACATCCTGTGTCAACCTGAGTGATGAACAGTAAGTCACTTTAGTCCTGGTTCTTTGGACTGAAAACACACTCAAGCACACACAAGTGAAGTCATACAGTCTCAGTTTGCTTAATGTGTCCATTCAACAATTCTTCAACATAGCAGTGCAAAGAGCAACTGTGCTGATTGGCTGATGTGGAATGAGCCCTGTTATCAGTTACTGTCAGCCTATATAAGACTGACAGTAAGCCACTCAGTTAGAGATCTCTCCATGTTCAGAAATGAGCATGTTGTATGTTTTTGTGTGTGTAATAAATCTATGAAGACTGCAACGACTTTGTTCAATTCTTCCACCGTGCATTGAAAATTCCTCGACAAAGTCCAACCCAGTTTTCCAGCCTGTGTAACAGGATTCTGTGATCTACAGTATCAAACGCAGCGCTGAGGTCCAACAGAACCAGGACTGGGTTTGACTGTTTAGGAGGATTTGTGAGTTTTTCAACCATAGCAAACAGAGTTCGAGAATTGTTGACATTCTTATTAATCATTTCAGATAAATGCAGCTGTCTGGCCTTGCACAGCTCATTGTTATAACTACGCAGGCTTTCACAGCTTGTACAGCTCATAGTGAATCTGAAGCTTTGTTTTCCTCCATTTACGTTCAGCTCTCCTGCATTCTCTTTTCAGGTTTTTGACCGTAGTGGTGTTTCTCCATGGGGTTTTCTGCTTGATCAAGGTGCTCTTGATTCTTATCGGAGCAACAGCTTCCATTACATAAAAAATTTTCAAGTTAAAATGATCCAGCATTCCTTCAACCGACTCTGCGCTCATTATTGGTAACATAGCTATGGCCTTCCTAAACTGAGCACTTGTTTTCTCATTGATGTACCTCTTCTTAACTGAGAAGCTGGTTGTTTGAACATTTTGAGTAATATGTAAATCAAATAAAATACAAAAATGGTCAGACAAGGCCAAATCAATAACCACAACAGAAGAAATATCAACACCTTTACAAATGACCAGGTCCAGAATGTGACCTCGAAAGTGGGTAGGTTCTGTTATATGTTGCCACAAACCAAACATGTCCAGCACAGAAGAAAATTCTTTGGCAGGACCATCCGTTATATTATCTATGTGAATGTTAAAATCCCCGGTCAAGATAAAATGGTTCAAATCAGTCGAAATAACAGACAATAATTCAGAAAAATCATCAATAAAACTTGCACAGTATCCTGGAGATCTGTAAATGATTAAGAACAGGATTTTAGGAACACCCTTTAAAATAAAACTCAGATATTCAAAAGAAGTGAAATCACCAAATGAGATCTCTTTACACTGGTATCTGGTATCTCTTTACACTGGTATCTTTAAATAAGGCAGCTTCAACCCCACCTTTATTACCATTTCGGCATTTATCCATAAAACTAAAGTTTGGGGGGGCTGCTTCATTAACAACAGTCGCACTTGTGCTCTCTGTTAACCATGTTTCTGTCAGAAAAAAGAAAATCTAAATTGTGTGAAATTATGAAGTCATTAACTAACAGTGACTTGTTGGACAGTGATCTAATATTAAGTAAGGCTAGCTTTGTGGAGTTTACACTGGTCTCTGATGTATTCTGAGTTGAACGTGGTACCGTTAACAGATTAGATAGATTCACCCAGCAGGTTGACTGTTTTCGATTCCTTCTTTTACTAACTAAAACAGGAATCCTATTGGGTCCCAGCTTGTTCTCAGAACAGCTGTCAGAAATCAGACTTCTATAGCAGGGACCCTGAACACATCATGGCATGGTATCCATAGATAGTTAATTCAATTCAATTCAATTCAATTCAATTCAAAATACTTTATTTATCCCAGAGGGAAATTAAATGTTGATGTAGCTAAATTAAATCAAAGAGTTATTATAGATGCTGATGGCTGTGGGCAGGAAAGATTTCCTGTAGCGGTCCGTTTTGCATCCAAACTGAAGAAGCCTTTGACTGAAGAGACTCTGTTTTCTGATAACAGTCTCATGGAGAGGATGTTCAGGGTTGTCCATAATTCATAACTGATACATAACTTGATCAGTGCAGCAGTGGAACAGCGTATTACTCAAATTGCAACAGAGATTCGAGATTTTGTCTTTACTGCAACAAGGTCAATAGTTCAGCCGCTAGTTTGTACAAAAAATAAATAAATATATTTTTACAACAGATAGTACATTGTATCTATCTATATCTATTTTGGGGCATTGCGTCAGAATAAACCATGGTTGCAATGGCAAACCAATTAGGTCAGACCTCAAATAAAAGTCTCAAGCAACATGTCCATTTTAGATGTGTGTATTTTGGGAAGGAAACTATGTACCATAACATACTCCATTTATTTCTTACCTTTATCACCTGTAAAAAAACTCTTCACAGTTAATTTCGATTGTCCATTTTCTTTCAAAACATTTTGTTGCGTATCGCGAACTATGGGTTTGCTATCACGTGTCCACTCAGCTTCCCATTCTTAACCTAAATTCTTTGGTGGAGGTCCACACTTCACAATCATAGTTTGTCCAAAGAAAAAAGTTTCTTTTGGATAAAATTCTAAAGTCCCGCCTTTATGAGAAGGACACAAAAGTCATGAAATTATTACAGAATGTTTCTGACACAAAGATCAGGTATGTCTGAGTATGGCAACACAATTGTGACTATTTAGAAAGCGCAAAAAATTTATTAGACTGTCTTACCTTCATATGTCATTGAGTAGCTTTTAGCCAGCTCACCAAATATCCCAGTTTTTACATTTTCAATTTCTTCAGCATTGATAAAAGGAGCTTCAACTTCATACTGAGCAATTGTGCTTCCACTCCTGCAATACAGAATAGAATCCAAATGAAAACTCCATCACTAGGAGACATAATATTTAGAAGCATATCATATCTGCTCAAGAGCATCATTGTTAATCATCATTAACCAATTACTTAAAGAATCTATTAGAACAATAATGATCAAATTATTACAATTCTTCATTGTCATCTCACATGGTATTTACAAAAATACACAGTCCAAAATTAAATGTTGTTTCTCACCAGCTTCTGACAGTGCAAATAACAGCAAAAATAAAATAGAAAGAAACTAAAAGTTGTTATTTACTTAAAATCAAAACACAATGACTTAAAGTAACTAAAGTAATACATTGTCAGTACAGAACATAGAACATAGACACACTCTTGAGCAGCAGCCCTGTGTTTATATGTAGAGAAAATTCATATAAATACATATCTATATATTGTAGTGCTCTCAACACTGACGGCATAATTCACTTTCTTATATGTGTTCTGTTATCTGTTATGTTGTTGGTTCATCGTCTTTAATGTTATGATGCATTTAATAGTTGCGGTCTCTTTAAGAGATCCGGTGACGTTTCATGATAACAGCTGTTCTGTTGATGCGCGAGCTGTCAGTTGGAACTGTCAGTTTTTGTCAGTTGGAACTGTCAGTTTTTGTCAGTTGGAACTGTGAGTTTTTGTCAGTTAATAAACGTGACTCACAGAGTCTTAATGTGAGAAGTTTTCGGCTCATCTTTTCGCCTAAAGGCAACTTCCACACTGGTGACCCCGACGTTTGTTTACTGGACGTATCCAGATCGCCATGACCGCAAACGCTGTGTCTCTCAAGCTCCCCGAATTCTGGGAATCGTCTTCTTCTGCCTGGTTCGCTCAGACTGAGGCACAGTTTGCCTTGCGTCAGATAACGGCCGACGAAACGAAATACCACTATGTGGTATCTGCTCTCGGAAGTTCTACGGCATCGAGAGTAGTGAGCCTTCTTAAACGTTCTCCTCTGACGAGAAAGTATGAAACTCTGAAAGAATACTTACTGAAAACATTCAAACTATCTGACACAGAGAGGGCTAGCAGGCTTTTCTCTCTTCAAGGGCTCGGTGACAGCAAGCCCTCAGAGCTAATGGACCGAATGCTCGATCTGCTCGGTGACAACAAGCCAGATTTCCTTTTCCTCCACCTTTTCCTGCGCCAACTGCCTGCTCATGTGAGAGCTGCTTTGGCCAACACTGCCAGAGCTGATTGTAGAGAACTGGCTGCTGAGGCTGACAAGTGTTTCCTGGCTAGTCAACAGCTCTGCGCAGCTGCCCTTCTTCCTGCTGGTGCTGTTGCTGTATCAGAAATATCTGATGATCACATGCTCATCGCAGCAGCAGCCCCGCGTCGGCAGCAGTCTTCAGGTGTGTGCTACTACCATGCCAGGTTTGGCCCCAAGGCCAAACGATGCCGCTCTCCATGCAACTTCAGTGGAGCGGGAAACGCCAAGGCCGGCGCTCACTAGTGGCCGTGAGCGTCGGCCATGCCGGCGGGCTGCTCTTCATCCACGACTCCATCTCCGGCCGGCGATTCCTCTGCGACACAAGGGCACAGCGGAGTCTACTTCCTGCTTCACAGGTGGACGTGGTGGCTGACACCCACGGCCCCCCCATGGAAGCCGCCAATGGAAGCCCTATCCGTACATACGGCACAAGGCATGTTGAACTGTGTTTTGACGGCCAATGCTTCGGCTGGGACTTTGTGACTGCCAAAGTCGCTGTTCCCCTCTTAGGATCAGATTTTTTGTGTGCATTTGGACTGTTAGTGGACGTTAAAAATCAGCGCTTGATCGACGCCGTCACTTTCTGTTCTTATGCCTGCGCGCTCAGCGACTCTGGTGCAGAACACCTCTCCAGCCTGCTCTCTGTCACGGACAGTTTCCAACGGCTGCTCGCCGAGTTTCCAGCACTCACCCAGCCCACTTTCTCCTCTTCTACAGCCAAGCACGGTGTAGAGCACCACATCGACACCACTGGCCCACCTGTGTACGCCCGCGCTCGACGCCTCGAGCCGAACAAGCTTGCCGTAGCCAAGACAGAGTTCGAGTCCATGGAGCGCCTGGGGATTGTTCGACGCTCCAACAGTCCTTGGGCCTCTCCCCTACACCTCGTCCCCAAACCAGGGGGGGGCTGGCGTCCTTGCGGGGACTACCGACGGCTCAACGACGCGACAACGCCTGACCGCTACCCAGTGCCGCACATCCAGGATTTTTCAGCACACCTGGCTGGTAAGGTCATGTTTTCGAAGGTGGACCTGATCAGAGGAAACCATCAAGTGCCCGTACACCCTCGCGACATTCCAAAAACAGCTGTAATCACACCGTTTGGTTTGTTTGAGTTCCTGCGCACACCATTTGGGCTCAAAAATGCTGCTCAAACATTCCAGCGTCTCATGGACTCTGTGTTACGGGATCTGCCTTTTCTGTTTGTGTACCTTGACGATATCCTCGTGGCCAGTTCATCACCTCCAGAGCACCTTTCGCACCTTCGCACTCTGTTCGAGCGACTTACCGAGCACGGGCTCATCATCAATCCAGCCAAGTGCGAGTTCGGTCGGTCCACCATAGACTTTCTGGGGCACAGAGTCATGAAGGACGGGGTTGTTCCCCTTCCGTCAAAAGTGGAGGCCATCACCACTTTTCCACGCCCAGTCACTGTCAGAGCCTTACAGGAGTTCCTTGGCATGGTTAACTTTTACCACTGTTTTCTCCCCAGGGCTGCCCAAACTATGCATTCCCTGTACGAGGCTCTGAAAGGTGCCAAGCCTAAGCACACTGTGGACTGGAACCCGGAAAGAGACAAGGCTCTTGTGGACGCTAAGACAGCCCTGGCTAAGGCTGCCATGTTGGCCCATCCCGCCTCCTCTGCCCCAATCACACTTACCACGGACGCCTCGGACTACGCGGTCGGTGCGGTTTACGAGCAGTGGGTGGGTAATGCTTGGCAGCCTCTCGCCTTTTTCACCAGGCAGTTACGTCCCAGTGAACGGAAGTATAGCACTTTCGACCGGGAGCTACTTGGAGTGTACCTCGCCATCCGACACTTTCGTTCACTGCTGGAAGGACGCCAGTTCACCGTTTTTGTGGACCACAAGCCTCTGACCTTCGCCATGTCCAAAGTCACTCAGCCATGGTCCGGCAGGCAACAGCGGCAGCTGACTTACATCTCAGAGTTCACGACGGACATTGCACACCTTTCTGGGAAGCACAACCAGGTTGCTGACTGCCTCTCCCGTGCTGTTGCGGGGGCGGTCCACCTCGGTTTGGACTACGGCAGCATGGCAACGGAGCAGGCCACAGACCCGGACGTGCAGGCTTGCCGTTCATCCGCTACTGGGCTGCAGCTTCAGGATGTGGCATTCGACGACGCTGGCACCACTCTGCTTTGCGACATCTCTATGGGCTCCCCTAGGCCTGTTGTGCCTGCGAAGTGGAGGCGGCCTGTTTTCGACGCCATCCATAGCCTCTCACACCCCGGAACCAAGGCCTCACAACGGCTGGTGGCAGCAAAGTTTGTGTGGCACGGACTTAAAAAGGACGTGAGGGACTGGGCGAACACCTGTGTAGAGTGCCAACGTGCCAAAGTACACCGCCGCACCAAAGCGCCACTGGAACAATTTCAAGTGCCTGAACGACGTTTCGACCACGTCAACATCGACCTAGTTGGCCCACTTCCACCCTCGCAGGGTTACACTCATGTACTCACTATGGTCGACAGGACCACACGGTGGGCAGAGGCTGTTCCACTGTCATCCATAACATCAGCGGACGTGGCACGGGCATTTATTGGCACCTGGGTGTCCCGTTTTGGCGCCCCTTCAGACATCTCCTCAGACCGTGGCACACAGTTTACTTCCGAGCTTTGGAACGCTGTCGCAGGGAGCTTGGGAGTTAAACTCCACCGCACCACGGCCTACCACCCCCAGAGCAATGGCCTCTGTGAACGATTTCACAGGTCCATGAAAGCCTCCCTGCGTGCCAGCCTGAAGGACAGTTCCTGGGCTGACAAGCTCCCATGGGTCATGCTGGGCATCAGGACAGCGCCGAAGGAAGACCTCCAGGCCTCCTCCGCAGAGCTGGTCTACGGTCAGCCACTGCGGGTCCCTGGGGATTTCGTCCCCAGCACCACGACCCCTTGGTCAGCCACACTCCAGCGCTCCAGCCTGTTAGACAATGCCAAGCTGTTTGCTCCACTTGCTACCTCCTGCCATGGTCTACCAAACTCTAACGTCCCCAGTGGCCTACAGTCTGCTGGGTATGTTTTCATTCGTGTGGATGGGCACCGCGGACCTCTCCGTCCGCCTTACGAGGGCCCTTTCCATGTTGTGGAAACTGGGGACAAGCACTTTGTGGTGGACATTGGGGGCAAACCGGAGTGTATTTCTGTGGAAAGCCTTAAACCAGCTCACCTTGATCTGGCCAGGCCAGTTGAGTTGGCGCAGCCCCCAAAACGGGGACGGCCTCTGACTAGGCCCCCCCTTTCCGTTCCTCCTGCCCCTCGACCATGCCGCAGGGGAGCCCCACAGACAGCCACTGAGGGGGCGGTTCCGCACTCTCAAATTCGGCGGAGCCGCACTGGACGTTTGATTCGCCCCCCACGCCGTTGATTTTTTTTTATCAGGTTTTCTGTTAGAGTAAATTCTGGGGGGGCATGTGTAGTGCTCTCAACACTGACGGCATAATTCACTTTCTTATATGTGTTCTGTTATCTGTTATGTTGTTGGTTCATCGTCTTTAATGTTATGATGCATTTAATAGTTGCGGTCTCTTTAAGAGATCTGGTGACGTTTCATGATAACAGCTGTTCTGTTGATGCGCGAGCTGTCAGTTGGAACTGTCAGTTTTTGTCAGTTGGAACTGTGAGTTTTTGTCAGTTAATAAACGCGACTCACAGAGTCTTAATGTGAGAAGTTTTCGGCTCATCTTTTCGCCAAAAGGCAACTTCCACAATATATAGATATATATATATATATATATATATATCTATATATATATATATGTATAGATATGTATGTCCATTTTCTGTTCCCGCACAAATAGATAGATAGATACGTATAATCTAAGTAAAAAATTACTTAAAGAGTAAAATCAAAAGACTTAGCTCACCGGATATTCTGAAGCTTTACTGACTGTAGATTTCTAATGTGCTCCCGACATTTACTTTCAATCTGTTTGAAAAACAGACACAGAAATAGTAGTATAATAATTACATACTGTACATTCAGTGAAACAGTGTATTAAAAATAAAATATACTGACAGAAATGAATTAGGACTTACAACTTCTTTAATGGCTTTGTACAATGGATCGCTTGGAGTATTGTAGGACTCCTTGAAAGGCAAGTTCATGACATGGTCCAACTTTTGTTTCCTACCAGGCGTTGGTGTTGTTGCTGTTGTTGTCATAGTCATTGGCAAAGTGGTTGTTGGCTTTGATGTTATGTTTTGCATTGTTGTTGTTATTGATGTAGTTGATGTCACTGTACGATAAAATAAGATCAATCAAAATAAAATTAAGTAAAATAAAATAAAATAAAACTAAATAAAATAAACGGTTTAAAGCCAGTAATTATTCTTTAGTTTAGCAACTCCACAGTGAAGAAAAGAAAAGGAAATATTTTCCAACCAGGCGTTGTTGTTGCTGTTGTTGTCGTAGTCATTGGCAGAGTGGTTGTCAGCTTTGATGTTATGTTTTGCATTGTTGTCATTATTGATGTAGTTGATGTCACTGTAAGATAAAATAAGATAAATCAAAATGAAATTAAAGAAAAGAAAAGAAAACTAAATAAAATAAATGGTTTAAAGCCAGTTATTATTCTTTAGTTTAGCAACTCCACAGTGAAGAAAAGAAAAGTAAACATTTTCCTACCAGGCGTTGTTGTTGTTGCTGTTGTTGTCGTAGTCATTGGCAGAGTGGTTGTCAGCTTTGATGTTATGTTTTGCATTGTTGTCATTATTGATGTAGTTGATGTCACTGTAAGATAAAATAAGATAAATCAAAATTAAATGAAAGAAAAGAAAACTAAATAAAATAAACGGTTTAAAGCCAGTAATTATTCTTTAGCCACAGTGAAGAAAAGAAAAGGAAATATTTTTCCTACAAGGCGTTGGTGTTGTTGGTGTTGTTGGTGTTGTTATCGAAGTCATTGGCAGTGTGGTTGTAATCACTGATGTAGTTGGGGTCACTGCAAAATAAGATAAAAGAGATAAAATGAGGATTGTTCAAAATCAATAAATATTCTTAAAATGAGCAACTACACAATATAGAAAACCCCCCAGAAAATAACATTATTCCTACCACGAGTTGATGGTGAACATGGAGCAATACCTATGGAGCAACAATAAAGATCAAGATATTACCATTTCTACTAAAACAATTTTACCTAATGCGTTGAAGCTTTTATTTCCATAGCTACAAAATAGTAATGTTTACTTGTGATTGGTTGACAGAACTCTCCATCAACAGGAAGATAATTTATACACCCACAGGTTTGTTTGCTTGCATTACTACATTCACCGTAGTTGGCACACTTGTCACATGACCAAGCAAACTGATCCTCACAGTGACATTGCATTCCTCCAGTTGAGTTTGGATAGCATGCTTTTAAAGACATTTTAAAATATAAAAAAAAATTTTTTATGATCAGTATTCAGTTTAATAAAGGAGATGGACCAGCAAGTAAACCATGACATACTTACCTGCGGTGAAGTTTAAGTCCATCACTTTTAAATATTGGTTGTCGGGGAAGGAGGAATTTTGCAGAGCATTTCTAGTGAAATCTAATGACACGCTGGAAACTGGAATGCGCAACTCAAGAACTACGACAGTGTCCAAAGGATCTGTTGAGGTGAACAGGAGTGACTCCATCATCTTTTGATCACAATCACATGAAACCACATGAGCAGAAACATTATATCAGAATCCGTTTTCCATAATTCTTACCCACTCTATTCCCACAATACTGGCATTGTTTACTGCACAAATCCCCTTTGGTAATGTTTATCATAATGTAACATATTTGTATGAAGTTGAAGTTATAATCTACATGTTCAAGTTGCATGAACCTTCAGGCAAACATTAAAAAGGCCAAGTTGTTATGACAGATACTCTAACACCTTCACATTGCAAGTACCAGCCTCCAGAAGCACACCAAACAGACATTCATCCGAAACATTTAATTAATCATACCAGTTGGCGGTAGAGTAGAGAAGGTTGGCATGACTGCTGTCACTGTTGAAATAACTGTAAATAAAAAAAACAGGAGTATCTTTTTTCCCTGCAGTTTTTCACCTTTTTCCCATTCAGAACGAGCTACAACTCATGGTAACAGATTATGCAAACCTAACTTGCTTGCTGGTAGTCTTATTCTTCAACAAACTATTCTACATATGGACACCAAACAATACAGTTTTAATTGCCAATTGAAAAGCTACTACAAAAAAGCAAATTACAATACATTACCAATAATAATATGAATGGTGACAAGGCAAGGCAAGGCATCTTTATTCATATAGCACATTTCATACCACAGGCAACTCAATGCTTGTGGTATGCAATCTCCTGCAGTACTATAATCAACTGCAGGAGATTGCAGGACATTATTACAAATCATCCAAAGATTTAAAAAAACAAAACAAACAAACAAAACAAATGTGAGGCTTCCAGGCTCTATGAGAGATTATTGCCCCAGGACTTGGAGCTTGCCCAGTACTTGTGATGTCACTCTGATGACATGGATATCTTATTCAAGGACTGGGTTCTGATTAAGTGAACAGGAGCAAAACTGCATCATCAGGCCATACTATTACAAGAGATACTCTGATAGCTGTTCAGTCTTTGCAGGGGTTCACAGAGCAAGTGGCAATAGTCAGAGTCTTAGACACAGACCTTCATCTTTAACATTTTACAAGTCATACCAGTTGGTGTTGGAGAAGATGCTGCTGTTGTGTTTGGCAAAGCTGTTACTGTGGTCGTCATCACTGTAAATAAAACAATCAGCCTTATAAGCATGAAAAAGGATTTAGATAAAAAGTTAAATAGCTACAGGGGTTATTCCAGAAAGTAAGTTTTGGAGAAACTCTTGGTTTGTTTCCTCTGATAAATGACCAATAATTTGTTATGCTGTGATCAGTCAGGAAAAGGGAGCCTTTTTGATGAGAATGATTGTGGTTGGAAATTAGTTTTTAAGATTCTACTTCTGGAGTAAAAATAAGTTTTAGGGGCATTTTGATTGTGTTTCACACACATTTATGAATTCAAAATCATTTTTGAACTGAGACCTTTCCAGTTGGAAAAATCTCAAAATAAATATTATTGGTTTGGACTGCACTTTTAATTATAGGTCCATAACCCAATGTATTCAATTTATTCAATTCATATTTTCATTTTCATTTTCATTTGTGTGAAATGTATTTTCTGCTACCAGGTTACGACTAATAAACAAGTTATAATTCCAATGTAGTATAGTCAAAAGATCCAGTAGGATTCCAGCTATGGATTATGCTGAATAAAATGTAACAGCACTTTCTTATTGACCCCTATCTAATCTCTCTCAAATATACATTGGCATACATTTATATTTGTAGATCATTTGTATAGAAATGGAGCTGCTATCAGTGCACTTGTTGCCAGTGGTGAATCACAGTATTGGAGCCCCAGTAATGATTGCATTTTTCAAAACACGTTTGAATGTTTAATTCAGAGTCAACATAGAATTCGCTCAACTAACTCCATTCAGCTGTTCTGAAACAAAAAAATATTTACTAACCGTATTTGTTGAATTGTAAAAATAAGCTAAATGTTTTTCATACCAGGAGGTGGTGTGGGACATAAAGAGACATCTGTGGAGCAACAAACAGAACAGAATTATTTAATTTGGTGGTCAGAAACCAAACACCCTTCAATTATAGTTAGCATCAGAGTATTGAGACATAACTGTTATCTGTGTATTAACACAGTTTGCAATAGAGTTTTAGATTCTATTCCAAACTCTATTGGGTAGCTGTAGGTCAAGAGGAAGATCAGTTGTCTGCCAACCAGAGGGTCAGCAATTCTACTCCCAGCTTACCTGGACCATATGTCAAATTGTCTTTGGGCAAGACATACGGTGGTTCCAATGTGTCAATCGGTGTTTCAGTGTGTCATAAAGAAAAAAGCACTGTGTAGCCTATAACATTATAACTAGACGAGAAACGTGCAATATAAGTACAGTCCATTACTCTTTTTTTTTCTCATCAATATACAGTCACTTCTCCAGAGTGCTGAAGATCTCATGCTCAAAAGTTTTAAAATCAACAAGTCAAATTTCATATACATTGTGATGATATACCACTGAATGACTGAGACCCCAACATACTGTATGGGTAACTGCGCTTAAGAGACATATTTTTATACAGGATTTTTTTGCCTTATGTGCACTTAAGAAGGATTGTAGAAGCATTCCTAGAACACAGATCAAGGACATCACATTTCTCTTACCAACTGAAATATAACAGAGGAAATGCAGAGACTCAAAAATTCTTGCTAATTACTTATAACTTGCCTGTGTTACTTATAACCAGAAACAAAAATTCTATTGGAATCACCACATTGAATATGATATATATATATATATATATATATATATATATATTAGGGCTGTGACTCGATTAAAATTTTTAATCGAGTTAACTACAGGCTTTGAAATTAATTAATCGAAATTAATCGCATTTTAATCGCATATACTTTATCCTTTAGAAAATTAACATTTTCAACAATATTTCAACAAACACGTGTTACCAATAATGGGATCACAGGCTCCATGGCTAATGCAGTTGTTATAAGACCAAGCAAAGCTCTCCTCACATGTGCACTGGTATACTGTCATGTTTGATGAACATACTATGGAGAAATACAGAACCAAACAATTATCAATTTTTAATGATTATGTCTGCAGGTAATGTCAGAATATGCAATACTAACCTATAGCAAACAGTGGAGTGATAAAATATAAGAATGTTATACCTGTTGTGGTGTCAATGCTGGTAATTTCAGCAGTGCTGTTGATCAGTATGGGTAGGCTGAGTGAGTTTAAAAGCACTCTGAGACTCTCCAGTTCAGAGAGGCTTATAACAACTTGGAGCTCGTACTCAGTGGCATTTGCAAGTGCTAGAATTGGAAAAACATAATGAGATACTGCATCACTGTTGAACTGATAATCCTTCCTTAAATAACAAGGATAGGATAGATCTAGTAAGAGAATGTCAAAGTTCTTTGCAATGACTCACTTGCTCTTTTTTCTCTGCCATGAAGACTAGAGGTTTTGATACCAATCAGTTCCTGGAATAATTAATAGATGAGTTCAACTCTGCATTCTAGCTACAAAGAGCAATATCTACAACCATTTACCAGTTTATAAATAGACAAGTGCTATGTGTACTATAGCAGTTCTTAGAGTATGTTTTGTGATGTGGCCAAATCACAACCCTTTTAGTTTCACATTGTAAGCACTACAACCTTTTATATTAAGTCTTAATCTTACCTCAAAGAAGACAGTCAAAGACGTTCTGTATCCCTGCTTCTCAAGACTGTAGCATACAACCAGAAGAATAACGGCAAACTGTACTGCCTTTGGTAATGCCATCCTGACTACAGAGAGGAAATAATGAACATCATAAACTAAGTTAGATAACATGTATACATTCATGTAATGTGGGAATAAACTGTGTAGACAGTAGATTCTAAAAGATAGAATTGATGCTTGAGGTGTTATGTAAGGCTGTACTAGATCATTATCTTTGTTCAAAACGCTACCAGGAAGCTCACAATGAAAGAATGCAATAACTTTCTGATGAGTGAAAACCTGAGGTTGATGGTACTGTTCAAATTCATTCCATTGACTTCACCTGTTTTTGGAATTTCCTCGATTGGCTTTTGGTTTCAGTTGACTGGAGAGCCTTGGTAAGCTCCACTGACTACAGATAAGGCTAATGCCCAATACAATAATGGCCAGCTAGAAAGATTTAGATAAATAGTTCCACATTTATGGAATACAACCTGGATGAGTAGGACAAACCTGAATCGTAAAAAGTCCTTGTCTTATGGAAGGTAACTGTGTGTTGGCACACTTTATAGGGACCTTAATGGCCCTAACTATCAAATAAAGTTGCCTCCGGCATTCTTCTTCTCCACTGGCTAAATATGGAAAAAGTGTATTCCACATTGTTATCTGTCATGCTGGCTCATTAGCTGTGCTTTAAAAACCTGCCCACAGTCTTAATCAAAAACCTAATCAAAGAAACTGAGAAACTTTTAGAACCGAGGGAATGAATGACAACAAGGAAGTACAAAAACAATAGCTGATACATGAAACCCCACCCCTTCCAGCCTCCTTATAATGACCCTGTATTTTCTTCATAAATTACCACTTTATTGTTAGGGTTGCAGTCTTTGCTGTCATTGTCTAATAATTGCCTGCTGTGTGCAACAAAAGATACTTTGTGTGCCACAGATGCCAGTGCCTTTGACAGATAGGCGGTAATTTGATGCCCCTGGGATGATGACAATGATAAATTGTTCAAAATCAAGGGAGGGGGGTGGTCGGTGGCATAGTGGTAACCCAGCAGCCGCCCCATGTACAGAGGCTACAGTCCTCACTGCAGCTGGCCCCGGTTCGAGTCCCAGACCGAACGGCCCTTTGCTGCATGTCTTCCCCCTCTCTCAGCCCCCTGCTTCCTGTCTCTCTTCAACTGTCCTATCCATTAAAAGCATAAAAAGCCCCCAAAAATATTTAAAAAAAATCAAGGGAGGAATAAAACCACCTTAATTCAGAGAGTTCCTTTTAAATCATTTGTTCTGAAGTGCAGCAACGTCCGACTGGTGACACGTCATCTCCACAACATTCTGCCGAAGTTTACAGCCACAACAATACAAGACAGCATCAGTACAAGTCTCTTCTTAAGTGGACCAGTTTAATCCCAGACTTAAACCAAGCAACTAACCCATTGAGGAAAGACCTGAAGATGACGGTTCACAGACAGATCAAGACTTTTTAATAGATTCATAAGGGTATAAAACAAGGGAAGATTCACAATAAGATATGTTTTTCATTGATTTAAGATCTAAACACTGACGACATTCATCAGCAAAAGTGTTGATGACTCAGTAACCACAATAATAATGGCCTGAAAGAATGGAGAGCCATAAAAGAAGCCTTTAGGTAAGTTGACAGGGAAGCATAGAGCGCTATCAGAGTGAGACTGAAAGACATCAAGGAAGTGTTTCAGGTCTGAAAAAAACCTTTGGTGTGTAAACTGCAGTTCCTGTACTTCATGTTTTCCAAGCAATGGGGCCTGTGTCAGTTTTGAGGCACTCTGCTTTCACAGTCAATACTGCTGTCTGTAAAGTGCATGCTTAGTTGATAAAAGTCCACTAGACTAGACTGCATATTAGTGTATCCTAGTGATTGGTAAATTGAATCCTGAAGCTGAGATGACACAAAGGAATAAATTTAGTATTTATCTTAATTTCTTTCTCTTATCATCCATGCTGCTTTAACCTGTACAGCACTTTGGTCAGCCCCGGTTGTTTTTAAATGCGCTCTATAGATAAAAGTTGAGTTGAGTCAGTTAAATCATCATGTTTGCTGACTGAAATCTTTTTCACTGAATCTCAATTAATGAGATACTATCACTCTCCCAACTCAGGCAATTTTAACAGTTTACCCCTTCAGTTTATCATCTCAACACTGCATTCTTTTTAAATGATATATTCAGCATTTCCTGGTTAACTGCACTTGTTTGAAACTCTTCTTCCCCGTGACCTTTGTGAAACCGGTTTTTGAAAAGTGTTAAAACTTTTTTTATTTTGTCATACAGTCACACAGTGCACATGACTTAAAAATAAATACTGCTGTTAAAAATTTATTTCAAAGTAAACATTCAACCTAGGGTATTTGTGGATTCCTAAGAAGTCTCTGATGTTAAATGTACAAAGTCATAAATTCCTCAATTGTCATTTTATTTTGAGATGTCTTCACCGACGAGGAATCAAACCAAGCCATATGATTAACACTATAATTTTTACAAGTTGCTCTTCCGGATTAGTCCAGTCCAATTTTGAATGCCTTTTCTTTTTTGTGTTTGGCCCCTTGCTCCACATTTCACTTTTTTTCCCAACGTTAATAGGATACAGATCATATAAAAATTATATTAGAGATGACAGATATGGATCTCCAGGATGGATACATACATACTATTCTATACAAATATATTTTGCAAAGATTTGATTGAGACACAAACAGGTTTTTGTATCTTGTAAGATGTAACAATTTAGTACCATCTCATTGAACCCTTTGTCATATTTAGCTAGGGTGGTGGCAGTAAATAATTTATCTGAGATTTGAAAAAGTCTTAATTTCTTTAATCTTTTTTAATTTCTCCTGGCTATTCCTTGAACCGAGTAAGTCAGTAAGAAAGTAAGACATCTAAGCACTGTGGTTGAATAGTGAATAGTTTTTGAGGGGAAAAAAAGTCCTCATATGGGGACCAGGTTCTAGTTCACGAGACCCAGAATTCTCATAAGATAACGCTGCATCTTATGGTCATAACATATTAGATTTGATTTTTAAAAGTGTGCAGATGCCAAGAATCAACTTTTTATGATAGTTAACTCTTTGTAAGCATTGTTCTAACCGTTAAATTGGAACCTCTTGGACAAACTGGCCCAGGCATGAGTTTATCTTTGTTCACTTCTCACTTCAACAACAAAGCAGAAAGTGAAAGTTCACACTTTGTGAAAATGGGTATTTAAAGATTAATCTTTTTGATAGAAGGATTCGGTTCAGTTCAGCTAAAAAATGGTGACAATGCTCCTCTTCAATAGCACAATTTAATTAAAATTATTGTTCCGATTAAGCGTGGCTCTGTTTCTTTTTTTCTGCACTGATAGATTTTTAAAAAGCTGAATCTCACCTATAATCATATTCTATTTCAAAATAGAATTTACAAGCTAATACAATCTGTGCATCTTTACTGTTGTTTGTTGCTGAGTTAAAATGTTGATGGTCCTTTAGCTTCTTTTAAAAGTTCTGCTCAAAAGAGAAAAAAAATCTCTTTTCCACATCTCAGTTCCTATATCTCATTACAATTACTATTTACCTTCACTAAGTACCATCTTGCCTTTTGTTCATTCTGTACACAAGGTGAAATGTTAAGCCAAAGAAAGAAAGCAATATAATCCGTTCCTGGATAACATGCTCCACAGTTGGACTGAAGGGATAAGTAAAAGTCTATAATATATAATAAGAAAGATTTCAAAATGTATCAAGACCAGTTTACCTCTCCTTGTCTTCTGGCTTCAGTAAAGGCTGTTGTCAGGACGGCATTTTAATGCACTGGAGCCACAGACTAATTTTCATACTCAACTTCCGGATATTTATTGTCTGAGTCACACACTTGTCTGGCCGGTTAAGTGACATGATTCCTGACAAATGCAGATGCACTGGTTTATTCTGCAGCAGAGCAGTTTGATCGGGATGATACTTCTGTTTAAACAGATTTCTTGTTAGGAATCTTTGCTGCTCATCAATCTGCTGAGAGAAAGAAAACATGTTTATAGTGTTTTAGAGTTGATGATTATTCTATCAAAAATGTTTGCTTCTTTAGGATTGCAGATAATCTAAGAAGAAGAATCAGCAGTTGCATCTGGGTAACAACTCCAAAAGTTTACATCTTCATTTATATATTCCTTGTAACATAAAAGCTCTCCCAAATTAATAATGCACTGTAACAAAATGCTGTAAAAAAACGGTGAAAATGGAACAGTATTAAACTGTGTTTTATTAAAACAGTACCATACCATATAATACAATGCATTCTGGGCAATATTTTCTCTTTCACTTGAAATACTGTAATATACTGTGCTGTAGCATTGCACTCTGGGAATGATCTCGGATTTAACGGTTAGAAGTCTCTGCTGTAGCAGAATTTTACCGTATTTCTCGGGCACACATTGACATGTGGAAGCAAACATTTTTCAACGGATATCCAGCTTAATCTGCACTTTCTGATCACATCCCCAGGTAAGTTAAAACTCATTGAATCCGTCTTGCAATGTTCTTTAACATTTTTACATTTTTTTTTAGCTAACTATAACACATTCGACTTGTAATTAGGATTGTTTTAATTCTTCTTCACGTCCATGGTTGGAGAGCTAGCATAAAATAGTTATAGGCTATTTGAAAGGAAAAAGAAAATGTGTAAGGGTTGCTAATGTACCAACCAGTTGGATAAGTTTTCACGAAAGTTAATCAAACATTAACGCAGACATCCCAAGTTCCAAAAACTCATTTCAGGGAGATGACTCAAGGCTGATTCATACTCGGCGCAACCTCGCTCATACTAGCTGGTCGCAAATGGCGCAAACGGTCACGTGACCCAAAATTCCGCCACGCCCCCGTCGCAAGCTAGAAAATCCTCGCGCGGCGCAAGGGCGCGCACACAACTTTTTTTCTGACTTCACGCGCGCTCAACCGGAAACAGCTGACCAAGAAAAAGAAAAAATGAACACTGCAGAGACCGCGGTGACTGAGAGGATGCGCCTCTACAAACATCTGTACAACACGTCTATGAAGTTACACTGGGACAACGTTTGACAAAGTTCGTCTTGTTGCAAAGGACGAACATTCCACCTTCTCTTCTGTTTTTGCCGCAGCCGCTTAGCTCTGAGATACATATACAGTTCTACACCCAGAGTAAATTCATTCCTCATCAGATGTGCCAGCCTCTGCTGACGTGACACCACAGGTGGCATTGTGTATGCTTTCTTCGTGTGCTTTTCAGCTTGTTTCCTCAACAGTGACGCTCGCTGGTCTGGAGAGAACTGCAAATGTGACGCATACTCGGCGCAAACTGCGCTTATGAGCTGAAGGAACTGTGAAGGGGCTGGCGCTTTCGATGACGTCATTAATGGTTCTCGAGCCAGAACAGTTGCGCGTTTGCGCCGAGTATGAATCAGCCTTAAGTCTCCTCCCCCCCCCCCCGTCGCTTTGGAAACCTGTCTGTCCAGAGCGTCGCTTTGGACAGACAGGTTTCACAAGCAACCTCTCCCCACACCCCTCTCTCTCTCGTGCCTGCGCAGTCACACGCGCAAGTTGCACGAGTTATTTTATTGCCTGCACGCTCTCGCTCGCATTGAAAAAAAAAAAAAAAAAAACTCCCTCGAATAGTCTAAAATCCGGGATATTTTATCCGACTCGCGGGCATCCGTCAGTGGCGCAAAAAGCGGGTATGCAGTGTATGCAACGCATAGGGGCGCTGCACTACAGGGGGCGTCAAAACCCTCTCTAGAATTTTTTTTTTTCTAGTAGGCATTTTCTATATTTAACAGCATTAAAACAGGGGAACAGCACTGATTAGGCGCCCCTCTGCTCCTTCACCTCCCCTCCTATCGCTCTCCCTTCCCACACAGGTAGCTGTGAACACGCCCCTAAGAGACGCACTCAGGCGTTTTTCTTTTTTTTTTTTTTTTTTTTAAATCTTGGAGTACCACTCGTGCACTTGACAACAAGATGGAGCGGCAGAAGAAAAAGCTATCCGGGGCGCAAAACAGAAAAAGGAAAAGGGAGAAAGATAAAAATGTTGGCGGGATGAAAAAAAGCCTTTCAATGTGGTTGAAAGATAACAGGTAAGTACCGTCAGTGTGTTAGCAGGACAGTAAATATTCAGGTTAGCTAAAGCTAGCCTAATACGGAATCGTCCCATATTTGGCTATTAAATGTTGCCTCCCCTATTGACGTGATTTGTTTCGTATTTTTATGAATATTTGATACATACGCCTGTCACACACACACATATCCACACACTAAGTGTAAGAATGACCGAAATAAAAGTCAGGAAATATTAACACAGGAAAGCTAAACTGTTGTGGCGGCAGTTCCCAGCTATGTTTCAATGTTTAGCCCTCAGTGCTGCAATTTATTCACTCATATGTACATTTATTATTATTGATTCTTTAATTAAAGATGAGCTGTACACGTTTATGTGTGTATCAGACAAATTAGTCCTCAGTGTCACTATAGCCCTTAGACTAAAAAAGCTTGGTGACCCATGTTACCAACCTTTTTGGCAGAGGGACACTTGAGTAAATGTCTTATTCAATATCACTACAGTGGTGTGTGTTGTGATGTATCTGGTAAGTCAGATCAGATGAAATGTCCAGTCAGTAACTGTTATCCAACAAGGAGATCATTTAAATTAAATTTTAATTTCTATTGTGGTTTGACTGCTGTGTTTTTAAACCTACTTAACACAAAATTAATGTCATTCAGCTGTGAGGATGGACAGAAGGAAGAAAAGATGACAGAGGAAGAATCAGGACAGACTGGGGAAGGCACCAGGTTTGTCTATTGCAGGTGGAAGTGAGGGAACAGCTACTTAATCCCAAGCAATAACGTGTAAACATTGTTTTTTTTAAACTGCATTAAGATCTGTAATTTTTACAACTAATATATAATGCTTTTTTTGACCATATGACTTAGTGCTGAATGCCACAGACAAAGGGTGAAGGAGACAGACACGAGGTCAGTGATAGAGGAGACAAGTGATGACTTCAGGTAGGAATAATTACATTAGGGAGGCAACAAAAACCTATATACCATGACGGTTTGAATTTCTGATGAACATCTTTCATTGTGTTCTTTTTTGGGAAAATTAGTTCAGGCAGACATGGTGAGTTAATCACCACAAAGGAGAATGTGGAACAGAAAGGTGCAGATGAGGGAGAGAAGCAGAGAGGTCCAGATGATGAAGAGGGAGAGAAGCAGAGAGGTCCAGATGATGAAGAGGGAGAGAAGCAGAGAGGTCCAGATGATGAAGAGGGAGAGAAGCAGAGAGGTCCAGATGATGAAGAGGGAGAGAAGCACAGAGCTGCAGAGGAGAGGGCTGAGGCAAGGCTTTATTCAGAAGATCCATCTGAATGGCCTTTACCACACAAAATGGGGGACACATTTAGGCAGTACATGGTTGAAAATGGCCCACAGAAAGTTTCTGATGGCCCATATCCAAGATCAGAGAAGAGTAAGAGGTGTTTTTCCAAAGCGTACTGTTTTCGTATAATGTCTAATGGAGAGAAAGTTGAACGAGATTGGTTACTGTATTCCAAAAATACTAACAGAGTCTATTGTTTTGCGTGTAAGCTTTTTGGTGAAGCTAAAGTTTCTGATACATGCCTTGTGGCAGGGTACAATAACTGGCGATGTCTTTCAAAAACACTGAAGCACCATGAAACCAGTAGTTCTCACATAAACGCTTATCTGATGTGGAAAGAAATGGTATCTCGCTTACGCCTAGGTAAGACTATTGATAGTGAACTGCAGAGAACCATGGCAGCTGAAAAAGCACACTGGAGAAGTGTGTTGACTCGAGTTATTGACTGCATACTCTTCCTTGCAGAGAGAAACTTGCCACTACGGGGGAAAAATTCTCATTTAGGAAATCCTAAAAATGGAAATTTTCTGGGAATCCTTGAGCTCATTGCACGATACGATGTCACACTGGCAGAACATCTTAGAAAGGCTGCCTCCAAACAAACCACTGGATATCTGACATGGTGCACTCAGAATGAATTTTTAGATTCAATATCAGAGTGTGTTTTGGGTAAAATATCTGCCCAGATCAAAGCCTCTAAGTACTTTGCAGTGGAACTGGACTGCACACCTGATATTTCAAAGCAAGAGCAGGCCTCAGTCATTATTCGATACATTAATACTGATGAGAGGAAAAAAGTCACTATTGCAGAGTCTTTTGTGGGGTTCACTCCTGTGAAGGACACAACTGGGAAAGGCCTCACAGATACACTAACAGGGGTTCTGGAGAGTCTGGGGTTGGATTTGGCTAATTGTAGAGGGCAAAGTTACGACAATGGCTCTAATATGAGGGGAATAAACAAGGGTGTTCAAGCTTTAATACAACAGAGATGTCCAGAGGCTCTATTCATCCCCTGCTGCAGCCACAGCCTGAACCTTTTGTTATGTGATGCAGCCTCATCTAGCAGAGAGTGTCTAACTTTTTTTGGCACTGTTCAAAGATTGTACACAATCTTTTCGTCTTCTGTGAAGAGGTGGGACATTCTCACAGAGTTTGTCGACATCACACTGAAGCCTCTGAGTGACACCCGGTGGGAGGCAAAGCTAGACTCTGTCAAAGCTATACGTTTCCAGATGGGGGGAATTTTAGATGCACTACAAAAGCTTGGAGAAGTGGCAGGAGACAGCAAGATTGTCTCAGAGGCAAAATCACTATCTGATGTGATTGTCAGTATGGAGTTCCTTGTGTGCCTCATAATTTGGTATGACTTATTATGTGAGATCAACTTTGCAAGCAAGGCACTACAAGCAGCAGATGTGTCAATGGACACAGCCATTAGGCTAATCGAGTCGCTGAAAGAATTTTTGCTCAAGTATAGAGAAGAGGGCTTTCAGAAGTCACTTGACATTGCAAGCAAAATAGCCATCGAAATGGATGCTTCTCCTGAATTCAAAGAGAAACGACTTAGGAAGCAAAAGAATTTCCCAGATGACAATTCCTGCACTGGTCATCATGAAAAGGAACCCACAAGGCAATTCAGGTTCATGGTTTTTAATGTTATTGTTGACACACTCCTCCAAGAGCTGTCTGAGAGGTTTTCCAATTTTCAACTTGTGTCTGAGAAATTTAAATTCATCACTAACATGGACCACATGACAAGAGCTGAGCTGGAGGAATCAGTGACCACATATGCCCTCGCCACTTGTGATGTTTCAAGAGATATAATCCAAGAAATATACCCAGCAAGCCGTCTACTGAAGGGTTACAAGGCTCTAGAAAAGTTAAATTTCCTAATTCAAGAAGACCTTGATTTGGTATTTCCAAATTTGACAGTAGCCCTTAGAGTATTTTTAACCATGCCTCTGACAGTTGCATCTGCAGAGAGATCATTTAGCAAGCTGAAGCTCATCAAAACATACCTTCGTTCAAATATGAGTAATGATCGCTTGTCCCAGTTAGCAGTGATCTCTGTTGAAAACAGTGTGGCACGGTCTATTTCATTTGATGTTATAATTGACAAATGGGCAAATGCAAAGTCACGGAATGTAACAGTTTAAATGTAATAAATCTTAAAACTCTGACATGGACTCCAGGCTGTTAAGATTTCATATTTCCACTACATAAAATGTTGAGCACTGAGTACCACTACTGTTATATATTTGTACTTTATTAAACTTCTTATTTGTTTATGATTGAAATGATCACCTGATATAATATGTAACATTAAAAAAAATCCGTAATATTACTACTGTATTTTCTAAGTGCATGACTAAGGGAGGAAAGCTGTATGAGGCGGCAGGTAAAAAGGAGGGGGGGGGGGGGGGGGTGCCGATGATGTGTTCGCATCCACCTAAAAAATATGTAGTTGCGCTCCTGCTTTTTCCCCTGAATTAATTTTTTAACCTTGAATTAAGCCACTGCTATGTTTTGGACATGTGAACAAATATATCTATTGCATGTTTTCTTGTGAGACTTGGCTGTATTAATTCAGCCATTTGACAACAGAAACATAAACTACATAAAGACTGCATTGTCTTTTGGCTGTCCAAGTGAAAAAAGAGCTATCACAGAAAATTGGTAATAGCAAACTATTGGATGTGTTTAATTGTAATTAAAAGAAAGTATTGATGTTTTAGTCTCTGACCATGGTAAGGGTGTTTGCATTTTTACTGGACAAGTAACTTTAATACTGTACTTCTGTTCTGGATTAGTGACGACCAGCTGACACTTGTGTAACTCTCTCAGAATACTCTGCTGTGCTATTCTAAGCTGTTTTCCTTACAGCTTATTCCTTCAGGCCAGCATGACATGAGTATGCTTTGAAAAAAAAAACTAAAACTTTAAAGCTGTACGAAAGGAGTTAATGCCAGCCCTGTCAGGAGCTATATATGGTTTGTTAAGCCATCTGCATACAAAAAATATGGCACTGAGAATTTGATTATTATAGTTAAAGATTAGAATAAAAAAAGCTTCATTTTCAGTTTGACACTGTTAAAACACCTAACCACAATACACCTTGTTCACCAACAGCAATAAAAAAAAATAAACCACCCAACAAATACACAAACAAGGCCAGACAATCAAGCATAGGCAATTTATAAAAGCAATTTCATGATTGTCAAAGTATCATACTGCACATCGCATTTTTAAGTTTCAAAAGCAAGAAGAATTAATTACATAAAGAGGAATGAATTATCCATGTCTGAGGGTAGATTCCTATGAATGCTACTTCAAATGTGCATTGATGTAGCTTTACCTAAACACATATTTGCACAACACTGACAGTTGCAGGTGAATAACTCATAATGTTGCAATGCAACTTTTTAGTACGAAAAGTTGGGTCCCTATTAACTGGAAAGCGTCTTTAACATGTATCACCGACATGAACATTGTTGCAGACCAAACACCAAGATGGGTCAAGCTACTTCAACACTAAAAGTAATTGTAAAGTTTTGTACAGGTAATTTTGTGTTATAACTGAAGTTATAACTTGAAGCAGATATCATGAGATAGCAGTATCTTCCTGTTTATAGGGAAGTTTTTAAAAATCATGTGATACACAAAGCAATTATGATTGATCAGTTGGTTAAGTAATTATGCACATAATAACACCATAATTATGAGCAAATAATTGTCAACACAACACTGACTACCTTAAATTTGTTTAGGCTCTCTAGGCTGAGTTTTATAAGTTTTGAGTCAAATGTATATAAAGACTGATAACCCAGTTTATCTAGTAAGATTAAGTTTAACTACTCGGTGCTATGGAGCACTAGGTGGCAATGTGGCTCCATGAAAAAGTGCAGGGCAGAATAACCCCCAGGGTAATGTCAGGGATGAGCAGGCTACCTCATTCCCTTAGAAAGAAAGAAAAAAAAAAAGAGACAGAAATATTTGAGCTGATGTATGCACTGTGTTTATTGTTTCGTGGCATTTTTATTAATTAATTGAATTCCAATTGGCTTGAATTGGACTTACTATCTAAGTGCCTTGAGATGACATGTGTTGTATTTGGCGCTATATAAATAAAAATGAATTGAATTGAATTGAAAATTGAATTTTTGATTAGTTAAAGAGTATACTGTGATTTTCTGTTAAACCGTAATGAGGGACTTACAGTATTGTTTCAGTTACACAAGAAGGCCATACGTTTACATTGTTAATGTTACACTCTTGTTGCAACTTATTCTAGTTGTCATATAGGAATATGCAAGTGACGAATATGAGGAACATTTATTTCAGTATAGCTTTTTCATTTAGTGGGGAGGAGTATGTGTATATTGAGGCACGCAAGGACGTTTGTTCATGTATGAGATTTGTAGTCTGATGCTGCCCTCTAGAGGTCTGATGTTATAGACGCGTTGATGTACATGAGATTGCCGGTTCATAAAAGCAATAAAATAAAATGGCTACGGGCGCAAGATGAAGTGGTCTCGGTCTTAATGTTACCCAGGTAGTTAAGGAAAGTAACACCAGAACATACCACTTAATTTTCAAATCAAATCAAATCAAATTTATTTGTATAGCACATTTCATGTACAAAACAATTCAAAGTGCTTCACATAAAATAAAAGCATTGCAGCAGGGAGTGTAAGAAGCATTAAAAATACATAAAAGAATATAAAGAGAAACAAATACAATTATTTAAATTTATTTAAAAGCAAGCAACAGTCCAGATAAATTAAAAGATAATGTGCAGATTTCATGCATAGACACATGAGAAAAGAAATATTTTTAACCTGGATTTAAAAATGTCTACATTTGGTGAAAGTTTAATCTCCACTGGCAGTTTGTTCCACTTGTTTGCAGCATTACAGCTAAATGCTGTTTCTCCATGTTTAGTCTGGACTCTGGACTGGACCAGCTGACCTGAGTCCTTGGATCTAAGAGCTCTGCTGGGTTTATATTCTCTGAACATATCACAGATGTATTTTGGGCCTAAACCATTCTGGGATTTGTAAACCATCAGCAGGCTTTTAAAATCTATTCTGTGACTGACTGGAAGCCAGTGTAAAGATTTTAAAACTGGTGTGATGTGTTCAGATCTCTTAGTCCGGGTTAAAACTCTAGCAGCAGCGTTCTGGATGAGCTGCAGATGTTTAATGCTCTTTTTGGGAAGTCCAGTTAAAAGAGCATTACAGTAATCGAGTCTACTGGAGATGAATGCATGGATGAGTTTCTCCTGGTATTTTTGGGAGAGGAAACCTTTAATTCTGTTGATGTTTTTGAGATGGTAAAAAGCTGCCTTGGTGACAGCTTTGATGTGGCTGCTGAAAGTCAGATCTGAGTCTATCAACACTCCGAGGTTACCAACTTGGTCAGTGATTGTCCCGAGTCTCAAAATATTAACTTGCGGGAGGTCCTGCAGGCAGCGCGTATAGAAAGCCATCTTGACCGGAAATGCCCTAGCTGGCCTATTTAAAACCCGGAAGTAATCGTGCATTGGTCGGGTTATGCCGCGAACTGCAATGCCCTGAATGCCCATTGCGGGAACACGCACAGCAAAATAAACAGAGTCTATCGGTTATTGTCACTCATTACAAAGATTTATGAGGTGTATTACGGGTCAAAATCAAAGCACCATAGGTTATAGGTTTCATTCATGGATATACATTATCTCGAGTATTATGTAGTTTACAAACATTTAAAGCTATTCCACTGAGAGAAATGTTCTTTATACGTTTCATCTGAACCTTTTAATAGTCAAACTTTTTTTCTGTGCTCAGTGTATTTTGTTTTTCTGGCACAGCATGTAACACACTCATGAAATCACTACGCTGTTGACTATGTGATGAATATACCTGGCAATTGATGTTTACATTTCTATTCTTGCTGTATTGATGCCACGGGTGGGCTCTGTAGAGCATTACATTTCTTGGAGTTTTCATTTGGCAGTGCTGAGTTTGGGGTTGCCGAGGTTTGTATTGCATTTTTCAAAGCCATATGTGTACTGTACAGTACACATATATGTATATGTACAGTACACATGTGGAACTCACAATGCTACATCTGAACATATCAATTTCTATGTAGGATATACAATTAGACTCTCAAATGTCTATATTTCAACACAAGGAGTACACAAGGAGGCATGACTCAGCAGTGCAGAATTTTGGGTTGCCAAGATTTACATATCCTGCTTATTAAGCCAGTATGGGTCAAATATGTGTGAAAGTCTCACTGATTAGTCAGACACTGTTCAGTAAGTGTTTCTGCCTTGGTCAAGGCTGATCATGAAGAATCTTTGTCTCCAATTAGGAGGGCCTTAGTGATGACCTGGAGAAGTAGAGTTAGCTCTTTGCAGAAAAACTTCTTCTTGCTCAACTTCGTTTGAACAGAAATTATTTGGGAGAGTCCTGAAATGAAAAACATCCAGACTCTGTGACGCCTTTCAGGTCACCCAAGGTCACCTTACATTAAAATTTGAGAGCATTAAAAAATAATAATAAAAGCATAAAAACATGAGACAACATAAAACAGAAGTGCACAGAGTCCAGTTTATAGGGAGAATGCCAGTTTGAATAGGTGAGTTTTAAGTTGGGATTTGAATGATGTGATGGAGTCTGACCGAAGGCTCGGTCACCCATGGTCTTGAGGCGTGACGTGGGGATGGTTAGCAGTTCAGCAGACGTTGATTGGAGGGTGTGGGAGGGAGTGTGTTGGTGAAGGAGGTCGCTGAGGTAGGTGGGGGCTAGGTTGTGGAGAGCTTTATAGGTAAGGAGAAGATTTTTGTAGTGAATGCGGTATTGTACTGGGAGCCAGTGAAGTTGAATGAGAACAGGGGTGATGTGGTCCGGAGATTTGGTACCGGTGATGATCCGTGCGGCTGAATTCTGGATGATTTGCAGTCTGTTAATGAGTTTGGTGGGGAGTCCAGTAAGCAGGGCATTGCAATAGTCAATGTGGGATGTGACAAATGAATGAACCAGGATTTCAGTGCTGGATTGGGTCAGTGATGGGCGGAGTCTGGAGATGTTGCGGAGGTGGAAGAATGTGGTTCGGGTGAGTGGGTCAGCACCAGGTTTTTTCAGGATGGGTGTGATGGCAGCCAGTTTGAGAATGGGGGGTACAATACCAGTGGTGAGGGAGGAGTTAATTATGTTGGTGATCATGGGAGAAATGGATGGCAGACAGGCTTTGACAAGCGAGGTGGGAAGAGGATCAAGCTGACAGGTGGTGGTTTTGGCTTTCTTGATGTATTCTGAGATGGTGTGTTCTGATGCTGGGGTGAAGTCAGAGAGAGAGCTGATGAGAGGTTTTCCAGTGGTGATCATCCAGGGTGGATCTTTTGGGGAGGTGCAGGATGAGGCCAGTTGTTGGTGAATAGTGTTGATTTTGGAGTTGAAGAAGTCCAAGAAGGCTGTACACTGATCGGTGGAGATGTCAGGAGGGAGGGTTTTTGGCGGTTGGAGCAAGCGGCTGACAGTTGAGAAGAGGACTCTGTTGTTTCCTGTACCAGTGTTGATGAGGTTGGAGTAGTATGAAGATTTGGCAGTGGTGAGGGCATCCTTGTAGTGATGGAGGTGGTCTGAGTACATTTGGCTGTGTACAGTGAGTCCAGTCCTTTTGTAGAGTCGCTCCAATCGACGGCCAGTGGCTTTGAGCTGGCGAAGCTCAGGGGTGAACCAGGGAGCAGTGTGGGTAAATGAGACTGAGCGTTTTTTCAGGGGGGCCAGGGTGGTGAGAGAAAAGGAGAGGCAGTTGTTATAGTGAGTCACCAGGTCAGCTGGGGAGGATGCTGGGTGAGGGCTGGGGTAGGAGCTGATCAGGGTGGAGAGGTCTGTGGTGTCGATGTGTTTGATGTTTCTGAAGAAGACGGTCCGTTGTTCTTTGGCTTTGTGTAGTTGGGTGTGAATGTCAAAAAGTACAGCTTTGTGGTCGGAAATGGGGAAATCAGTGACATTAAGGTTAGTGGGGGTGATGTCAGTACAGCAGATTAAGTCCAATATATGACCTTTGTTATGGATTGGGAGGTTGACATGTTGTGTGATACCAAGACAGTCCAGGAGTGATGTGAAGTCTTTAGCAAAGATACTAGATGGGTTGTCAATGTGGATATTGAAATCGCCGAGGAGGATAACAGTGGGGGACATTGCACATAAAGATGTTAATAGTGATGAGAATTCAGTGAGGAAGGCAGCAGAGGGTTTTACTAATAAAAGAAAAACCAGGCGGGACAGCGGCGTTGAGATGGGAGAAGTCATGTGGTTGTTGGCAGCTCTCAGTGAGGCATAGAATGTCTAGGTTGTGGTCAGCAATAAAGTCGGCGATCAACAGAGCCTTGTTACTGAGGGATCTGATATTCAACAGACAGAATTTTGGCGGAGGGCGGGGCTACTAATAAAAGAAATGTATTGAAAGGCCATGACTTTTTATTTCTCCCAAATCTAAAACAAAACATGAAACGTTTTCACTGGCATCTGTAAAACAGTTCCTTGCTTTGTTTTTGACTTCTTTCTATTAGTTCCACTCGGACAGAAACTATTGGTCAATTAGGAATTCAACAGATATCTGAATTTGGCATGGATATGAATAATTTGGGGCTTAACTGTACATGCAACAACATATTAATATCTCCAGGCATAGCATTGACAGGGTACATTTAATATTAGTGTGCCACTCATTATCACAACAAAAGTAGGTAAAAGTAAGACAATCACACTACAAAATAACAGCTGGTCTTTTTAAAATTCAAACAAAACAAATTAAAACAGAGCTTTCATAAAGTGCATCTGTTTAGTTTTGTGCAAGACAGTGCGACTGAACATAACCTGTATTGAATATCACAATCAACGTTCAACAACAACACAATCAACATAGGTTTTCACGTGGATCACTGCATCACCTAACTGTCAAAATTAAACATATAATATTAAAACATTTGGCTGGTGTACATGACAAGTTGTCAGCAGCTTTCAGACAAGTACACTTTTTCAAGATATATAGTTGATGATACATAGTTTTACAATGTTTTCTTCATTTTTTGAAAAAAGAAAGATGAAAAAAAAAGACAAATCAAACCAAACTCTTTTAGAATGTAACATCACACACTAGATACTTTTGAATGATTTTGGCCGCAATGAAGAAAAATAAAGGGCTGGTTTTGCTTCACTGCTTTTCTTTCTAAATTGACAAATGTTTAATGCACATATTAAGTGTTGGCGAATGACTGAGATTCAGATGCATTTGAGGACACATTTAAGCCACTTGAAGAACCTGCAACAAACAAACATCATTCTGTCTTAGGCAAAATAATACAACAGCAGATAAAGTAATAGTACAAGAGGCTATAAATCTAAAAGTAAGCCTGTCAAAAGTTCAAGATGATAAATCCAATAGTTGATTTCTGCCTGTACCCAAGTTTTGGACAGGAGCATAAAATGTCCAAAAATATTAAACATGCTATTAAATTTAGCCTCAGTTTATTCATGACTGATGTACCTCTTTTTGGTCTCAATTTCCTGAAAATTCTCAGATTGCTGAATGAAAATCCAGCACTGGTGCTCTAAAATGAAAGCAAAAGTAAAAAATAAAACACCACCTCAAAAAGCAAACAAAGAATTACCAAAAACAACAACAACAGACATGATTGGAAAAACTGTTCTTACCGCTGTGCGACTCTGGGAAGTTTGTGACGTTGATGTTAATTCAGACCGCACCTGAAAAGTTAATTCTCAAAAGTTTGTGTGCCGCTTTAAAAACTCATGCATACACTTGAAAGAAATGGTGAAGCCTCATTACTGCACTGGTCTTTTGCAGCATGGAGAAACTTAAACATTCAGGTATGATTTCAGTAGGAGAAATTTTGTAGCAGTATTTTAACAACTACTTGTGGTTGGTTTGTGAATGAATAAAATTTCTGTTAAAAGCATTTAGCCTTTTACTGATTAGATTTGAATCCTAGCAGATCACTTTGTAATATAAACACCATAACTCTACTGGAATCATTCATTCATATATAAAACTTTAGTTACACATTTTCAAAAGTATGAGTAGAGGTGGATGTTTCTTAAAAGTTAGTAAAATAAAGTTGGTTAAAAATTTCAATATTTAGACATACCTTTTTGTCCAACAGTGTTCCAAATACCAAAATGAAGAAACCCTAAAGACACAAAGTAATGTCAACTCTGAGGGATTTGGTGATAAAAGAAAAACATCATTAAACAATATGATATACAGATCAATATTCAAAGGTAATAAATTTGTACCTGCAATGAATTGAAGAATGCAAATGTAATATGGATTCCATTATTTGTTGGGTCGATCATGATTCCAACTCCCAAACCCCAAGTTAATCCAAAGAATGGTGTGAGCACAGCCAAACATCTGGCAATAACCACCAGCACATGTTTTTCGGCTGCTTGTGCAGCACTTGCCCCAACCCTTCTCCTCAACATTTTGTATACCACCACAACCAGGATTATGAAGTTTATCAGCACTATTAACAGTGCAGGGACCACAAATGCCAACAGAGCTCTGGACTCGTCCCAGTTAAGCCAGCAGACCTCAATATCTCTGATGTATTCTTCTTTGGGTGCAGTGACAGCTATGGTTATTGTTGCTATGATGAGAGGTACACCATATCCGAGAGAGAATCCAATAGCCAACATTGCCGTTTTAGACAACCCGTCAAAGACGCTGACTGTGCGGTAGAACAGCAGCAAAGCTGAGGCTAACATCCAGAAGAACAGGGATAGATAGAAAAAATGGATAAAAAAGGCTGCTGCACTGCATGCTGGTGGATTTGCCTGATCTGCTTCGGAAATGAACGCCCCGACAATAAACCAGATGTTTGCAATCAGGAGAGACACAGCGATGTTAACGATGGAGACATGACGCAAGTAAGATGTAGTGTTCCTTCTTATTTTTCTCCATATAACAGCTTCAATGATGAGACAAATGACCAAAGAAGCCATGGATATGCCAACTCCAATGTAGGTTATGATGTCCAAAGGAAGGTTTTTAGGACTTTTTGGTGACATAAGGATGGAGAAAGAGGTGAGATGGTTGCAGTTGCAGCTGACGGTTTTATTTTTAAAGACTACCAAGGAACAGCCCTCATCGTCCCATCCTCCGAGACCATCTAAGAGATTGAAGTTCCAGAAAACACATTTAGGATTCCCCAGATTATCATTTAGAGTATCAAAGGTTATTGAGATATTATTGATTTTGCCACTTGACTGAATAAGTGCAACCCTTCCATTGATAGAATTAAACGATGAATTGGCTTCTTCTCTTGCAGGGAGCACATTATCCATGGAGAAAAATGTTATCACAGTGATTGACTTCCTTCCTCCATCAGCTTCTGATATTTCTATCTCCACTGAGGAATCAAACTCCTCATTAAAGCTGTCAGTGAATGTAGTTTTGTTCAAGAGAATAAAATCTGTGGCAATGTTAAAGGACTCATTGTTTAGACTTTTTGTAATATTCTCAAGCGACTGTAAGAAGGATGAGCTGAAACTTGTGGGTTCAGAGTGGTTACTTTTTGTTTTTATATTGTTTGTGGTATCACTGTTCAGAGTCACCCATGAATTTGTTGCGTTCTCACTGGTGAGAACACCTGCAGTTAACAAGACATCCTAAATTGGAAAGCAAATAAACAAAAAGGGAAAATATTAGATCCAAAAGTCTGTGTTGCTTGGCATATGTAAACCATTCATTTTTAGTAATCACATACATTCACTTACCTCCATTAAGTTACTATTTATCAGGATCTTTGATGTTAAAGTTGCTTTGGCTACATTTTCAAATATGGAAACAATGGCTTTAATGGTGGCAGGAGAGTCAGTTACACCTACTGCGTTGCTCACAGTGACTTTGCTGAGTTGCTCCAAGAATTCTGGCAGTCTTTCTGCAGTTAGACTCTGTGACGGTTGAGAGAAAAAGATTTAGTTATTGTTTGTCCTTGAACTGGCCACAGTTAAAACGCTAATGCTGATGGAAGAAAGTTCTGAGTTGCAGTCTCATTTTCATCATTTTCAGGGGTCTCATTTTAATTGCTTTAAAGACTGAATTTTATCATTTTATTATCAGCCATCAGTGTTTGAAAAATTGTTTGGAAAATTATTACATTAATTTAGTGAGAGCATATTGATCACCTTCTGTTTTCGTGGGAATCTGCAGTACATGAAATGCAGGCTAGTTTTTAAATTGTGGCCTGTACACTGAGAATGATTTCGTCATGACTTTAAAGTTTCATGCTGTCTTTAACACATTACCTTTTCATATTCATTATCTGTTCCAAAAATAGTGAAATATCCATAGATCCATAGAATCAACTGCTTTGTTATGTCTGATCACCAAAAGGTTGAAATATTGTTTGCCCCCATGAAATTCTTTAAAATATTTACATTTGAACAAACTTACAACATTCATTATACATATGGGCACAACATGCCACCTGCCTGATTTTGCATTGTGCATGCTATCATTTGGTGCCAGAAACAGCAGAAGAATGTCACCTTAGACTGATCGAGCAGTTTCTGAACTTCTTTCAGGACACAGTTGTCTTGTTTTTTTACATAGGTACCATCTGCAGAACAGACTGCTGTCTTTTTTCCAACTTTGTTTTCCTCACAAGGTACCTCAGCTTTGAAATCTAATATTCCATTACCATAGACATCATCGAAGCATACAAAATCTGAAAAAAAGAAAAGTTTTAATTCACCTTAAAAGAATACTTTTATCATTACTTTGACATATCTTTATCTGGATAGCATTAAATGCTAAATGTTCAAATGTTTGGATAAGTATTCACCGGTTTCGGTGAAGTCCAGTGTGATGTTACGTTCAACTAATGTCTTGTTTTCCAATTGACAGCTGAACATTTGGGTCCCATTAGTACAGTTCCTAGGTATTACGTACTCATAGGTGATCTTGTTACCCAGAACTAAATGAAAACATTGACAAAAGTTAACTTTTGGCGAGTAGTGCAGTATAAATATTTGATCTTTCCATCCATCCATCCATCCATCCATCCATCCATCCATCCCTTAACCCAAGGAGCCAGAACCCATCACAGCCTGACACTTGGCCAGAAGAGAGATAAAACAGGTTACCAGTCATTTACTGGGCTAACACACAAAGACAGAGAACCAAACAGCCAGTTTAGAGTCACCAATCAATCTAACATACTGTAATTGCCTTTGGACTGTGGGACATTTACCTTGCCCAAAGTCTTTAAACTTGACTTTATAGGTACCATTAACGGAGCATTCCAGCGTCACAGATTCATTTTTACAATGCACAAGACGTTTGAGTGGTTTCACTAGGATATCAGGTTTTTCCTCTGCTTTGGGCTCTCCTGTCTGTCTGAAATATGACTCTCCAAATTTCAACTTACATTCATAAAGTCCTGAAATGAAAGACAATTATCATCATCATCATAGTACAATGTACAAAAATACAAATACGATGGCCTGACGGTAAACACACCACACGTTTTGCTTTAACTGGTTTGAATATTGTTGATTATCTCAAAAGATGGTAAGTGTATTCTTAATATTCTGGACAGTAACAAGAATCAGTAGGAATTCTAGTGGTGGACAAGCTAGATAGTTAATAACTTGATCAGTGCAGCAGTGGAACAGTGTATTACTCAAATTGCAACAGAGATTCGAGATTTTGTCTTTACTGCAACAAGGTTAATAGTTCAGCCGCTAGTTTGTACAAAAAATAAATAAATATATTTTTACAACAGATAGTACATTGTATCTATCTATATCTATTTTGGGGCATTGCGTCAGAATAAACCATGGTTGCAATGGCAAACCAATTAGGTCAGACCTCAAATAAAAGTCTCAAGCAACATGTCCATTTTAGATGTGTGTATTTTGGGAAGGAAACTATGTACCATAACATACTCCATTTATTTCTTACCTTCATCACCTTTTAAAAAACTCTTCACAGTTAAATTCGATTGTCCATTTTCTTCTGAAACAGTGTGTTGGTCATCAAAAACTATGAGTTTGCTATTACGTGTCCACTCAGCTGTCCAGTTTTTACCTAAATTCTGTGGTGGAGGTCCACACTTCACAATCATAGTTTGTCCAAAGAAAAAAGTTTTGTTTGGATAAAAGTCTAAAGTCCCGCCTTTATGAGAAGGACACAAAAGTCATGAAATTATTACAGAATGTTTCTGACACAAAGATCAGGTATGTCTGAGTATGGCTATTTAGAAAGCGCAAAAAATTTATTAGACTGTCTTACCTTCATATATCATTGAGTAGCTTTTAGCCAGCTCACCAAATATCCCAGTTTTTACATTTTCAATTTCTTCAGCATTGATAAAAGGAGCTTCAACTTCATACTGAGCAATTGTGCTTCCATTCCTGCAATACAGAATAGAATCCAAATGAAAACTCCATCACTAGGAGACATAATATTTAGAAGCATATCATATCTACTCAAGAGCATCATTGTTAATCATCATTAACCAATCACTTAAAGAATCTATTATAACAATAATGATCAAATTATTACAATTCTTCATTGTCATCTCATATGGTACTTACAAAAATACACAGTCCAAAATTAAATGTTGTTTCTCACCAGCTTCTGACAGTGCAAATAACAGCAAAAATAAAATAGAAATAAACTAAAAGTTCTTATTTACTTAAAATCAAAACACAGTGACTAGGTAGCATTTTCACCTAAAGTTATAGCCTTCAGGAGTTTACCAAAGGTTAAACAAGTCAATGGTAAGCGAATGAAGCCTGTCTCGCTCCCAACAGGGGTCTGTATGCTGAAAATCCCATATGTAACTTCGACAGGAGCGACCCGCTTCTGAAGTGTCGTGATGCGCGAGAAGAGTCGTTTGTGTTTACGGCACTTAGCTAGGTACTGTATGCTAGCTGTAGTTGTAGGCTATGTGTTCGCTTGCGTTGAGGAGCCAACACCAAGCGTTTCATATTCTGCCTTTCACAGACTGAATATGAAACGTTCGATGTTGGCACGATGTTTGTGAAATTTCTCCAAGCGTGATCTTGTTCATCTACCATAGTGATCTGCGTTTCAGATCGTAAAGAGACAGGTGATGACGGTGCTCTAATTCCTCCTGAGTTCGAGACGTAGCCTAGCTTCAGAAATACACGGACTGACCTGATTAGAATAAGAATAGCATTTTGATCCGAACAAGAATAGTTATCTACAAATGAAAATTGATTAATTTGTGATTGTAATCGGAATAGTATAGAGCTAGTCTGCGTTTATTGCGGCGTGTATGTTGGTAGTGCCTGCGCGCATCTGTCTAAGATGTAACTTTTGTAAGTGTCTGCTAATACAAAGGAATCACTCCACGAATACACCATGATGAGGGAAGAATCCCATTCAAGATCAGCAACAGTCCATCCATACATTCATACATCCATTATCTGCCGCTTGTCCGGGGATCGGGTCGCGGGGACAGCAGCCTGAGCAGAGAAACCCAGACGAGCTGTCCCCGGCCACTTCCTCCAGCAACAGGATTATAGCATATTATCTTGAGTTCTTTCTTCAGAAAATCTCTGATTGTAGTATCTTACGTGGGCAGTCTACACTTGTGAATCAGATGACCTAACTGCACTGACTAAATAACACAACGGCACCATTCGCCACAATGTTTAGTTAGTGGGTGTGTACAGGTGGGCATTTTTATGACAGTGTAGAATTTCAGTTTGACCAATAGAGATCGCTATACTGCCGCTAAACTACCTTGTATCCCTTCAAAGTAACTAAAGTAATACATTGTCAGTACAGAACATAGAACATAGACACACTCTTGAGCAGCAGCCCCATGTTTATATGTACAGAAAATTCATATAAATACATATCTGTATATATATAGATATGTATGTTCATTTTCTGTTCCTGCATAAATAGATAGATACATATAATCTAAGTAAAAAATTACTTAAAGAGTAAAATCAAAAGACTTAGCTCACCGGATATTCAGAAGCTTTACTGACAGTAGATTTTTAATGTGCTCCCGACATTTACTTTTAATCTGTTTGAAAAACAGACACAGAAATAGTAGAATAATAATCACATACTGTACATTCAGTGAAACAGTGTATTAAAAATAAAATATACTGACAGAAATGAATTAGGACTTACAACTTCTTCAATGGCTTTGTACAATGGATCGCTTGGAGTATTGTAGGACTCCTTGAAAGGCAAGTTCATGAAAAGGTCCAACCTTTCTTTCCTACCAGGCGTTGGTGTTGTTGCTGTTGCTGTCGTAGTCACTGGCAAAGTGGTTGTCAGATTTGATGTTATGTTTTGCATTGTTGTCGTTATTGATGTAGTTGATGTCACTGTAAGATAAAATAAGATCAATCAAAATAAAATTAAGTAAAATAAAATAAAATAAAACTAAATAAAATAAACGGTTTAAAGCCAGTAATTATTCTTTAGTTCAGCAACTCCACAGTATTGAAAAGAAAAGTAAACATTTTCCTACCAGGCGTTGTTGTTGTTGCTGTTGCTGTCGTAGTCACTGGCAAATTGGTTGTCAGCTTTGATGTTATGTTTTGCATTGTTGTCATTATTGATGTAGTTGATGTCACTGTAAGATAAAATAAGATCAATCAAAATAAAATTAAGTAAAATAAAATAAAACTAAATAAAATAAACGGTTTAAAGCCAGTAATTATTCTTTAGTTCAGCAACTCCACAGTATTGAAAAGAAAAGTAAACATTTTCCTACCAGGCGTTGTTGTTGCTGTTGTTGTCGTAGTCACTGGCAAAGTGGTTGTCAGATTTGATGTTATGTTTTGCATTGTTGTCGTTATTGATGTAGTTGATATCACTGTAAGATAAAATAAGATCAATCAAAATAAAATTAAGTAAAATAAAATAAAACTAAATAAAATAAACGGTTTAAAGCCAGTAATTATTCTTTAGTTCAGCAACTCCACTGTATTGAAAAGAAAAGTAAACATTTTCCTACCAGGCGCTGTTGTTGTTGCTGTTGTTGTCGTAGTCACTGGCAAAGTGGTTGTCAGATTTGATGTTATGTTTTGCATTGTTGTCATTATTGATGTAGTTGATGTCACTGTAAGATAAAATAAGATAAAATAAGATAAATCAAAATTAAATTAAATAAAATAAAACTAAATAAAATAAACGGTTTAAAGCCAGTAATTATTCTTTAGTTCAGCAACTCCACTGTATTGAAAAGAAAAGTAAACATTTTCCTACCAGGCGCTGTTGTTGTTGCTGTTGTTGTCGTAGTCACTGGCAAAGTGGTTGTCAGATTTGATGTTATGTTTTGCATTGTTGTCATTATTGATGTAGTTGATGTCACTGTAAGATAAAATAAGATAAAATAAGATAAATCAAAATTAAATTAAAGAAAAGAAAAGAAAACTAAATAAAATAAACGGTTTAAAGCCAGTTATTATTCTTTAGTTCAGCAAATCCACAGTGAAGAAAAGAAAAATAAATATGTTCATCCGAAACATTTAATTAATCATGCCAGTTGGCGGTAGAGTAGAGAAGGTTGGCATGACTGTTGTCACTGTTGAAATAACTGAAAATAAAAAAAAACAGCAGTATCTTTTTTCCCCGCGGTTTTTCACCTTTTTCCCCATTCAGAACGAGCTACAACTAATGGTAACAGATTATGCAAGTCTAACTTGCTTGCTGGTAGTCTTATTCTTCAACAAACTATTCTACATATGGACACTAAACAATACAGTTTTAATTGCCAATTAAAAAGCTACTACAAAAAAGCAAATTACAATACATTACCAATAATAATATGAATGTGGCAAGGGATCTTTATTCATATAGCGCATTTCATACCACAGGCAACTCAATGTGCTTGCAATCTCCTGCAGTACTATAATCAACTGCAGGAGATTGCAGGACATTATTACAAATCATCCAAAGATTAAAAAAAAAACAACAAACAAACAAATAAAAAAAATGTGAGGCTTCCAGGCTTTATGAGAGATTATTGCCCCAGGACATGGAGCTTGCCCAGTACTTGTGATGTCACTCTGATGACATGGATATCTTATTCACTTCACTTCACTTTTTATTTTCTCACGACCACATAAGTGGTATGGAGCACAAACACATATCAAACAACATTAACAAGAAAACGCAGCAAATGATCTGCAAATATAATATCAAGGACTGGGTTCTGATTAGGTGAACAGGAGCAAAACTGCATCATCACGCCATACTATTACAAGAGATACTCTGATAGCTGTTCAGTCTTTGCAGGGGTTCACAGAGCAAGTGGCGATAGTCAGAGTCTTAGACACAGACCTTCATCTTTAACATTTCACAAGTCATACCAGTTGGTGTTGGAGAAGATGCTGCTGTTGTGTTTGGAAAAGCTGTTACTGTGGTCATCGTCACTGTAAATAAAACAATCAGCCTTATAAGCATGAAAAAGGATTTAGATAAAAAGTTGAATAGCTACAGGGGTTATTCCAGAAAGTAAGTGTTGGAGAAACTCTTGGTTTGTTTCCTCTGATAAATTACCAATAATTTGTTATGCTGTGATCAGTCAGGAAAAAGGAACCTTTTTAGATGAGAATGATTGTGGTCTGAAATTAGTTTTTAAGATTCTACTTCTGGAGTAAAAATAAATTTTATACATTTTTATAAATTCAAAATAATTTTTGAACTGAGACCTTTCCAGTTGGAAAAATCTCAAAATCAATATTGTTGGTTTGGGCTGCACTTTTAATTATAGGTCCATAACCCAATGTATTCAATTTATTCAATTCATATTTTCATTTTCATTTGTGTGAAATGTATTTTCTGCAACCAGGTTACGACTAATAAACAAGTTATAATTCCAATGTAGTATAGTCAAAAGATCCAGTAGGATTCCAGCTATGGATTATGCTGAATAAAATGTAACAGCACTTTCTTATTGACCCCTATCTAATCTCTCTTTACACAAATATACATTGGCATACATTTATATTTGTAGATCATTTGTATAGAAATGGAGCTGCTATCAGTGCACTTGTTGCCAGTGGTGAATCACAGTATTGGAGCCCCAGTAATGATTGCATTTTTCAAAACACGTTTGAATGTTTAATTCAGAGTTAACATAGAAGTCGCTCAACTAACTCCATTCAGCTGTTCTGAAACAAAAAAATATTTACTAACCGTATTTGTTGAATTGTAAAAATAAGCTAAATGTTTTTCATACCAGGAGGTGGTGTGGGACATAAAGAGACATCTGTGGAGCAACAAACAGAACAGAATTGTTTAATTTGGTGGTCAGAAACCAAACACCCTTCAATTGTAGTTAGCATCAGAGTATTGAGACATAATTATTATCTGTGTATTAACACAGTTTGCAATAGAGTTTCAGATTCTATTGCAAACTCTATTGGGTAGCTGTAGGCCAAAAGGAAGATCAGTTGTCTGCCAACCAGAAGGTCAGCAGTTCTACTCCCAGCTTACCTGGACCATATGTCAAATTGTCCTTGGGTAAGACATACGGTGGTTCCAATGTGTCAATCGGTGTTTCAGTGTGTTTCATAAAGAAAAAAGCACTGTGTGGCCTATAACATTATAACTAGACTAGAAACGTGCAATATAAGGACAGTTCATTACTCTTTTTTTCTCATCAATATACAGTCACTTCTCCAGAGTGCTGAAGATCTCATGCTCATGCTCATCAAAGCTTTTCAAATCAACAAGTCAAATTTCATATTCATTGTGATGATTTACCACTGAATGAGACCCCAACATACTGTATGGGTAACTTAAGAGACATATTTTTAAACAGGATTTTTTTGCCTTATGTGCACTTAAGAAGGATTGTAGAAGCATTCCTTGAACACGGATCAAGGACATCACATTTCTCTGACCAACTGAAATATAACAGAGGAAATGCAGACACTCAAATATTCTTACTAATTACTTATAACTTGCCTGTGTTACTTACAACCAGAAACAAAAATTCTATAGGAATCACCACATGAATATGATGTATATACTTATATAAAACTTGTTAAACTTAAATTAAAATAAACTTATATTAAAAAACGTATGGTCCCTAACTCTGTCATCACTGATTAATTAAAAGGTAAAACCACATGCAGAAGCAGTGTGTGGAAAAAACAACTTCAGGAGCACAATTGTTAACCTTTAACATGCCTTCAGATCAAATCCTCTGTACAGACTGAAATTAAAAGTTAAGTATTTAACCTTAAAAATGTTTAAAGACATGGATGAATAGGAAGCTGTTGTACTGTGTCATTGTGGTATTTTGACTAAAGCATGTAACAGACATTGTGTCTTTGAAGATAACTTGAGTGTGTAGATTTATTAGAATAAAAATGACTGAATCTATGTCATGTTTAGTCTGAAACACCACAAAATGCAGGAAACTAGAAAGGGTCTGAAAACTGTACTGTACTACATTGTAATGTAAGACATATGAGCTGTTTGTAAAAGCTTTGTGGACAAAGATACATATTTCATATTACAGTTACTAAACAGGAATGCTTACCTGTGATTGGCTGACAGAATTCTCTGTCAGGAGGAAGTCCATTTATGCAGCTACATCTTTGACTGCTTGTATTACTGCAGTGACCATAAACAATACACTTGTTACATGACCAGGCATACTCATCCTCGCATTGGCACTGCAGTCCTCCAGTGGAATTTGGATAACATCCTAATAAAGACATTTCAATTAATGTAAGTATATACACTGTTTACAATCAGGATTAAATCCAAACATCAGTAAATGAAAAAGCAGATGTTCTTACCTGTGGTGAAGTTCAGGTCCACTAATATTAAGGACTGTGAGATGTTTCGGGGGAATGAGACATTATTCAGATTGTTCCTGAAAATGTCCATGAAACCAGATGACACACTGGAGAGCGGGATGTGCAATTCAAGGACTACATCATTGTCCACTGGGTCTATAGAGGTGAGCAGGAGAGAATCCATCACATCAATTTGTCATGATCTTGCAAACCAAGATTCACAGGGATATTTTAGAATAAAGGTTCCAGGTTGGCAAACTGTGTTGAACTTAGCTTAAGTACAGTTTACATGATGGAAAATAGAAGAAGCTTGAGTAAAATACTGATTTCCAGGTCAAATATATTTATTATCTTTATAATAATTATATTTATTAAATTAAAGCTGCATACTTAAAATAAATTCTAAATTCATAAAAAAGCGAGAGATATCTAAAATTTTGCTTCACATTTTATAGTGCAAGTGCCAACATTCAGAAGCTCACATACTAACTGCCATCTTTAAGAAATAATGAGCCATACCAATTGGTGCTTCGAATGGCTTTTGTTGATGCTGAGTGGTGTCAACAACAAAAAATAAGTTGTGTTGGAATCCTTAGAAGCCATTTTTCTTTTAAAATGAAATCAGTAACCACAATGGTGTATTAATGAGTTGCATTAATCAGACTTGAGTTTATGGGAATTAGTTTATCCTTTTAAGAAAGAAAGGTAACAGGAAACTAACAGATACTCTGGTATTATATCACTTTGTGAACTTGATAAAGAAAGGTTGTTGTCAACAAAAACTAAGTTTTTCCTGGGTCCACCACTTCTGCTGCACCTGAACAGGACTTAAAATCCTGGTTAGACATTTGCTTGTCATCCAAGTTTGTAACATGTCCACACGGTATTTTATTTGTTACGTTATGACATAAGACAAGTCAGCCATGACTGCTGTGACTGGAATTTCTGCCTTGAATCTGTACTGTAAAAAAATCTGGTACATTACAAATGTTATTTTACAGTTTCTTCCAGTACTTTTGAAATATGGGAAAACATCAAAAATATTATAGATATTGACTGTGATGTGAAACATTTACATGTTTAATGTAAAGTAACATGAAAAACTGTGGCTGTGAAAATACATTAAACTTCCATATTTTAAAGATAATTTTGCTTAATTTTACACAAAAAGACAGTTATAATACATTTTCAAATTCATCATAATTTTGCAGACATTTTTTATTTTATTTAACAATCAAGCTGTTAAATTCAGGTTTAATACTGTTGATACCCTTCTAAAATGAGATACAATTAGTGAGACACTGAAGGCTCAGAGGGTTTTGATGGGTGCCGTGTATATTCACTACTCGGACTTCACTACAGATAAACGTAGTGGGTAACAGTATAAAGCATAATGAAACAAAAAAAAACAACCCTTCTTTAGAGATATTTCGAGACACAGACCTGGATAAATGTACTTTACATCTAATGCAATAAAATTATATATAGTGTGACAGCCCTCAGGCCTACCTGTTTGTTTTGGCTGGCAGTATTGGTTGTCTGCCGGGAGGTCATTAATGCATCCACATGTGTTACCAATAATGCGATCACAGGCTCCATGGCTAATGCAGTTGTTATAAGACCAAGCATAGCTCTCCTCACATCTGCACTGGTATACTGTCATGTTTGATGAACATACTATGGAGAAATACAGAACCAAACAATTATCAATTTTTAATGATTATGTCTGCAGGTAATGTCAGAATATGCAATACTAACCTATAGCAAACAGTGGAGTGATAAAATATAAGAATGTTATACCTGTTGTGGTGTTAATGCTGGTAATTTCAGCAGTGCTGTTGATCAGTATGGGTAGGCTGAGTGAGTTTAAAAGCACTCTGAGACTCTCCAGTTCAGAGAGGCTTATAACAACTTGGAGCTCGTAATCAGTGGCATTTGGGAGTGCTAGAATTGGAAAAAAAATATATAATGAGATACTGCATCACTGTTGAACTGATAATCCTTCCTTCAATAACAAGGATAGGATAGATCTAGTAAGAGAATGTCAAAGTTCTTTGCAATGACTCACTTGCTCTTTTTTCTCTGCCATGAAGACTAGAGGTTTTGATACCAATCAGTTCCTGGAATAATTAATAGATGAGTTCAACTCTGCATTCTAGCTACAAAGAGCAATATCTACAACCATTTACCAGTTTATAAATAGACAAGTGCTATGTGTACTATAGCAGTTCTTAGAGTATGTTTTGTGATGTGGCCAAATCACAACCCTTTTAGTTTCACATTGTAAGCACTACAACCTTTTATATTAAGTCTTAATCTTACCTCAAAGAAGACAGTCAAAGACGTTCTGTATCCCTGCTTCTCAAGACTGTAGCATACAACCAGAAGAATAACGGCAAACTGTACTGCCTTTGGTAATGCCATCCTGACTACAGCGAGGAAATAATGAACATCATAAACTAAGTTAGATAACATGTATACATTCATGTAATGTGGGAATAAACTGTGTAGACAGTAGATTCTAAAAGATAGAATTGATGCTTGAGGTGTTATGTAAGGCTGTACTAGATCATTATCTTTGTTCAAAACGCTACCAGGAAGCTCACAATGAAAGAATGCAATACCTTTTCTGACTTGACCTGTTTTTGGAATTTCCTCGATTGGCTTTTGTTTTCAGTTGGCTGGAGAGCCTTGGTAAGCTCCACTGACTACAGATAAGGCTAATGCCCAATATAATAATGGCCAGCTAGAAAGATTTAGATCAATAGTTCCACATTTATGGAATACAACCTGGATGAGTAGGACAAACCTGAATTGTAAAAAGTCCTTGTCTTATGGAAGGTAACTGTGTGTTGGCACACTTTATAGGGACCTTAATGGCCCTAACTATCAAATAAAGTTGCCTCAGGCATCTTCTGCACTGGCTAAATATGGAAAAAGTGTATTCCACATTGTTATCTGTCATGCTGGATCCTTAGCTGTGTTTTAAAAACCTGCCCACAGTCTTAAAGATGCACTGAAACGAATGTTCATCTATCATTCAAATGAAATTTTTGTCTTTTTCTAAAACCATCAATCCAACTTGAACTAAATTTTCCGGGCATAACTGGTTAAAACGGCCATTTAAAAGTGTGAATTATGTGGCCTTTGGTGCGAAATTGGCCACATGACCGTGACGTCATAGGGTTGACTCCCTTATTTGCTAGTATGGCTGGTTGCGATAATAACATACATTTGATGGACCTCTATCTCATAAAGGAACCAAAATTCTGATACAAACATCAGCAGGTCGAAAGAACACACCTCTAACATTATGTGGAAAATCTTTCATTGAATTTAAGCCACACAAATCGATGTAATATCTATATTGTAGAGGCTCTCTGCACCTCCCGTATGGATAATGGAAATGAAAGAAAGTTACCATTTTCAGCACAGGATCGGCGGCACAAAACAGCCATCGCTCCTACTACACGCTGATTATTATTAAGATGTTATCAATCAAATGACACAATAGTGTATGTTTGCTGTGGTAAACTGGAAAAGATTTGAACATGCCGGTTTCGCAGATTTGGCATTCTGCTGCGCTGTCTTTGACACGTTGAAACCTAACGAAGGGGCACTTTGAAATCCAGCCACTTAAAAAAAAACGTATGTGATAATAACATGGTTTTAATGTAAGCTTAATAAACAATGGCATGGATTAACGGGTCGGAGCAGCGGCGTCGAACAGGGGGGAAAAGTCAGACTGATTCACAGGGTCCAGCCTACAGGGGGGGCCCTAAGGGAAATTTTCTTCTTCTTTCGTTTTTTAAAAATCATTTTTTAAATAATATCAATATATGTTGGTAATTTATAAAAATCCAATGTTCTCTGGAAATACATCTGTTGAAATGTATATCCCAGCCTGCAAATAGGCTATAATCTATATCAGACACCCCCATTATTAGTGCGCATTGGTTTAGTCCGCCCTCTGGCGGACTTTTGATTGTACATGCGCCATAAATTTCACTCACTTCATTATTAGGCATTAAACGCAGCAGCCGGCACATGAAAGATGTCATCCAAAAAAAATCAGGCTTTCAGAAAAGAAAAGAAAGGCAAGAGAGACAAAATGAAGGAAAGCAACTGCTTACTTATTTCTTTCCCAAGAAAGGTGAGCCCAAATGTCAAAATTACAGCCTACAGTAACTGATTATCCCATTCACATTCCGTTGCATACCACTGTGATACCAGCCATAGCCGTAGCCAGCTATGAGGAAAGCGAGGTCTGGACCTCGGTAATTTTCAGGGATTTTTTATTTATTTATTTTTTTAATCTCGGTTTTCGCATACACGTTTCAATTGACGTTTGTGTTTACATCACTTTCGTGAATGTGTGACTGCGTGGTACCATTTGAAAGGTCTGTCTCTGCCCTTCCAACGGTGTGTATAACACGTGTAAGTACCGTCAACATAGTAGCTGCATACCAGCAATCAGTAATGGAAAAATTAGACGAATTTGACGAACGATTTCCTCGGCCACTCTGCAGTGCAGCGGCGATTGCTATATACTGACGGAAAGCTCTGCTCGAGCTCTTTAGAATGATATGATTGTTATATCGATGTCATGTATGGTTCGTGAATAAAGAAGACAGCACCTTGTTATAGCAATGCACATTTATGTAGGCTGGAGACAATTTTCCACATCTAATTTAGTGAATGAATTCAATATAGCCCATAAATCTTTATAGGTTGTTTAGCAACAGCTATAGCCTACAATATGCATCTATCCATCTATATTTAACTCTATTTTTTATATTGGTTAGTTAGCCTTACTCTATGCCTGGCCAAATGGCCTTTGCTTGTACCAAACATTTGTATAGGCTTGCATTGGGAAATAATCAGGTTCTTTTTAGCTATGGGTTCTTGTTACATTATAATGGTTTATTTTGCTACTAGCCTCAATGTGCAACACTGCTATATATTAAAAACTATATAATTTAATATATATTGTAAAAATTTCGGCGCGCGCTATGCGCGCGCATCTTGAAGCTCACCTATTCCTGAATCCTGGCTACGGCCCTGATAGCAGCCGAAGTCAAATAATTAAAAAAATAATCTCTCATTTTGTTGGCTACCACATAATTGTGAAATAGAAGCCATATTTGTCTTAAATGTATTTATTTTCAAAATGACTATTAGCCTATACAAGTGTCCCAAAAGCCTAACATAGGGTCGATGTTGGTTCAAATATGCATCGTAGTGGTTGTTCCTGGGGCCCCAAATTTGGTGCTACGCCCCTGGGTCGGAGATCCTCCAGTGCGCGGCCCCGTCTGCGGATCCTCACGGGTCGGCGGCAGGGAGATGGGCACCCGGCCTCGGCACGACTGGCAGCAGCCATCGGTAGGACTGATCCACGGAGCCTCGGATGTCGTAGCCGGCGCAATCACCGGAGAGACCAGACAGCAATTCTAGCTGGATATGTGTGTAGACCGAAGAGCAAAGCGAGCAGTCCCCTGCTTCCGAGCAGCAATTCAGGTGCAGCTATCGGCAGGCGGCAGCGCGCAGTGATACGATCCACCGTGCTCTCAGCCAATAGCAGTGGTCGACACTTGCCTCTCAGAAGCGAACAGTAAGCGAACATTATTATATATAAAAAAAACAAGTCCAGTAATGTCCGATCTGGAAATTTCAGACTCACCTAGCTGTCTTCGCGCCTGAGCAGTAGTTCGAGCAGGGACAGTCTCCGTCGGCACACCAGGTCCAGCGATGTCAATAGTTGGAACAGCTTCAGCTAAAAGACGTCTCCTATTCCCAACCATTCCCGCGATCTCCACATTTTTAGTGAAACAGTTGTGATGGAAATGTACGGAGCACAACACGGATGTTGAGGACACTTCAAAATCACGACGATGCCTCCGTACAAACTGTACCCACCGTGCTCTTGTCTTTGCCTTCTCCTTGTCAGCCTCAGTTCCAGTAGTTTTTGGTTTGGGAAACATGTGCAGAGAGATCCCTTCAGTGAAGCTGCTATTTTTGCAACTAACACCATTTGTTCCTCCAGCAACACAATATTTTCTGCCGTGCTGTGATGTCTTAGCCATAGACGCCGCCATTACAGACTACGAGAACTTCTGTGTCAACCCTATGACGTCACGCATTAAAAAAAGAATTCGCACAAAAAGACAAAATGTGGCTCCTTTTGAGCCCGTTTTAACATAACTTCCCGGATAAATTATTATCCAGACAATATCTCATTTTAATCGCAAGGCTTGGAACCTTTAGAATCAGCAGCAAAAACTGTGAAATTCCAACAATTAAAATTTGTTTCATAAGCACTTTAATCAAAAACGTAATCAAAGAAACTGAGAAACTTTTAGAACCGAGGGAATGAATGACAACAAGGAAGTACAAAAACAATAGCTGATACATGAAACCCCACCCCTTCCAGCCTCCTTATAATGACCCTGTATTTTCTTCATAAATTACCACTTTATTGTTAGGGTTGCAGTCTTTGCTGTCATTGTCTAATAATTGCCTGCTGTGTGCAACAAAAGATACTTTGTGTGCCACAGATGCCAGTGCCTTTGACAGATAGGGGGAAATTTGATGCCCCTGGGATGATGAAGATGATAAATTGTTCAAAATCAAGAGAGGGGGGTAGTTGGTGGTCGGTGGCGTAGTGGGTTAAGCAGCTGCCCCATGTACAGAGGTTACAGTTCTCGCTGCAGCTGGCCCCGGTTCAAATCCTGCATCGGACGGCCCTCTCTCTGCCCCCTGCTTCCTGTCTCTCTTCAACTGTCCTATCCATTAAAGGCATAAAAATCCCCCCCCAAAAAAATCAAGGGAGGAATAAAACCACCTTAATTCAGAGAGTTCCTTTTAAATAATTTGTTCTGAAGTGCAGCAAAGTCCGACTGGTGACACGTCATCTCCACAACATTCTGCCGAAGTTTACAGCCACAACAATACAAGACAGCATCAGTACAAGTCTCTTCTTAAGTGGACCAGTTTAATCCCAGACTTAAACCAAGCAACTAACCCGTTGAGGAAAGACCTGAAGATGACGGTTCTCAGACAGATCAAGACTTTTTAATAGATTCATCAGGATATAAAGCAAGGGAAGATTCATAAGAAGATATGTTTTTCATTGATTTAAGATCTAAACACTGACGACATTCATCAGCAAAAGTGTTGATGACTCAGTAACCACAATAATAATGGCCTGAAAGAATGGAGAGCCATAAAAGAAGCCTTTAGGTAAGTTGACAGGGAAGCATAGAGCGCTACCAGAGTGAGACTGAAAGACATCAAGGAAGTGTTTCAGGTCTGAAAAAAACCTTTGGTATGTAAACTGCAGTTCCTGTACTTCATGTTTTCCAAGCAATGGGGACATTGTCAGTTTTGAGGCTCTCTGCTTTCACAGTCAATACTGCTGTCTGTAAAGTGCATGCTTAGTTGATAAAAGTCCACTAGACTAGACTGCATATTAGTGTATCCTAGTGATTGGTAAATTGAATCCTGAAGCTGAGATGACACAAAGGAATAAATTTAGTATTTATCTTAATTTCTTTCTCTTATCATCCATGCAGCTTTAACCTGTACAGCACTTTGGTCAGCCCCGGTTGTTTTTAAATGCGCTCTATAGATAAAAGTTGAGTTGAGTCAGTTAAATCATCATGTTTGCTGACTGAAATCTTTTTCACTGAATCTCAATTAATGAGATACTATCACTCTCCCAACTCAGGCAATTTTAACAGTTAGTCCTTCAGTTTATCATCTCAACACTGCATTCTTTTTAAATGATATATTCAGCATTTCCTGGTTAACTGCACTTGTTTGAAACTCTTCTTCCCCGTGACCTTTGTGAAACCGGTTTTTGAAAAGTGTGAAAACTTTTTTTATTTTGTCATACAGTCACACAGTGCACATGACTTAAAAATAAATACTGCTGGGGTGGTCGGTGGCGTAGTGGGTTAAGCAGCCACCCCATGAACAGCCACCCCATGAACAGAGGCTACTAGTCCTCGCTGCAGCTGGCCCCGGTTTGAATCCCACACCGAGCGGCCCTTTGCTGCATGTCTTCCCCATCTCCCTGCTTCCTGTCTCTCTGTCCAACTGTCTATCCATTAAAAAGGCATAAAAAGCCCCCAAAAATATTTAAAAAATAAATAAATACTACTGTTTCAAATTTATTTCAAAGTAAACATTCAACCTAGGGTATTTGTGGATTCCTAAGAAATCTCTGATATTAAATGTACAAAGTCATAAATTCCTCAATTGTCATTTTATTTTGAGATGTCTTCACCGACGAGGAATCAAACCAAGACATATGATTAACACTATAATTTTTACAAGTTGCTCTTCAGGATTAGTCCAGTCCAATTTTGACTGCTTTTTCTTTTTTGTGTTTGGCCCCTTGCTCCACATTTCACTTTTTTCCCCAACGTTAATAGGATACAGATCATATAAAAATTATATTAGAGATGACAGATATGGATCTCCAGGATGGATACATACATACTATTCTATAAAAATATGTTTTGCAAAGATTTGATTGAGACACAAATAGGTTTTTGTATCTTGTAAGATGTAACAATTTAGTACAGTCTCATTGAACCCTTTTTTATATTAGCTAGGGTGGTGGCAGTAAATAATTTATATGAGATTTGAAAAAAGTCTTAATTTCTTTAATCTTTTTTAATTTCTCCTGGCTATTCCTTGAACCGAGTAAGTCAGTAAGAAAGTAAGACATCTAAGCACTGTGGTTGAATAGTGAATAGTTTTTGAGGGGAAAAAAAGTCCTCATATGGGGACCAGGTTCTAGTTCACGAGACCCAGAATTCTCATAAGAGAACGCTGCATCTTAAGTGGTCATAGCATATTAGATTTGATTTTTAAAAGTGTGTAGGTGCCAAGAATCAACTTTTTATGATAGTTAACTCTTTGTAAGCATTGTTCTAACCGTTAAATTGGAACCTCTTGGGCAAACTGGCCCAGGCATGAGTTTATCTTTGTTCACTTCTCACTTCAACAACAAAGCAGAAAGTGAAAGTTCACACTTTGTGAAAATGGGTATTTAAAGATTAATCTTTTTGATAGAAGGATTTGGTTCAGTTCAACTAAAAAATGGTGACAATGCTCCTCTTCAATAGCACAATTTAATTAAAATTATTGTTCCGATTAAGCGTGGCTCTGTTTCTTTTTTTCTGCACTGATAGATTTTTAAAAAGCTGAATCTCACCTATAATCATATTCTATTTCAAAATAGAATTTACAAGCTAATACAATCTGTGCATCTTTACTGTTGTTTGTTGCTGAGTTAAAATGTTGATGGTCCTTTAGCTTCTTTTAAAAGTTCTGCTCAAAAGAGAAAAAAATCTCTTTTCCACATCTCAGTTCAACATCTCATTACAATTACTATTTACCTTCACTAAGTACCATCTTGCCTTTTGTTCATTCTGTACACAAGGTGAAATGTTAAGCCAAAGAAAGAAAGCAATATAATCCGTTCCTGGATAACATGCTGCACAGTTGGACTGAAGGGATAAGTAAAAGTCTATAATATATAATAAGAAGAAAGATTTCAAAATGTATCAAGACTAGTTTACCTCTCCTTGTCTTCTGGCTTCAGTAAAGGCTGTTGTCAGGACGACATTTTATTGCACTGGAGCCACAGACTAATTTTCATGTGTACCATACAGAGTATTTGTTAACTTCCCCATATTTTTTGTCTGAGTCACACACTTGTCTGGCCGGTTAAGTGACATGATTCCTGACAAATGCAGATGCACTGGTTTATTCTGCAGCAGAGCAGTTTGATCGGGATGATACTTCTGTTTAAACAGATTTGCATGTCTTGTTAGGTATCTTTGCTCATCAATCTGCTGAGAGAAAGAAAACATGTTCATAGTGTTTAACAGTTATTCTGTATTAATTCAGAGTTGATGATTATTCTTACAAAAATGTTTGCTTCTTTAGGATTGGAGATAATCTAAGAGGAAGAATCAGCAGTTGCATCTGGGTAACAACTCCAAAAGTTTACATCTTCATTTATATATTCCTAACATAAAAGCTCTCCCAAATTAATAATGGTGGCAATACAAGACAGCATCAGTACAAGTCTCTTCTTGAGTGGACCAGTTTAATCCCAGACTTAAACCAAGCAACTAACCCGTTGAGGAAAGACCTGAAGATGACGGTTCTCAGACAGATCAAGACTTTTTAATAGATTCATCAGGATATAAAGCAAGGGAAGATTCATAAGAAGATATGTTTTTCATTGATTTAAGATCTAAACACTGACGACATTCATCAGCAAAAGTGTTGATGACTCAGAAACCACAATAATAATGGCCTGAAAGAATGGAGAGCCATAAAAGAAGCCTTTAGGTAAGTTGACAGGGAAGCATAGAGCGCTACCAGAGTGAGACTGAAAGACATCAAGGAAGTGTTTCAGGTCTGAAAAAAACCTTTGGTATGTAAACTGCAGTTCCTGTACTTAATGTTTTCTAAACAATGGGGACTGTGTCAGTTTTGAGGCACTCTGCTTTCACAGTCAATACTGCTGTCTGTAAAGTGCATGCTTAGTTGATAAAAGTCCACTAGACTAGACTGCATATTAGTGTATCCTAGTGATTGGTAAATTGAATCCTGAAGCTGAGATGACACAAAGGAATAAATTTAGTATTTATCTTAATTTCTTTCTCTTATCATCCATGCTGCTTTAACCTGTACAGCACTTTGGTCAGCCCCGGTTGTTTTTAAATGCGCTCTATAGATAAAAGTTGAGTTGAGTCAGTTAAATCATCATGTTTGCTGACTGAAATCTTTTTCACTGAATCTCAATTAATGAGATACTATCACTCTCCCAACTCAGGCAATTTTAACAGTTAGTCCTTCAGTTTATCATCTCAACACTGCATTCTTTTTAAATGATATATTCAGCATTTCCTGGTTAACTGCACTTGTTTGAAACTCTTCTTCCCCGTGACCTTTGTGAAACCGGTTTTTGAAAAGTGTTAAAACTTTTTTTATTTTGTCATACAGTCACACAGTGCACATGACTTAAAAATAAATACTGCTGGGGTGGTCGGTGGCGTAGTGGGTTAAGCAGCCACCCCATGAACAGCCACCCCATGAACAGAGGCTACTAGTCCTCGCTGCAGCTGGCCCCGGTTTGAATCCCACACCGAGCGGCCCTTTGCTGCATGTCTTCCCCATCTCCCTGCTTCCTGTCTCTCTGTCCAACTGTCTATCCATTAAAAAGGCATAAAAAGCCCCCAAAAATATTTAAAAAATAAATAAATACTACTGTTTCAAATTTATTTCAAAGTAAACATTCAACCTAGGGTATTTGTGGATTCCTAAGAAATCTCTGATATTAAATGTACAAAGTCATAAATTCCTCAATTGTCATTTTATTTTGAGATGTCTTCACCGACGAGGAATCAAACCAAGACATATGATTAACACTATAATTTTTACAAGTTGCTCTTCAGGATTAGTCCAGTCCAATTTTGAATGCTTTTTCTTTTTTGTGTTTGGCCCCTTGCTCCACATTTCACTTTTTTCCCCAATGTTAATAGGATACAGATCATATAAAAATTATATTAGAGATGACAGATATGGATCTCCAGGATGGATACATACATACTATTCTATACAAATATGTTTTGCAAAGATTTGATTGAGACACAAATAGGTTTTTGTATCTTGTAAGATGTAACAATTTAGTACAGTCTCATTGAACCCTTTTTTATATTTAGCTAGGGTGGTGGCAGTAAATAATTTATCTGAGATTTGAAAAAAGTCTTAATTTCTTTAATCTTTTTTAATTTCTCCTGGCTATTCCTTGAACCGAGTAAGTCAGTAAGAAAGTAAGACATCTAAGCACTGTGGTTGAATAGTAAATAGTTTTTGAGGGGAAAAAAAGTCCTATGGGTACCAGGTTCTAGTTCACGAGACCCAGAATTCTCATAAGAGAACGCTGCATCTTAAGTGGTCATAACATATTAGATTTGATTTTTAAAAGTGTGTAGGTGCCAAGAATCAACTTTTTATGATAGTTAACTCTTTGTAAGCATTGTTCTAACCGTTAAATTGGAACCTCTTGGGCAAACTGGCCCAGGCATGAGTTTATCTTTGTTCACTTCTCACTTCAACAACAAAGCAGAAAGTGAAAGTTCACACTTTGTGAAAATGGGTATTTAAAGATTAATCTTTTTGATAGAAGGATTCGGTTCAGTTCAACTAAAAAATGGTGACAATGCTCCTCTTCAATAGCACAATTTAATTAAAATTATTGTTCCGATTAAGCGTGGCTCTGTTTCTTTTTTTCTGCACTGATAGATTTTTAAAAAACTGAATCTCACCTATAATCATATTCTATTTCAAAATAGAATTTACAAGCTAATACAATCTGTGCATCTTTACTGTTGTTTGTTGCTGAGTTAAAATGTTGATGGTCCTTTAGCTTCTTTTAAAAGTTCTGCTCAAAAGAGAAAAAAATCTCTTTTCCACATCTCAGTTCAACATCTCATTACAATTACTATTTACCTTCACTAAGTACCATCTTGCCTTTTGTTCATTCTGTACACAAGGTGAAATGTTAAGCCAAAGAAAGAAAGCAATATAATCCGTTCCTGGATAACATGCTCCACAGTTGGACTGAAGGGATAAGTAAAAGTCTATAATCTATAATAAGAAGAAAGATTTCAAAATGTATCAAGACTAGTTTACCTCTCCTTGTCTTCTGGCTTCAGTAAAGGCTGTTGTCAGGACGACATTTTATTGCACTGGAGCCACAGACTAATTTTCATGTGTACCATACAGAGTATTTGTTAACTTCCCCATATTTTTTGTCTGAGTCACACACTTGTCTGGCCGGTTAAGTGACATGATTCCTGACAAATGCAGATGCACTGGTTTATTCTGCAGCAGAGCAGTTTGATCGGGATGATACTTCTGTTTAAACAGATTTGCATGTCTTGTTAGGTATCTTTGCTCATCAATCTGCTGAGAGAAAGAAAACATGTTCATAGTGTTTAACAGTTATTCTGTATTAATTCAGAGTTGATGATTATTCTTACAAAAATGTTTGCTTCTTTAGGATTGGAGATAATCTAAGAGGAAGAATCAGCAGTTGCATCTGGGTAACAACTCCAAAAGTTTACATCTTCATTTATATATTCCTAACATAAAAGCTCTCCCAAATTAATAATGGTGGCAATACAAGACAGCATCAGTACAAGTCTCTTCTTGAGTGGACCAGTTTAATCCCAGACTTAAACCAAGCAACTAACCCATTGAGGAAAGACCTGAAGATGACGGTTCACAGACAGATCAAGACTTTTTAATAGATTCATCAGGATATAAAACAAGGGAAGATTCATAAGAAGATATGTTTTTCATTGATTTAAGATCTAAACACTGACGACATTCATCAGCAAAAGTGTTGATGACTCAGTAACCACAATAATAATGGCCTGAAAGAATGGAGAGCCATAAAAGAAGCCTTTAGGTAAGTTGACAGGGAAGCATAGAGCGCTACCAGAGTGAGACTGAAAGACATCAAGGAAGTGGTGAATACTCATCATGTGTGCTGAATACCACGTAACTTAAAACAAAGTCACACTCACTCTGATCATCAGCGCCTCCAGGTGAACTGCCAACTATAAAAATCAACAGCTGATGAGAGAACAATTCTGATGAGGGTGAATACAAGCAAAGCTGAGGGGACTGAAGCTCTGTTGTGCTGCTAATATATCATCACCGCCATGATGTTTGTATTTTGCTTTTGTTACTGCTGATTGTGTTGTTTTTTTGCCACGGTTACTGAATTGCCTCCTGGGATAGATAAAGATTTCTGAATCCGAATTTTTACTGGCTGTGCAGTTAAAACATGTGTCAGTCAACTAACTGATGTTATTACTGACATATTTACTTACCGGTGATAAAAGAGTGTTCCTACCTTCTTTGAGACATCATTTCTGTGAAATTCCTTAAACACTTCCTGTCTGAATAAGTGTAACAAGTGAAACATCCTGGTAAGCCTGGTCTGTCACCAGTTTGCCTTAAGGGCCAACATAAGATGCCATCTCCACTGCTCTCCACACTGTCTTCACACATCCCTCACCCATGACTGCATAACCAAACACGAAGAGAGCTTTATTGTGGAGTTTGGTGACAGCACCACCATCATCAGACAACAAACAACAATAAAACTCCATTTGATGGGGGAAATTTAACAATCTTCTGAAAAGAAGTGGTACTTGGAGAATAATTTGCTGCTAAACATCAACAAAACATGTAGATCATCATGTTAGTATAGGGAGGACACAGAGACAGACCACTTTCTACATCATTAGAGTTGAGGTTAAGCAGATTAGCTGTTTTTAGTTCCTCAGAATAAATACCACGGAAAACTTGGAATGGTCATCACATATGTTCAAACTAGTTCAGAAAGCCTGTAATTTCGTGGATATCTCTGAAGGGTAAACTTTGGAGCCAAATTTTTGTGAACCTCTGTGGAGCTGCACTATGGATTGTCCTGACAAATGAAGACATCTGAGTACTCATCTACATCCAGCAGAGATACTGGAGCAGTCTTTGTTTTCAGGCTGTGGTACTACAGCTTTCACCACAATAGTTTTTGTTTTCCGGCTTCATAATTGATTAATTTTAATATTCAATCTTGTTAATTGAATTAAAGTTCTGAAATTTGGTATTACAACCTCTGTCAGAAAACTGATAGTAAACTGAATCCTAATTCCTGAATCTTGAAAACGAAAGGGGTGTTGAAAGTTTGTGAAGTGACTTCATGAGGAAATAGCAAAAAGAAATGAAAAATTAATGGATAGATACGTCTACTAACTAAAGTGGACTTTGATAAAAAGGGGGAAGCATGCAAATCTAACAAAAAACAACGGTGTCTCAGAGCACGATGAAAAAATCCCAAACAGAAATGTGAATTCCATCGCCAAAACCTTTTGTATTTCTGTCTTCATTTATATTTTGCTCACATAACTTTCAAGTTAAGCTACTTTCACAAAGTCCACTCCATTTTTGAGGTTGGAGGGGGTGTGATGGTAGCATCAGACTCAAAGTTTTTGCTTAAAGCAATACTATGTAACATTTCTACCTTAAAATAACAGCTTGAAAAAAATTGTGCGGCTAGAATGAGTTTTAATATTACGATTGGCCTGTCTCCTATGGCCTTCGGGGGTCTGACTTGGAATAACTGCGCTATGTAACTTTGCTGGACCGGCCCGGGAGCTGAGCGGAAGTACTTCGACTTGCTTTCTGGCACACCTACCGCAAAAACAAATAGACCCCTCTCACGCTCCCAGGTATAAGGCTAAGCTAGCGCAACATTGTCAGTACGATCATCATGGCAGAGGCACCGAAGAAACAGAAGAAGACGTTGACTGAGCAAGGAAGAGAACCGTACATTAACTCCAAGCCTGTAGGGGGAGCGCCATAATGGGCTTTTTGAGAAGTTACATAGTACAGTATTGCTTTAAGTTTGTGTCTCATCAGATGCAAATATGTCTTTAGACATTTGCTGTTTCGTTATGACTGGGAAATAAAACTATTTTACATCCTTGTAAAACTGCTATATTTCACACCGCAGATTAATTTAGCTATTACTCTTTTTTAAATGTAAAACTGAGCATGTCTGTGAGAAAGTGATCTTAATTATAGCATGACATTGAGAGAGTACAGAGTGGTGCTACAGAAGAGCCTTTCAGGAAAATGTCCACACCAGATAATGACAGCTGACTACTGGTTTGGGCGCTCACAAAATTAATGTAATTACAGCTTACAGTGGCTCTGAGCCAACAGCTCCAGGTACACATCTCCAAGGGTGAAAATAAAGGCCCCAAGGAATTTCTGTGCTCAGAAAGCTGTTCTATTTCTCTTTTATTTAGCTAATCTCTCCACCTATGGCTATTTGTGCTGGAGTCTAGAATATGCTTAATTTTCCACCTATAAATTCGTTTTTTTCAAGAAACAGTGCAGTTTAATAAAACCTACTGATAATTTAAAAGATCCAAGATCTCTATATAATCTTTAAATTAATTGTGGACCCAATTGAATCTGTTAATGTAGGCCTCTGATGCTGAAATGACATCTTGAATCTTGAAAAGATATGAAAGTATGATAATTGATAAGACTGTGGTCACTTTCTGTTTTGTGTTTGTACTGTATTTACCCTCAGGTCTGAAAAAAACCTTTATGTAAACTGCAGTTCCTGTACTTCATGTTTTCCAAACAATGGGGCCTGTATCAGTTTTGAGGCACTCTGCTTTCACAGTCAATACTGCTGTCTGTAAAGTGCATGCTTAGTTGATAAAAGTCCACTAGACTAGACTGCATATTAGTGTATCCTAGTGATTGGTAAATTGAATCCTGAAGCTGAGATGACACAAAGGAATAAATTTAGTATTTATCTTAATTTCTTTCTCTTATCATCCATGCTGCTTTAACCTGTACAGCACTTTGGTCAGCCCCGGTTGTTTTTAAATGCGCTCTATAGATAAAAGTTGAGTTGAGTCAATTAAATCATCATGTTTGCTGACTGAAATCTGTTTCACTGAATCTCAATAAATGAGATACTATCACTCATCCAACTCAGGCAATTTTAACAGTTTACTCCTTCAGTTTATCATCTCAACACCGCATTCTTTTTAAATGATATATTCAGCATTTCCTGGTTAACTGCACTTATTTGAAACTCTTCTTCCCCGTGACTGTTAGATTCGGTTCTTTTAGTTGGAAGCTCAAGAACGGACCGGAGTAATTCAAGTGAAAATTAAGTCTTTAATTGATGGCAACAAGTGAAGTATTTCAGCGCTGGTCTCGGTATGACAGAACTCTCGCAGGAATCCGTCATATCGAGCCACGATTTCCGGGTATCATTTGTATTTATAGCCTCATAGGTTAGACTCACACTCGATCGAGTATGATTGGACATGAGTAGGTTCAACATGCTTTGTCATATTCTCTGGATCAGCCCAAAACAATGTGTGTGTGTAAATCTGCCCTTGCTTTCCCAGGCTTTCCCAATTGTTTTGTCTTTCTACTCCTGGATCACTTTACCTAATAAATAAAGGATAAAATAACCCTAATAAGTTCACAGAACTCAAAAATTATTTTGTAACAGATTACACAAAAATATTTTAGTGATGTTTTTAAATGTTTTAAGTTTACATAAAATAAAATTACATGTGCAGTTGCCTTAAATTATCTAAACGTTATCTTACAAATATTGATATTTCTCAACTTATTATTAGGGAGTACTTCACTTAAAATTTTCAATATTTTCAACTCATATAATGCTGGAAATACACTAAAAAAATTCAGTATTTTCAACTCATATAATGCTGGAAATACACTCAAAAGTTTCAGTATTTTCAACTCATATAATGCTTGAAATACACTAAAATTTTTCAATATTCCTCAACTCATAATCTGGAGGACATGCACTCAAAATTAATTCTATACTGAAATATTGACACCACAGTGACAATTTAACTTTTTTTATTCAACACAATGTGCTTTTTAAAAGGCACGAATCAAAGGAGCTCAGTCAAACAAAGTGCTTGTCATAAATTAAAACAAAAGGAAAAGGAGATGACTCCAGCAAAACAAAATGTGTTATTCAGTAAACCTTTTGATAAAAACTCACAAAGGATTCATGATAAAACTCAAGATTATAAGCATAATCCATCCTCAACAACGACAACTATTAGAATGTACAGCAATTTAATAGTTTGAAAACGTTTTGGCACTTACTGTACCGTGAAGGCTGCAACTTAAAAAAAAAACAAAAAACATTCAAATAAAGTGCTTGTTACTACGGTGCCATACTTCAACTGGCAACATCAGGTAGTGCATCAAGGTTGGCATTAGGCCACAGAACATTAAACATGTATAGTGCATGAATTGAACACTCGTTTCCTAAAAGTTATTCAGTGCATAAACTTTGACTGAGCAATACGCCAATGTTGTGATATTTATCTATGAACAATCAATTTATTAAAAAAACAAAAAAACATCCTCAATTCTCACTTCAACAAATAGTCCATTCTGAGTGATTCACTCATTGAACAAATCATTCTTCAGCGTCAGGAGACGCCCTTTCGGTGGTTTGTTGTCCTCAAGACACATCACAACTTTTTGGATAAATGTGAATGTAAGCTCGAGATTCTTTGGGTACTGTAGGTCTAGCGCATAGATGTACCCAAAGAGCAGGAGAAATGAGTCAGCCAGATTTGTGGGACCAGTCACAAGTATTTCATCCTCCACGACAATACAGATGCTCTCAGGGCTGAGGAGGGCCGCTTCAGTACTGTCATCTGTGATGACTGTCAGAAGAGCCACCGGAGTGTCAGTGAGGTCTGGACCATCTGCTGACTACAAAACACAAATAATACAAGAATGAGTTCAGTCCCTCAAGGATACAAATCATGCTAATGTCTAGACATTACTGTTGCTTAGCACTTTGGACTTAGACTGCAACTTAGCTACATGTTTAAACAATTTTCTTTACATATGCTTATATCTTATGTTAGTTTCACACTTATCTGTTAGCATACTTTTTGTGGAATGCTTTATACTTACCTTTTAATTTATGTAATTTGTACATGTCAGTTTGCAGTAAACTTCATAAACAGGTCCTATTCCAGAAAGGAGGTTCAACAAACCGTGAACTCTGAGTTGACTTACTCTGTGAAGTGAAACTCTGAGTTTTCAGTTCCAGAACTGTTGTGGAGAAATTAGAGTCGAATCCCGCGTTGGTCAGCCGTCCATTGGGGAGTTTATTGAACAAACCGTCACAGCAAATGTGCATACAGAATGTACAAAATGTCCGCCGTCTTCCTTCTGTGATCTCTCTTTATGCTGGTCCTTATCAAAACAAGCGTACGTGGCACTCTCTGGAGGTGCCTAATGTTAAACAACTCATTCTAACTATCAACAATATTCATCTGAACCAGTCAGCAAGGCACACGATGTAACTAGGCCAGAAGTCATGAGAATGTCATGACATCCTTCTCCCACATAGTCCCCCCTGAAATCACTTATCAGTGATTTAATAAAGAAATAATCTAAAATGAAAGAAAATCATCCCACATAGTTAGTTAGTGCGAAAAACCCACCGGCTGCTACTTTCGTAACTCATGTTCTTATCTTGGGAAAATTCACCTACGGCCCCCCCCACTGGCGACCGACCACTTTACCAAGGTCGCACTCCGAACAGTTGACTGACACAATTGGCAATGGACATATTAGTGATCAGTTCTGATTGATAATACACATAGACTGAATACACCACCTTATTGTGGAATAAGCTGCCAGTAAATGTCCGGGAAGCAGACACCCTTTCCACTTTTAAGACCAGGCTTAAAACTTTCCTTTTTGATAAAGCTTATAGTTAGGGATGGCTCAGGTGACCCTGAAACATCCCATAGTTAAGCTGCTATAGGCCTAGACTGCTGGGGGGCCTCATCTGACACACCTTTCCTCACTTTACTCTCTTTATGTATATGTGACATTATTGTGGTCATTAACTCGTGTTTCCCTGTTCCAACAGATATCCTGAATGGTGTTACAGTGCCGCCGTCACGGTGCCCCCCCCCCCTTCTTTCTGTCTTCTCAAACCCCAGCTGGTCGAGGCGGATGGCCACCCTTCCTGAGTCTGGTTCTGCCAGAGGTTTCTTCCTGTTAAAAGGGAGTCGTTTCTCTCCACAGTCGCCTCAGGCACGCCGCTCAGGCCGGGAGATTGGACCGAAAAACAAAAAGTTTTCAGTGCAATCTGTTGGTTTTCTTAGCTAGGAAATTGTTTTTGAATTGGCTCTATATGAACGAATTGGATTATTTTATGAATTATGATTATTATTAATTAATTGAATTCCAATTGGCTTGAATTGGACTTACTATCTAAGTGCCTTGAGATGACATTTGTTGTATTTGGCGCTATATAAATAAAAATGAATTGAATTGAATTGAATTGAAAATCAGTTAATCACCGTTTTGTATCAACTACAATACATAAAATTATGGATTATCACACAACAATAGTAATAAAATGCAATGTAATGCAGCTCCTCCAGTCCCGTCCCATCTCCTGTACTCTGGTGTCGTCTGCTTCTGGCCGAACATCCGTCCGGCTGGGTCTGGAACTGCTAAGCTAACTCTGGGAGGAGAGGTCGCCAGTACGTCACTCCCAATCAAAGAGATCTTCAGCATCTCTTCTCCCTGTCAGACTATACTTGGTTCCACCCTCGAAGAAAGAAACTTGTGAACCGTCCGTTGGTAACCTTCATTCGTTGACCCGCTCTTCCCATGCGTTGGTCCTCAGACCTGGTCTCGCATGGTCATCTGCCTCCTGATTCCTTCCACTGTTCGTTTGAACATCACTTGCAGCAAACACCTCCTCAGAATGGGTATAATGCTAATGTTAAGGTTAGCATTTCGTTAGCCATAATTAGCATTGATCAGAAATACAATTAGCATTGATTAGCAATAGTTAGCATTGGTTAGCATTAGTAGCATTTGTTAGCATTTCGTGAGCCATAATTAGCATTGATCAGAAAGACAATTAGCATTGATTAGCAATAGCAATAACGCAAATATTGGTTTAAATCTTAATTAGCAATAGGTTAGCATTTATTAGCAACAGCTAGGAAGCTAACATCAATTGGCATTGGTTAAAAGTCAAAAAGCTAAATTAGCCTAACATTGAATTAACGTTGGTTTAATTTAAAAAAAACCAACCTAGAGCATAAGCTTTCAAAGCTAACGTAGGCTAACCTTAACATTAGCATTGACAACATCCAATCCAATAATTAGCTGCATCTAAGCTAAATTTTGCCGAGCATTAAATTAGCATTGATTAGAGTTAAATAATTAGTTAATTTAAATTGACTTTCAAAAAAAAAAAAAAAAGGGGGAATACGAATAATAAATAAGGAAAATTTAGAAAATAGATAAGTAAATAAAAAGAAAAAGTCAAAAGTCAATAGAAGGGAACTAACTAGTTGAAACAATGGATGTAACACCAACAATAACCATCAGCGCCAAACATCCTGAACATTCCAAAGATATTAAAAAGATATCTCTAAAATGGGAAAAAACGAACAAAAAATAACGTCTCACCCTGGCCAAAAGGTGGCACTTTCAATGGAACTACCTGTAAGATTATGGAACAAAGGATTAAAGCTTACAAACCAAAGGACAAAAGCAAAAAGAGACAGGAAAAGAGAGAGCTTGAATTAAAAGTTCTACATTTCTTTGAAAATGCAGAGCTATATCCAACACTGCCAGGAGCAGCAAACATACAAGGAGATTCTGAAATAAAAGATCATAAAATATCTCATGAACGTCCAGAACTACAAATAGCTACATCAAGCAGTCATGGAGCTCCTGAGCCAGACGCCGTCTGTAATTCAGATCAGGCAAGGGGACAGCTCCCACAATACCAAAAATCACCCGAACTGGCATCTCCAGTTCAAAAGGCATCTTCTGAAGAACATAAGAGTCCAACAGCGTCAGCACCGAGTTTGATAGAAATGACGCAGGGACAGTATGTGCCGTGGCAGACGCTCGACCTAGGGGGGCTGGTTGCTCGATTGCCGGACATTCACACAGGTGCAAGTAGATGGATAAGAGCTTTTGAACAAGAGACTGTGCATAAACTGTTGTCTGTGGGACACATTAAGGCAGTGTGGGCACTGTGTTTTGGAACTTCTACCATGGAGGGCATTTTGAGACACAGTGAGAATGACTGGATGTTGAGCCACCGAGCTGATGGAACTGATTTTAATGCATATCGAGCTGCACTCTGGAGAGAGTTACGAGCTGAGTTTCCTGTAAGAGTGGACCTGCAAGCATTAAAGGGGGAGCCACTGTCAGAAACAGAGAGTCCGGCTGTGTATATTGCACAACAATTGAAGAAATGGAGACAAGAGTCTGAGGGAGAAATCGAGAAGAGCCCAGCTTGGGTGACATTGTTCAGAGTTTCCATCAAAGAGGCTCTGCCTGCCCCAGTTCAGGGGAGGCTGGAGGATGTGGTGGGGTTGAATTCAATGTCACATGGACAATTCCGAGACCACGTGGTGCATGCAGTAAACAAATACAGAAAAGAACTGAAACGGAAGGAGCAGGAGGAGGATATGCAAAGGGAACTTGCACGGTTGCAGTTAGAAGAACTGCAAGCGAAGCAAGAAGTACGAAATGAGGCCATGACAGCGGGGGCCGCTGAACAGCCATTACAGGGGCAAGTCCATCGTCGACCCTGTCAAAGGTCAAGAAGAGGTGCACCTGGAGGACGAAGGTCCTCGGGGGCATGTTGGGCCTGTGGCGAGAGGGGACACTTTGTTTACAGCTGTCCGAGAGCACCGAGAAACCCGAGTGTTCGGCAGGACCGTGGCCAGTCCCTGCGGGGCGGAGCAAGTGGCCCGGCAGGTCCAAGTATTGGTTTACATTGACATATAGAGGTAAGAAGTACACTTACACCAGACGTACTCAAAAGGGTTTAAAAACCGCCCTCAGGTGTGTCATCATTACAAAACAAAACAAAGTTTTTAAGTTAAATGTGTCACGACTACTAAGTTTCTAAAACTCGAATTTTAATAGGTCACTGTTACTAGGACACAACAAAACAAAGTTTCTGAATTTAAAATTTAAATGTGCCACTATTACGAAGTTCTAAAATTTGAACGGAACAAAGCTTCTAATTTAAATTTTAGCATTGATAGTCTGAATTAGAGTATCTATTTAGCCCATAGGGAATTACTGATATCTCTCCATCCCACTTGGAGGGAGTAAGAAAAGCGCCATGTCCAAAATAAATGAATAAATAACTAATGAATAAATAAATAAAATTAAAATACAACAAGTATGATCTTCTTTTGGGAGGATTATGCAATAAAATGCACTTCCTCTGGAAGGAATCATGAAGATCCAAAGATCAAAGGTTGAAAGCACAACGGGAGAGGACAACCGAGGCTAAGTTAGCCTTTGGAAATTTGAAACGAAATTAGCAAAAGTCATCCAAAACGGCCAACACTAGTCTATGAGAAACCCATTTTTCGTACATGTCTCCAATAAAAACCATAAGATTTCAGAACTAATAAATCAGAGTAGGTATGTTGTGACTCGGACAGGATGTTTGCAGGTTGTGCATCTTTTGACACGTCCAGATGTGAATACAGAAGTGTACTACATCGGATCCTGCAGATGTCATTCCACGTGAGGTTGAAGGAGAACCACATGAGCGTGTGTCAGAAGCTGTGAGATACATTAAACTGAGACCTGACTTAGGAGCAACTCCACTTGTTCAGGCTGATGTCACTTACGTTGTGTATGGTTCATGTTGTGAGATCATTTGGGTGATCATGAGGTTTTGCAGTTGTGAAACAGGAAGGTGGAAAACTTTGTGACGGTGAAAGCTGAGAAGTGTGAACGGCCATGTTCGGCACAGTTGGCTGAACTGAAGGCATTAACGGAAGCATGTTGACTGGTGAAAGGTAAGGTTACGAATGTATACACAGATTCTGCATATGCTCATGATATTTGCTATTTGTTTGAAGCAGTTTGAAGCAGAGAGGGTTCAGGAGGTCAGACGGAAGTCCAGTGCGACAGGAGGTCCAAAGGAAGGAGCGGATTGCAGTCATGAAAATTGAAAATTGGCAGTGATAAAGTGTCAAATAATCGTAAAGGTAACAAAATGGTCGGTAAAGCGCGGCTGATGAAGCAGCGAAAGTAGCATCAAGGTGCCAGCTTGCTGTTTTGGCACCAATGGTGTTACTGGAGCCAGAGGTCGCGCCATCACAAGGATATTGGTCATACATGTTGGATAAATAGTCGTAAATTTTTTTGGTAAGAGAATTGATTCATCTGTTTGTCATTCCATCAGAGATTAGCTCAAATAATGGTTAAGTGTTTGTTTATAAAAGTGCAAGAGGCATTCTGCAGCAGCTGCGAATCAAGCAGCGCTGTGGGGCTGTTTATCATCCACAGAGTCAAGGGATGCATGAGAGGATCAATGGAACCTGGAAAGTGAAATTGAATTGAATCTGTGCTTCAACTAAACTAACTAGATGCTTTGCCGCTTGCACTAATGAGATGTCCTATGCAGACTCATAGAGTCACGCCCTAACACCGCATAAAATGCTAACGGGTCGACCCAGGCCGGCACCTCAGTTCCCACTTGAGCAGGTGCAAACAGAGTGGACAGCTTACATGAAGCAATTAACTGCAATCCACAGAACAATCTATCTACAGGAGGAGTTCAGAGACTTGAGTCTCAAACAGCTGGTTGAGAGGCCAGTGGTGCCAGGCGACCAGGTGCACATCGAAGTGTTCCGGAGGAAGTGGCTTGAGCCAAGACGGAAAGGACCGTACACAATGGTGCGAGCAACGCCAACAGCAGTTCAAATGGAAGGTAGCAACACATGGTACCATTTGAATCACTGCACCAAGGTTCGGACTAAAGACACAGACGGAGTTAAGTCCGAGGGAAAGGATGAACAAAAGGAAGAGGTTAAGATTTCTGACACTGTGAGCATCCAGGTGTGGGTGTTGGCCGACAGCGTGGGCTCAGGAGAACGAAGCCTGGAGATGTTGGACGGGATCCCGCAGACAGGAGAGGCTGGAAGGGTCCCGTGATGAAGCCACCCCGCAGGGAAGTAGCCAGCCTGGGTCAGATGAGTATGATGCAACAATACACACCCACTCAGACCATGCCACGCCACAAACTTTGCCAGCAATACACACTAGAGCTAGTCGTGAAGAGGTATCTGCTAAGCTTGAATTTAAGTTCATGGAATAAACGATTTGAGGAAGTGTGGATCATGGGTCCGGTGGAGGAGACGACGAAATCGCTGCCTCCGGACGCCACGACAAAGGGGCAATCTGGTAAGATCATGTCAGATCGGGTCAGAAGTAGTTGTTCACAATGGTTGTAAGAATAGAAAGATTTTTCGGGAAAGGCTAGGGGGATTTGATACCATTAGCACTACAGGATAGAATAATCATGTTAATCCAAGAACAGACGGAGTGTACATGCACAGGTGAAGTCGGGAAAACAGTGTAACTGTGGAAGATGGTTTAAGGCAGCACAGGATATGTGGTATAGTTGGGCATGGTACATCACGAGAGGACTGACAGCGACAGAGTGTCTCATATGTGCAGACGCTCCAGGAGCATTGCCTGTTGTTGTTCCAGAGCCACACACCTTCAGGGACTGTGCAGTGGTCCAGCAACGGGAATGCAGAGAAGGTAGGTTCACATCGGCAGAGGATAAATGGTTATTGTTTCCTATGTGTGGTATTAAATGCAGATTGATGTTTGGGCCAAATAAATTACATAGTTATTTTCAAAATAAGGAAGGGCCACAAATTGGAGTCTTCTTGTGCTGAATTTAATCTGAGTACATCACAGGATGGGCCTCCCACTGATTATAGAGTAGATCACGATGGTGAGTTTGAATGCTTTTGGAAGTCACGTAAGTAGTACTACTGTTAAAAGGAACCAATATTTATTAGGATTTATTTATTTGGATCAAAATGTGAAAATATAGAAATGATCATTTTAACTCTATATCTTTTTGGGGATCAGACACACCCAGTGGCTGAGAGTTACTGGATGTGTGGAGATGATGTTTTGTTAAATGTGCTACCCAACAGGGAGATAGGTTTTTGGGCACTGGTGAGGAGGAACACATCAGTTGTGGTAGTGTATGACAAGGTAAACGAGATGCGAGGTTTGGATGTGGAAAAAGGGAGAGTTAAAAGATCTAGTGATGGCTACATCAGGGATAAGCACGTTTACTTGGATGCAATATGACAGCCGAGAGGGATTCCTTTGAGCTCAAAGCACGCAGGGAGGTTGCAGCTGGATTTGAGGCTGGTTTGCCGTGGATCATATTTAACAAAATGGGGAATGGACTAATTACATATAATACAACCTACAGGGAATTCTTAACTACACGAGTGAAGGGTTTGCAGGCTTTGGAGAACAACTACATGAGACGAGTATGATGGCTTGGTAGAACAGACAAGTTTTAGAAGGTATATTAGAAGGGAAAATGGTGTGTGCCAGATGGTTGGGGAAAATGTTGTACAGTTATACCCGGGAACACTGCAGCTGATAGAACGTTTACAACGGCCATGAAGAAGATCAGAGAACAGAGAGAGGAGCTGACGTGTGATGCTGGTGGAGGTGAACGGTGGTGGACTGGTCTGTTTGGGATTTTGGGAGAAGGGGGAGCGATGACAGTTAAGGCGGGAATAGCAATATTGTTGATAGTGAGGATGGTTTCCCTATTGGTGTGTTGCATTATACCCATTCTGAGAAGGTGTTTGCTGCAAGTGATGTTCGAACGAACAGTGGAAGGAATCAGGGGGCAGATGACCATGCGAGACCAGGTCTGAGGACCAACGCATGGAAGAGCTGGTCAACGAATGAAGGTTATCAACGGACGGTTCACAAGTTTCTTTCCTCGAGGGTGGAACCAAGTTTAGTCTGACAGGGAGAAGAGATGCTGAAGATCTCTTTGATTGGGAGTGACGTACTGGCGACCTCTCCTCCCAGAGTTAGCTTAGCATTTCCAGACCCAGCCGGACGGATGTTCGGCCAGAAGCAGACGACACCAGAGTACAGGAGATGGGACGGGACTGGAAGAGCTGCATTACATTGCTTTTTATTACTTTTGTTGTGTGATAATCCATAATTTTATGTATTGTAGTTGATACAAAACGGGGATTAACTGATTTGAGGGTGGTGTATTCAGTCTATGTGTATTATCAATCAAAACTGATCACTGATATGTCCATTGCCAATTGTGTCGGTCAACTGTTCGGAGTGCGACCTTGGTAAAGTGGTCGGTCGCCAGTGGGGGGGGGCCGTAGGTGAATTTTCCCAAGATAAGAACATGAGTTACGAAAGTAGCAGCCGGTGGGTTTTTCGCACCTATGCACTGCGAACAGTGGACAAGTGTGATGGCAATGTAAAACTTGTAGTGTTGTTGAATTCAATATCGTGTAATTTAATTTAATCATTTAATGTGATTCGAGTACACGCATATATATATTCCTTTTCATTTATTCAAAATGGTCCCGTTGATTGATATTGTAGAATTATTAGAATAATTTAGTGTTGATTATGTTAATTAATTCTTAATTAACTATGTGGGATGATTTTCTTTCATTTTAGATTATTTCTTTATTAAATCACTGATAAGTGATTTCAGGGGGGACTATGTGGGAGAAGGATGTCATGACATGCTCATGACTTCTGGCCTAGTTACATCCTGGGCCTTGTTGACTGGTTCATATGAATATGGGTAAAAGGTAGAATGGGCTGTTTACATTTAGGGCAGACGCTCGGCGTCGCAGAAAGAGATTGAGTCCGGATGACGCATGCATGTTATGATTAAACCAGTATAAAGTTGGTTCACGGTATGAAGACGGTGGACATTTTGTACATTCTGTATGCATATTTGCTGTGACAGTTTGTTCAATAAAACTCCCCAATGGACTGCTGACCGACGCGTGATTCGACTCTAATTTCTCCACAACAGAACAAAGTCATAATTTCGACTTTCAAAGTCGAAATTATGACAAATTATGCCACCATCAATGGAGATCCGATACTGTGATTCACCATGGCAACAGGGGAGAAAACAGGAAGCAGACATTTTCTGGGGGGACAACACATCAACTCAGAGTTCAGAGTTTGTTGAACCTCCTTTCTGGAATAGTCCTCTGGAATTGATAACACAGTTTTTCTCTCATCTCAGGGTTCACTGAGTTTTCACATAACCTGCTTTCTGGTTCTCCTAGAGTTCTTTGAGTGATGTGATATGTTTAAGCTGACTGAATAGCTAGGCAAAGGGATTGATAGTGCGGCCAGTACACTTACGTTACAGGTCCTGAAGAACTTGGAGGCATCTTCACGCAGGTATACAGGAAGTGAACGAAGGATTAGGGCCCGCCTCATATTTACATCATGTTGTTCCTAGATGGACAAGAAATATCCATTACAATAGTAATTACACAAATACAGAGCAAATTTTCCAAATTAATAGCTTTCTATTGTAAATACTTTAATAACTCACAAAAGGAAAAAACTTAAAATTGTAAATCAAATTTTATGAAAACAGTATTTATTAGGACTTCTTCAAATTGAAGCCGATAAAGTATCCTTTTAAAGGTACCTCTTTCTGATAGAATACATCTTGTCAAGACGTCTATTTCTGATGAGATGACAATGTGTTCATGGCATAATCCCCTAACCTCGGGGCACAGTTGGGGCACTTTACACTATGCCAGCTGTCTTACAGTTGTTTCTGAATCATGTAAAGTTAAATATTCACCTGAAGGTCATAAATCCTCATGAGCTTGGTTAGCTCCTCCGCTATCTTGCCAGTCTTGGTGGCCTTGTCTCTGAACAAGGTGATGAGTTTAGGCGTGTATCTGTCCAGCTCCTTGTAGAATTGATTGCGCAGGTTAACATTGTTGATTCGGTGGAACTCTGCAAACACCTGTACATGGACATAATTACACAGAAATGTACAAAGATGAATTATGAACAGAATTGTGAATATATTTTAAGAAGTTTTCAGTTGCCAGGTAGCAAAACCAAGGGCAATTTTATTAGGGATGAGTCAGAACCAAGGTCAAAATAGAAAGTTAATTTAAAACGGACTGTACAAGTTTTTTTTTCCTTACCTGTGACTCCATAAGTAGGGCTGGCCATCTGTCCACGACGTCTCTCACCCGTGGAGATACAAGAGCTCCAACAATTTCTTGGCGACGCAGGGCATAGGTTGTATTCATGAGCTTGCCTATGACTAATTGGTTTCTCTCAGCCTTTTCGACTTCGTGTATGATTTCTTCTCTCATTGTTTCCAGAGTGGCTGGGGTTTGATCCTTCGGTAGGTTGATGATGTAGTTGACCTCAGCTTTTCGAGCTTTCTTTATGTTTTGATGAGGGTGTTCATTATTGGGGTTGTTTCGGCTCCGCCTCCCTGTATTGATAGCTACTTCTGCAACCCCAGCTTTGGCCAGATTGTTACGGTAAGACCCAAGCTTGTACCCTATGTGACGTTTCCATCCCAACTCCCCGTCTCCACCAGCCGTCATTCTGAGACATGGATAAGCTGTAATCAAAGCTTGAGCAGCCATTGCTAATTCTTTTACATGTGGGTATGGCTTAAAACTGTAGATTGTTTCTGCCATTTTTTTAAAGATTTCACTCTTCTGTGACCTCTTTAAGTTCAGCAATTTTCCTGATTCTTCATAAACACGATTTCCTTCTTCTAGTATATGTTCCATTTCATAACCAAACCCAGGAACAACAAAGTGATCAGGCCAACTCTTCTGGCGCTGTACCGCAGGTACATGAGGGGAGTATGTCTGTGTCCGAAGATGCAGTAGATGAGGTGTCACCTTCAGGTCTGACGACTCTCAATGTGCCCTTTTCTGGTAACTCCTGGATGTCCACAAGAAGACAAAGATCACCATCAAAGTCCGGACCCTCGTAGTGCAGGCTAAAGTCCCCATCCAGTCTCGGCTTGAACCTCTTTTGCATTGTTTCTTTCAGCTCCTCCACTGACTTTGGCCGCTCAAGTAGAGTAAGTTTCAGGGCGGTGTCTCCTGCAACATACACACGCAGCACATGCTTCTGGGCAGCAGCCATCTTTAGTTCCTAAAAGATAAAAACATGTTAATTTTCACAGAGAGTGAAGGTGACACAGACAACGTACATGTCCACAGACCCACTGGTCCACACAAACACTGGGACGACCTGAACAATGGGATGTATGGAAGGCCAGCTGCTGGAGTGGGCCAGTTTATTCATGGACCCACTGGTCCACACAGCTCCAAGAGAATGTTGCAGTCAGCTGTTTACCTGCTTCAACAAATCTTGAGTGTAATAATATGAAACATTTGGGTGTCAAGAGCAATCTTCCATCTATGTTGTAAGCGCAGAGAGGTGTTTTGTCATTTAGCTCTGATGGGGTGTGAACGGCCAGATTCTTTGGGAAAAGTTCGTAAGATCTCAGGTGTTCAATGTAGTGTGACGTGTGCTCTTGGCAAAGAAAGACAACATTACTGTTAACCAGAAGAACCTGTTCAATTCTACAGTAATTAGGCAGTCCTCCCTCTTGTCCCACAGACAAAAACATTCCTACATCATAATTAGTTCCATCAATGCAAACCTTTGATGTGCTGTAAATAACATTGCTTTCTGTTATTTGTTCAATGTATGTCTTGGCAACATCTGGAAGCATTGATACCAGTACAGAAGAGACATTTGATGTCTGCTGGTGAGGTTTGAAGAATCCTGAGGTGCTGATATGGTATGCTACCATGTATTGATGCCTGTCTGCAAGTGTTTTTAACACATTTTTAAAGTTTTGTGTGTCGTGTACAACTCTTTTGAAAAAAACGGTGTTTTCCCTCAAATCTCATTGTCCACAAGTGTACAAGGGGCCCAAAACGCCGAACAAGCTCAGGATAGTGTTCAATGAAGTGATGCTTAGGACGGAGTTTGAAATCTGGAAAGGCTTCTTTCAGCATCTCTCTATGATCCTGTATCTTGGATTGTAAATACTGGATGGATTCCTCTGTGAATTCTGAGCACATCGATAACTCTACTACCTCTTTTAAGTCCATTAGCACAGTCCATGCTCCATCCTCTTCGGGAACTGCATTCCCAATAATCAAAGGGAGCAGTCTAAGCAATGTGGCATTTTCATGGCCATTACCACCAATGCTTTTCTTTACAGCGAAGGTCTGTGGTATTTTATGAGGTTTGTCAAGCTTGTCTGTGTGCTGGTATGGAAATGATAGAATTCTCTGTGTTTTCTTTGAAGTACAAACCATCTTGGTGGCTTACATAACAACTGTTTTGTGCCACTTTTGTTTCTTTAATTTTGTCCAAAATATCTGTATGATTGAAGATTTTTTGAATCATCTCAAGAATGGGAACATGCACTGCTGTGTGTCCTGGCTGTAGCAGATATTGTATAGGCTTTACCACAGGGTAGTTCTTTTCGATGAAGGTTTTCCTTCTCTTGGTTGAGGATAACGGCTTCCCCTTAGCTGTGGCACTGACAATAACATTACTGTCCATAACAGTACTGACAACATTTAGAAGTGTTTCACTGACAGTGATGTCATGACTATGTAAGACCTCTCTAATGTCATGTTTGAGTATTGGTTGGGACAAGGAAAATATCTGAGTCAAATGTTCGACTATTTCCTGAGATGCCATGTCAGATACATGAAGAATAGATTGCATCTTCAGGAATAATGATGCCAAGTTATGGTTCAATTGGGCTCTTAAAGTGTCTGTGTCACACTGACTGTTTATCTCGTCAAGATCAAACGTGTCCGCAGACACTGCACTGTCACTTTCAGCAGGTTCCCCAAGACTTTCTGCTGCAACTACAACTGGGGCACTATCATTGTCTGCCAATACAACACATTCACCAAAATCTGAATCACCACCATGTGTTCTACTTTTGTGTGCGTTGAACGCTGAGTAGCTATTTGTTTTGTAATTACAGTTCTTGAATGGGCATGCCACCATCTCATGACTTCGTAAATGACTTCTCAAATGACCAAAGAGAATTTCCTCAGAAAAGGGCTGTTTGAGGTTACACAAAGGACATGTAAAAAAACCACATGCTCCTTCAGTTGCATCTACTCTACATGAATCATTGTGAGATCTTGACAGATGAGCTTTCATTGCTTCGAATGATGAAAAAGTACAAATGCAACTGTCATAGAGACATGGCAGGGGGGACACTCTTGAATATTGGCTATGCAGTACAGTATAGTGCCAAAATAATTGTCCCCGGGTATTTGAAGTTGCAGAACACAACTTGCACTTCCACGCCATTGGGCCGACTTCACCCTGTAATTTAAATATTTTCAATTAAAGTCTAAACCATGTCAGCCCTGTTTTGCACTTTGCAGCTATTCAAAAATTGAATTTGTACAAGTTAAAATGTGTGTAAAATTTTGAATGAGGGGGGAAAAGATTATGCCAACCAGTTGACAACACATCAGTTATTTGAATTTGTCTGTTCTGCTGCAAAACATCTAAACATTGTGAATAATTTAGGGCAAAAATCTGTAGTTTAAAAAAAACAACACAATTTTCAAAACTCTCCTATTGGCACCTGTCTGATGGTGAATCGCTGACTCTCTGTAGCACTCTTTGTAGCCCGATATCTGTACACAAGATGTGCACAAACATGATTTATTAATTTTCAAAAAGATCTTTTAAATAATACATAATGCTAAATGAAATCTTAAAATTTTTCATTGTACACTAATTATAGTAAAAATGTTATAAGATGAGCAAGTTAGTTATTAACAAGCAAAGCATCAAAATTGTGTGCTTTTAGATTTGCCAATTCGGTTATTGATTTTTTTGTTTTTAACAGAGTATTAATAAAGCGTCCAAGTGATCAAACTATTTTTTTCTGTGGAACCCACAGTTGAAAACATTTAAAGAAATAACAAAAGAATGACTGTGGAAACACAAAATAAAACCAATTTCACTGGAACTATTTCAAAATACATCCTACCCAGGGTTGGGGAGTAACGGATTACATATAACGGCGTTACGGTAAAAGGATTCAAAATAAAAGTAACTGTAATCTGTTACAGTACAAGCAAAAACGATGTACTCAGATTACAGTTACATTCAGTGAGAATGGGGGTTACTTAACAGGATTACAATTTGTGCGAGGTTGCAGTGACAGAAGTAGCCTACAGAGCGGCAGGGTCGGACTGGGGAAAAAAAATCGGCCCTGGCAATTTTCCCCGAGACCAGCCCCCCCTCAGTATTAATTAGTATCTCCAATCTAATTAAATAAAAATAAAAAAACGAGCACAGACCGCTCATACAGTCAATGGCATGTACCCATAGAAAAAATACACACTCACACACACAACCTGACTATCGACTGCTAACAACCATGATCAGTAACCTACACAAACCCAGACACATAATGGCTCGGCGGCCAGCAATCGGATAAACCAATGAAGTGAATCAATCCTGTGAAAGAATGAAAACAAGTGAATGAAACCTGCACTCACCCATTATGAAGTTAACTCTGCCAGCCCCATAATCTTGCCCCTGCTCAGCCAACTCCTTGACGTCGGGTATGGTTGGTAACGTTACGGCGGCTAGCATTAGCAACGAGGCTGCTAGGCTTGCTAAATCGGTAAGCATTAGGCTACAGAAGAAAGCTAGTCTTTTTAGCTACGTTATCATCTTTCTTCACGGCTATAGCCTTTGTTTACGGCCACTGGCCCTAACCTGACGCGCTCGCCTTCAAATCACCTGGAAATTTTCACCGGAAGTACTGGCGCACACACAAAAACAAGGGTGTGCAAAGAAAAATAAAATGTGATGTAAAAGTCTTACTTTGCTTATTTATTACTAAAGTAGAGCACTTCATTGTCATTGCACATGTATTAATGAAATGCAGTTTGGCATCTTATAAAGTGTAACGCGTGTAGATTGTATAGCATGCAGTATTTAGAGATAAAATGCAGTTATTTACAGCTAGTGTAAGGACAGAAGATGTGAGACAGGCCTCAACTCTGACAATGTTTAAATCCAGGCTGAAAACAGTTCTATTTAGCTGTGCATATGACACCTGAAAGTATTTTATCTGCACTCTTCACTTTTTAATTAATTAATGATCATTTTAATGGGTTTTAAATTTCTTTCTTTTATTTTTTTTTTATTCCTTTTTAATGGTTTTATTGCCTTCTTGTGATTTTATGTAGCTGTAAAGCACTTTGAATTGCCCTGTGTATGAATTGTGCTCTATAAATAAAACTGCCTTGCCTTGCCTTGCCTATGTGGCCCCGAACCCATCCTCTGTGTGGAATCTTTGTTCATAATGGCCTAAAACTCTATGTGGTTCACAAGGTCTTGCACCCCCATAAGTACCATAACAACACACACCATTGATTAATTAACAATTATCACATAATTTCTATACTACTGACATTCAAACATTGCATAAGGCAATTAACATCACCAGCAGGTTCGTCCACCGTCTGCAGCGAATAGGAGCGAAAACCCGATGGCTGAACAGGGAAAAAATTCTCCTATGGCCCCAGTTCCACTTGGTGACCGACCAACTTATTACCGTTCAAAGTCTAAGGTCCCACTCCAAACAGCCGATTCACCCCACTGGTAATTGGCATCCTAAAAATGATTCATTATCACCCTTTAAGAGGAATTAGCTAAACACTTTATAAATGAAACACAACAAATATAAATTTAACCAAGGCTCGATTATATGAGTATATTAGCCTCTTGAGCAATTAGGATTAACTTTTCTTTTAAATGATATATCTTTCTTAGATGACCACATGACGAGTCGTGTGGTCTCTTGTGGTCCAATCCTGTCACTCCTCGATGCTTGGTTCTCCTCTTGGCTGAACGTCTGTTCAGCATTCTGATCCGGAACTAATCTTGGAAGGAGAGGTCACCAGTACATCGCTTCCCTGAGGGATATTCAGCATCCCCTCCCTAACTAATTTTCTTTTGGAATAATTTTGTTGTGTAGTTCTCCACCATCATCTTGGCATGATGGGCAAAGCCTCCTAGAACTCAAGCTTATGAGTCCTCCGGCCGTACGTCCTGTAGTGGTTCTGAATCTGTGGAATAATATTAGCAAATCTCGTAGCGCAGTAGTGCAAAATGTCATTTGCACTGTATTTTTATACTTAGGGCATCTCTCTTTGAAAGGTTCAATCCTAATGCCCAATTCATCATTTATTTATTTTTTCATATGGACCCCAAACCAAAACAAAACCAAAATAAACAAAATAAAAGAAATCAAATCAAAGAAATCATAAAATAAACATAAACCAAAACAAAACAACTGGCCAGTTGGTATAACCCTTGCTTTTAGGAACCAGAATAGTCATCAAGCTGCTGTGCAGCCTTAATGAGAAATCCAGTACCATCTCCTTATTTTGCTGTGAAAAAACTTCAAATTATTTAGGGAACCCATCATCACGATCAACATCAACTTCAGCACAGTTGGTATAATCCTTGTTTTTAGGACAATACGAGAATTCTCACCAAGTTGCTGTCCAGCATTCATGAGAACTTCTGTATTGTCCACATATTCTGCTGTGGAAAAATCGTCAGACAGTTTTGGGATCATGACAACACACAAACAACATTCAACAGCAGACACCACAGGTTAGGACAACAGATGACAACAGACGACAAACATATATCGCATTTCATGTTTTCATTGGGGCCTAAGTATACAAACAGTGGTCTTCATATTCTGAGTTTGATTCCATGTCTTCCTCTTCCAGGTCCGGGAAGTCTTAATGCAAAAGAAGACACAAACACACAGAATTTTTGGGAAAATTTTAGAAGTTTTAGTAAACCATGATTAATTGTTAATTAATTGCCGAACTGCTCCACTGCAGTTTATCCTCCTGTGTTGTTCTTTGCTGCAGGACAGAAATATTTGTGGTTAGATCTCATCTTGGGAGCAGCACAGCATCAAGAAAGCAGACATTTCTTTTCAGTGACTAACTGATTAACTTGTTTAGGATAAATATTGTCTATCCTCTCTTAATTCAGGTCAGAGCGTTAAAAATAAAATTTCAGCATAATCTGCTTTATTCTTACTTGTTAGTTAGTAATAATGTTGTTTAATTCTTACCAGTGGCTGTGTTTTTTGATGCTGAGCCGTACACAGACAGTTCAGGATCAGCATTAAGTTTTTTCCGGTTCTAATTGAATCAGAAACACCTCCTGTGGTATTAACGGTGTGACATCAGAGCTGTTTCTAACATCACATGATACCATAACATGTTTCCATACAGATATTAAAAACATAGGTTAATTTTATTTCCTTATTTATCCTAATTCATCCTTTATTTGTCCTCCTGATTTTCCTTCCAGTATGTGTGGCGTGTGTGTGTGTGCGTGGCTTTATATGTGAGTGTGCATGTGTCTGTATGTGGCCTTGGGTTTCACTGCTTTGTTTTCTCTGAAAGCTCTTTGTTCCACATTTTCTTGGATGAGAAGTGCTATATAAATAACGTCCGATTGATTGATCGATTTAGTGCACTAGATTAAAAACTTTCTGGTCATCTCTAATGGAACGTCTTCCGGTGAACCAAAACACCTAATTACAGAACATTTCATTCATCCATTCATATCCTTTTTCTTTCAACCACAGGCAATGACTGAGCACAGTTCGAATTTCCATCACGCCACCTATTGGCGTCCTCCTCCTCCCTTAGGTAGCCATTGTCCCCCAAGCCGTTAGTGCCCCCTTTGGGATCTCCCCCTTTGGGAACTCCCCCTTTGGGATCTCCCCAGCCCCCACTCACCATGGCCATCGCTTGGCAACCGAACCTTGTTTCCCACATTCACACAAGTCCTCATACTGTCCCACAAAAGGGTATGGACAGGGTATTTTCTCCCCGTCCAGGCCTCATGTGGGACAACCTGAAAACATTCATATATAGGTCATATATTATATATCATATAAAATAGTAGGTTAAATAATGCATAATATAATGCATAATAGGGAATTGCTTTAGCTAAAGTTAAGTCTGTGTGCCTGCACAGATTTTTATTTTGGCTTTCTAAGCTGCCCTGTGCTCACTGTTTTTAAATGCGCCATAAAAACAAACCTTGACTTGTCTTGTTATGGCTCAGTCTTTGCTGCAGCTGTCCTTCTGTTATTCTCCTAATGGCCTAACTTATTTAAACCTATTTGCTTTTTTTGTTAAGAGAGCATATTAGATCTGCTGCAGTTAAATAGTTAAATGGTTTAGTTTGAATCTAAATATTGGTGATAACTATTGACTATTGAATTGGTGACCAGAGGCAGAGGAAATTTAGAGCAGCTACAATTTTAAAGTCAAGTTAATATCTCCTAATAACAATAAAGGCTAAGCTTTAATAACTTTAAAATGATCTCAAATTGTTTGACATCTGACTGTCTGGCCGTGATATTAAATCCTAAATCCTGGTTGTTTAATCTATGTCATATGGTCTGACTGTCTGATCTCAGTCCTGCTTCAGGTGGAAAACATAAAGTTTAAATTCGTAGAACCTTTTTTCTCAGATGGTTTTTGAATTAAAGGAGCAAATCTCCTAAACCCTAACCTAATTTTTCAGTGCCCTCTCATACTGTACTGCATCCAGAAAAATATTATTTGTCCCGAACACATGGCAGGGAAAATACTGATCACCCTGTTAGATCGGTTCTTTTAGTAGGAGGCTCAAGAACGGACCGGAGTAAATTCAAGTGAAAATGAAGTCTTTATTGGTATGGCAACAAGTGGAGTATTTCAGCGCTGGTCTCAGTCTGACAGAACTCTCGCAGGAATCCGTCAGACCGAGCCCCGTATCCCCGGTTACACCTCGTATATATGTCTCCTAGTTTCCCGAGGTGGATCCCTTGTTGATCAAATGTGATTGGATATGAATTGTCTAACTCAAATAATGTCTGTGAGGAATTCAAATAATGTGTGTGTATCAATCTGCCCTTGGTTTCCCAGACTTTCCTGATTGTTTTGTCTGTCTACTCCTGCATCACTTAAGGTCATATGGAAAAGTACTGAGACTTATTTCATTCCTAATGTCTAAGAACAAAGCCAATTATAACAATCCCCCTTTTGAAGTGATTTTATCATTTCAACTAATTCAGTCAAATAACTGCGGTAGGAATGTATTATTCTGTATTGTGTCACATCTGTATTAGCAGTAGCAAGACTTTAGCAGCCACCCCCCAAACTGCAAGAGCCACTTACCTTTTGAGATGTAGCACAACCAGTTAGGAGATATCTGTCATCCCCCTTTTGAAGTGACTTCATGTATCATTATGTAAGCTCATGTGTAAGCTGGTCTTCTTTGCAATTAAAAGCAGCAAGCAAGTCTTCATTGCACAGGCATGGAACTAGTAAACATAATTGTAATGCTTAAGCTACACTTTCAAATCAGGACTATTCCATCATTTTACTCGGAACAGAAACTCTTTCCGAGAGGGTTAAGACCTTCATAAGTCACTGATTATAACTCTGCAAATAAGCACATTTAGAAAATAATTTTGATGCGTTAGCAAAACCTTCTATATCAGGAGTATTAATCAAGATTCTAGAAATAGACTCTTTTCTAGTAAGTTTAAAACCTTCCTTACTCAACTGATAATAATTCCGCAAATGAGCACATTTCTTAATAGATTATATGTAAATAATAATTTGCTATATGTATTGTGTGTATGTGGCCCCGAACCTATCCTCTGTCGACTCTTTGTTCATAATGGCCTAAAACCTTATGTGGTTAGCAAGGCCTTGCTTCCCCATAAGTACCATAACAACACAATACTGATTAATCCAAAAAATTCACATCATTTCCATACTACTGACACTCAAACATTGCATACGGCCATTAACATTACCAGCAGGTTCGTCCACCGTTTGCAGCGAATAGGAGCGAAAACCCGATGTATCCGGGAAAAATTCACCTATGGCCCCTAGTTGCACTTGGCGACCGACCAACTTATTACCGTTCTAAGTCTAAGGTCCCGCTCCAAACAGCCGAGTCACCCCCCTGGCAATTGACATTCTAAAAATGATTCATTATCAGCCTTTAAGAGGAATCAGCTAAACACTTTACAAATGAAATACAACACATTTAATTTTAACCAAGGCTCGACTATATGAGTATATTAGCCTCTTGAACAATTATGATTAACTTTTCTTTTAGATTATATATCTTTCTTAGATGACCACATGACGAGTCGTGGGGTCTCTTGTGGTCCAATCCTGTCGGTGCTCTGTTTTCCTCTTGGCTGAACGTCTGTTCAGCATTCTGATCCAGAACTAATCTTGGAAGGAGAGGTCACCAGTACATCACTTCCCTGAGGGATATTCAGCATCCCCTCCCTAACTAATTTTCTTTTGGGCTACTTTTGTTGTGTAGTACTCCACCATCATCTTGGTATGATGGGCAAAGCCTCCCAGAACTCAACGTTATGAGTCCTCCGGCCATGCGTCCTGTAGTGGTTCTGAATCTGTGGAATAATATTAGCAAGTCTCGCAGCGCAGTAGTGCAAAATGTCATTTGCACTGTATTTTTCTACTTAGGGCATGTCTCTTTGAAAGGTTCAATTTCAATGCCCAATTCATTATTTATTTATTTTTCATCTGGACCCCAAACAAAACAAAACCAAAAGAAACAAAAGAAAATCAAATCAAATCAAATAAATCATAAAATAAACACAAACCAAAACAAAACAAAACAACTGGCCAGTTGGTATAACCCTTGCTTTTAGGAACCAGAATAGTCATCAAACTGCTGTGCAGCCTTAATGAGAAATCCAGTGTCATCTCCTTATGTTGCTATGAAAAAATTCAAATTATTTAGGGAACACACATCATCACGATCAACATCAACATCAACATCAACACAGTTGGTATAATCCTTGTTTTTAGGACAATACCAGAATTCTCACCAAGTTGCTGTCCAGCATTCATGAGATCTTCTGTATTATCCATTTATTCTGCTGTGGAAAATCATTAAGGCAGTTTTGGGATTATGACAACACACAAACAAAACTGAACACCAGACAACACAGGTTAGGACACCAGATGACAAACATATATCGCATTTCTGGGTTTGCTCAAGCAAACCTCCTGTTTGCACTGTGGTCTAAGTATACAAACAGTGGTCTTCATATTCTGAGTTTGATTCCATGTCTTCCTCTTCCAGGTCCGGGAAGTCTTAATGCAAAAGAAGACAGAAACACACACAGAATTTTTGGGAAAATTTGAGAAATTTTAGTAAACCATGATTAATTGTTAATTAATTGCCGAACTGCTCCGCTGCAGTTTCTCCTCCTGTGTTGTTGTTTGCTGTAGGACAGAAATATTTGTGGTTAGATGTCATTTTGGGAGCAGCACAGCATCAAGAAAGCAGACATTTTTCCAATGACGAACTGATTAAGTTGTTTAGTGTAATATTGTCTGTCCTCTCTTAATTCAGGTCAGAGCGTTAAAAATAAAATTTCAGCATAATCTGCTTTATTCTTACTTGTTTGCTAGTAATAATGTTGTTTAATTCTTACCAGTGGCTGTTTCGTGATGCTGAGCCGTACACAGACAGTTCAGGATCAGCATTAAGTTTTTTCCGGTTCTAATTTAATCAGAAACACCTCATGTGGTATCAACGGTGTGACATCAGAGCTGTTTCTAACCTTAACATGTTTCCATACAGATATTAAAAGCCTAGGTTAATTTTATTTCTTTATTTATCCTAATTCATCCTTTATTTTTCTTTGAGGATCATGTTGTGGCCCTCTGCTCTTGATTTTTTCTTCCAGTATGTGTGGCATGTGTGTGTGTGTGTGTGTGTGCGTGGCTTTATATGTGAGTGTGCATGTGTCTGTATGTGGCCTTGGGTTTCACTGCTTTGTTTGATCTGAAAGCTCTTTGTTCCATATTGTCTTGGATGAGAAGTGCCATATAAATAACATCTGATTGATTGATCGATTTAGTGCACTAGATAAAAACTTTCTGGTCATCTCTAATGGAACGTCTTCCGATGAACCACAACACCTAATTATAAAACATTTCATTCATCCCATTCATATCCTTTTTCTTTCAACCACAGGCACTGACTCAGCACAGTTCGAATTTCCATCACGCCACCTATTGGCGTCCTCCTCCTCCCTCAGGTAGCCCTTGTCCCCCAAGCCGTTAGTGCCCCCTTTGGGATCTCCTCAGTCCCCACTCACCATGGCTGTTGCTTGGCAACCGAAGCTTTTTCCCACATTCACACAAGTCCTCATAGTGTCCCAAAAAAGCTATGGACAGGGTATTTTCTCCCCGTCCAGGCCTCATGTGGGACCACCTGAAAACATTCATATATAGGTCATATATTATATATCATATAAAATAGTAGGTTAAATAATGCATAATATGGAATTGCTTTAGCCACAGTTAAGTCTGTGTCTGCATAGATTTTGTTTTGGCTAACCTAGTTGCGCTCTGCTCATTGTTTTTAAATGCGCCATAAAAACAAACCTTGACTTGTCTTGTTATGGCTCAGTCTTTGCTGTCTTTCTGTTATTCTCCTAATGCCTTAATTTATTTAAACTTCTATGAAGCACTTTGCTGCTTTATTAAGTTAGCATATTAATTGTTTCATAAATCTGTTGCAGTTAAGTAGTTAAATGATTTAGTTAAATGGTCAAATGGTTTAGTTTGAATCTAAATATAGGTGATAACTATTGACTCAGAATTGGTGACCTGAGACAGAGGAAATTTAGAGCAGCTAAAATTTTAAAGTCAAGTTAATATCTCATAATCTAATAACAATAAAGGCTTTAATAACTTTAATATGATATCAAATTGTTTGACATCTGACTGTCTGGCCGTGATATTAAATCCTAAATCCTGGTTGTTTAATCTGTGTCACATGGTCTGACTGCCTGATCTCAGTCCTGTTTCAGGGGAAATCATAAAGTTTCACTTTGTAGAACATTTTTTCAGATTATATTTTAATTAAAGGAGCAAATCTCCTAAACACTCTGCTTGTGTATTTGACTTTACCTCTTTAAGAGAGCTGTTAAATCCTATTTCAGCAACACTTTGTATGAATGTCTCAAACAATGTTCTTCCTGGATTTATTGTTTCTTATCTCATCTCTGCGATTTTTGCATTGTAAAGCTGTTTTCAGTTTATATATATACTTCGGTGTCTTTCCTAATCATATGCATTTTACAATAGATGGATGAATCAATACTATTTGCTCTAGTATAAAATTAAACCCCTATTATAATCATTATATCATTATAAACTCAGGCCGATGATCACCCAGAGTCTGTTTGGATTGTTCTCACTCAGGGCTGAATGAGAGAAAGAAAAGACAATCTTAGGGTGTGCGCATTTATGATAAAGAGAACAACTATAAAATTAACTTGGGAATATTATGGCTCAAAAAGCGTTTGAGGCTTTTCATTATTCATTATTCCTGTAATGCTGCTGCACAGCTGATCTTTAGTTAGAAACCTCAGGCCTCAGGTCAAGCCTCCAAATCTGTTAATTTTTTTTTTAAGGTCTCTTATTAGTGCTTTGATGCTGAAAAAAATGATTAACTTTTGTCAATAAACTTTGGGATCCAATATATCATATATCAACTTTTTCCTTCTGTATCCTGCATGTGCTTGATTCTTAATCTCTCGTTTGTTTTGAAAACATTTTGAACACACACACTCAGCCTCAGTGGAGCAAACTCGCACACTCTTTTTTTCTGCATTTCTCCAGTCCAATTTATCTGTCCCTCGTTTTTCTTCTCACCTCGGGACCATTTCTTCCATCTTTCTAACGTGTCAACCAGCATTGACCCCAGCGAGCCGGATTTGCATTTTTTCCAGTCGTCAATCAATTTTTGTGACATATTCAAAAGTTATACACGTGTTATTTAAAGTATATGGAAGGCCTTAGTTGCCCAAATGCTGAAAGTAGTGAAGAAACTTCTACGCAGAACGCTGTGTTCTGTGCGCTCCACCTCTCGGGGTTACCCCACTTATCAAAGCATTTGTTTATTCCAAAACTTTGGGTCACACCATAAAAATACTGATTTCCCCGAACAAAGCGACCCGTATAGCACGCGCAGCCACTTGTTCTCCCCTCTTTTTATCTATACCAACCCCAATATTGAACAGAAACCACTCGAGATCTGCTGGCGCAGTCAAATATCTTCGAGCGGCGAACCCCACCCCACAGTTGCATGAAAATAAAAAAAATCTGACCCTGTGTCCTACAGTATAAATTTATTCTTGTCAGACCGACTGTCTCGGGATTATAGACCGCTTCGCACCCCGGAGGTCTCAATCCCTCGTTCTAACTTTCGTCAGAGGAGAAACCTTCCGTGTCGGAATTCCACTAATTTTATTTATTTATTTAGTTGACCCCCTCAATTTGGGGATTTTATAAACTACTTCGGCCACACCTAGCTATTAGTGCACGGAAACAAATTTGAAGACAAGCTCCCCGCATGGGACATTCATTTATAAAATGAATTTATCTTGTCACTTTGTTCGAATTCACTTGTCAGGACACTTATTTACTTTCCCTATGTGAGAATGTGTATTATACTTCACGTGTTACCATTCAATGCAAACATCAGACAGTACATTAACACTTGGATTCACTATGACCAGAGGACAACTTAATTCAGACAACTTCATTTAGTTTACCCAATATGCAGATATTTCACATTTAGTCATTAAGTGGTGTTCTGCTCACCTTTTCTCTGGCGCCTGATTGTCTGAAAAAAGCTGTCCCTCCAATCACCTCGAGGCGTCCTCCCTCGGACGGGGTCGGTCGCACGGCACGGTGGTCCTTTAGCCTTTGAACCTCGTGTCACGGCACCATTTGTTAGATCGGTTCTTTTAGTAGGAGGCTCAAGAACGGACCGGAGTAAATTCAAGTGAAAATGAAGTCTTTATTGGTATGGCAACAAGTGGAGTATTTCAGCGCTGGTCTCAGTCTGACAGAACTCTCGCAGGAATCCGTCAGACCGAGCCCCGTATCCCCGGTTACACCTCGTATATATGTCTCCTAGTTTCCCGAGGTGGATCCCTTGTTGATCAAATGTGATTGGATATGAATTGTCTAACTCAAATAATGTCTGTGAGGAATTCAAATAATGTGTGTGTATCAATCTGCCCTTGGTTTCCCAGACTTTCCTGATTGTTTTGTCTGTCTACTCCTGCATCACTTAAGGTCATATGGAAAAGTACTGAGACTTATTTCATTCCTAATGTCTAAGAACAAAGCCAATTATAACAACCCACACACACAAGTGTTGCTAGACAGCTTGCCTGATACCATGTGGTCGACTGGACCCACGGACGTGGGTCTTTTGAAGATCCCTCCGGTATCAATTCCTTTGAAAGACAACATTGTTCCTATTTATAGGGCCCAATACCCACTTAAGCCGGGACAAATTATGGGTATTGGGAACACAATTAGGGGATTTTTACACACTGGTGTTCTTACACCGACAATGTCTTTATGGAACACTCCCATAAACCCTGTCCCAAAACTTGGAAAACCTGATTATCGAATGATACATGACCTCAGACCCATTAACAAGGTCATCATCCCCACTAATTATGACACGCCAAATCCATACACTATGTTGAATGGCATTTCACCAGACCAGCACTTCTTCTCTTGCATTGACTTGGCTAATGCATTATTTTGTGTGCCCCTTCATGAGGATTCACAAAAAATGTTTGCATTTACTTTCGAAGGTAAGCAATACACTTACGCTCGCCTACCACAAGGCTTTATTGATTCACCTTCCATCTTCAATCATGTCTTGAGACAACAACTACAATCGTTGACACTACCACCAGGCGTCTCCCTTCTTTAGTATGTGGATGATATCCTGGTGGCCGCTCCGGACGGAGAATCGATTATGACAGCAACTGAAACAGTTTTGCGTCATCTTACTGAGTGTGGATTTAAAGTGTCAAAATCCAAGCTCCAGATTGGGAGGCCTAAGGTGACTTTCTTGGGCCGTGTCATCTGGTCCTCCAGCTTGTACATGACAAATGAACAAAAAACAGACATTTTGAGTTACTCCAAGCCAACCACAGTGAAATCAATGATGCAATTTCTTGGGCTAGTAACAGGTTGCAGAAATACTCACGAAGGAACAGGACCGAGACGCTTCACCAGTTGAAGTTGGAAACTGGGTCCTAAGGAGAGTAAACAAACTTAACTGGTCCTCTCCACGTTGGTCTGGACCATACAAAGTAGCAGAGACCACATCACATTGTGTAAAGGTATGGTTGACATAAGACAAACTGAGTAATTGAAAAGTGTTAAAACTTTTTTTATTTCGTCATACAGTCACACAGTGCACATGACTTAAAAATAAATACTGCTGTTTCAAATTTATTTCAAAGTAAACATTCAACCTAGGGTATTTGTGGATTCCTAAAAAGTCTCTGATGTTAAATGTACAAAGTCATAAATTCCTCAATTGTCATTTTATTTTGAGATGTCTTCACCGACGAGGAATCAAACCAAGCCATATGATTAACACTATCATTTTTACATTTGCTCTTCAGGATTAGTCCAGTCCAATTTTGAATGCCTTTTCTTTTTTGTGTTTGGCCCCTTGCTCCACATTTCACTTTTTTTCCCAACGTTTATAGGATACAGATGTCATGGTGTGTTTAAGGGAGGACCCAGGTGCAGACACGACGGGAGGCAAAATAAAGTTAAAGGATTTATTTGACAAGGAAAAAACCAAAGGCGCAGCAAAGCTGGAATTTATCAAAACTAAACTGGACAGGAAACTAAGAAAATAACAAAACACCAGCAAAAGGACAGACGAGGAAAAACCAGGGACCGGGGCGAGAACACAAAGGCGAGGAAGGCGGACTAGAAATAACAGACCAGGGGGACAAGACCAGACCTGGGGACATGACAAGACTAAAGACCAAAGTATAGAAGACCAAAGTTATGAAGGTAATGAAGAAGATCCGGCAAGGAGTGGTTGGACTAGACAGACATATACAGTCCTTCTCAAAAAATTAGCATATTGTGATAAAATTAATTATTTTCTGTAATGTACTGATAAACATTAGACTTTCATATATTTTAGATTCATTACACACAACTGAAGTAGTTCAAGCCTTTTATTGTTTTAATATTGATGATTTTGGCAAAAAAATAAAGAAAAACCAAAAATCCCTATCTCTAAAAAATAGCATATTTCATCCGACCAAAAAAAGAAAAGTGTTTTTAATACAAAAAAAGTCAACCTTCAAATAATTGTGTTCAGTTATGCACTCAATACTTGGTCGGGAATCCTTTTGCAGAAATGACTGCTTCAATGCGGCGTGGCATGGAGGCAATCAGCCTGTGGCACTGCTGAGGTGTTATGGAGGCCCAGGATGCTTCGATAGCGGCCTTAAGCTCATGCACAGTGTTGGGTCTGGTGTCTCTCAACTTCCTTTTCACAATATCCCACAGATTCTCTATGGGGTTCAGGTCAGGAGAGTTGGCAGGCCAATTAAGCATAGTAATACCATGGTCAGTAAACCATTTACCAGTGGTTTTGGCACTGTGAGCAGGTGCCAGGCCGTGCTGAAAAATGAAATCTTCATCTCCATAAAGCTTTTCAGCAGATGGAAGCATGAAGTGCTCCAAATTCTCCTGATAGCTAGCTGCATTGACCCTGCCCTTGATAAAACACAGTGGACCAACACCAGCAGCTGACATGGCACCCCAGACCATCACTGACTGTGGGTACTTGACACTGGACTTCAGGCATTTTAGTATTTCCTTCTCCCCAGTCTTCCTCCAGACTCTGGCACCTTGATTTCCGAATGACATGCAAAATTTGCTTTCATCCGAAAAAAATACTTTGGACCACTGAGCAACAGTCCAGTACTGCTTCTCTGTAGCCCAGGTCAGGCGCTTCTGCCACTGTTTCTGGTTCAAATGTGGCTTGACCTGGGGAATGCGGCACCTGTAGCCCATTTCCTGCACACGCCTGTGCAAGGTGGCTCTGGATCTTTCTACTCCAGACTCAGTCCACTGCTTCCGCAGGTCCCCCAAGGTCTTGAATCGGCCCTTCTCCAAAATCCTCCTCAGGGTCCGGTCTCCTCTTCTGGTTGTGCAGCGTTTTCTGCCACACTTTTTCCTTCCCACAGACTTCCCACTGAGGTGCCTTGATACAGCACTCTGAGAACAGCCTATTCGCTCATAAATTTCTTTCTGTGTCTTACCCTCAAGCAAGAGGGTAGTGATGTTACCTCCAACACCGAAGCTCCGAAGCACGCTTCAAACTCGACAGGGTAGTTATAGTGAAGCAGTGGGCCGGAGCTTGCTTCATGTGACGTCACTGATGACGTTTGAACCACTTCACTGCTTCATTCAGACCGAGTCAGCTGACTGCTTCGAGTTGATGTGCGGAGCTTTGAACATTTGCCGCGATTCAGTGTATTCAAGATGGCTGAAGCCCCGGTTCATGTCCCTGTTCTACACGTATTATACGTTACGAACAGCTCTCGTTTTTTTATATTCATAGTTTTGGATTATTCTCTCATGGAGCAACCATCTAGGAAGCGTTCCAAAGTGTGGGAATATTTCGACCCAAACATTTCCTTGTCACACCAGCCTCCTCTGTTCCCTGTGACAGAGTATTTTCCAATGCTGGAGAAATTGACAAAAAAAAAAAAGAAACCGTTTGAGCCCTTCTACTGTGCAAAAACTACTTTTCTTTAATAAAAACACCTGAAGTAACACAAGCACCCTCTTTATTACACCAAGCACACTCCCAAAGAAAATATGAATGACAAACCAAAAATTTTCACATTGTTTTTAAATTATTATTCCATCCATCCATCATCTTCCGCTTCTCCGGGGGTCGGGTCGCGGGGGCAGCAGCTTGAGCAGAGAAACCCAGACGTCCCTGTCCCCGGCCACTTCCTCCAGCTCTTCTGGGGGGACCCCAAGGCGTTCCCAGGCCAGCCGAGAAACATAGTCTCTCCAACGTGTCCGGGGTCTTCCCCGGGGTCTCCTCCAAGTGGGACGTATCTCACCAGACGTCCAGGAGGCATCCTAACCAGATGCCCGAGCCACCTCATCTGACTCCTCTTGATGCGGAGGAGCAGCGGTTCTACTCTGAGCCCCTCCCGGATGACCGAGCTTCTCACCCTATCTCTAAGGGAGAGCCCAGACACCCTGCGGAGGAAACTAATTTGGGCCACTTGTATTCATTCTTCCGGTCACTACCCACAGCTCGTGACCATAGGTGAGGGTAGGAACGTAGATTGACCGGTAAATCGAGAGCTTCGCCTTCTGGCTCAGCTCCTTTTTCACCACGACGGGCCGGTTCAGAGCCCGCATCACTGCTGATGGCGCACCGATCCGCCTGTCAACCTCCCGCTCCATTTGTCCCTCACTTGTGAACAACACCCCGAGATACTTAAAGGATAAGACCGGTTTTTTGACATTGGGCCCTTGATTTCACATTATAGCATGATGTTCTACTCACCCCTGCTTGTTGTTGAACATTTGGAGCTGTTCCGAAGATATTCGAGAGGCGTCTGGCTGCTCTCTTGAGATATTCGGCCATGAAACGGTTTCCTATGGGCAAGCTTATACAGGCACAAACTATGCTGTTTATAATTTATTAATTACTGTACATTAGCACTGATAACATGGAGGTGCGTCGCTTACTTAAAAAAATCCGGGTTACTGTAATTTTGATTTTTTTGTCGTAAAGTGGGTGTTACTGACGTCATCGTCGTGCTACTGCCACAGACAGCCCACAGACCTGCTGCCTATTTATTCATTCGGCTAAAATTCAAAATTAGTAACCCAGATTTTTTTAAGTAAGCGACGCACCTCCACGTTATCAGTGCTAGTGTAGAGTAATTAATAAATTATAAACAGCATAGTTTGTGCCTGTATAAGCTTGCCCATAGGAAACCGTTTCATGGCCGAATATCTCAAGAGAGCAGCCAGACGCCTCGCGAATATCTTCGGAACAGCTCCAAATGACCAACAACAAGCAGGGGTGAGTAGAACATCATGTTATAATGTGAAATCAAGGGCCCAATGTCAAAAAACCGGTCTTATCCTTTAAACTCCTGCACTTGGGGAAGGGTCCCATTCCAGACCCGGACAGGGCAAATTATTATTTCATGGGTAAATTAATCAATCTTTAATGAGGTATTACAAACCCATATGTACAACACACACACATACATAAGTGTTATTATAGTGTTATTATATGCATCACAGTCGGTGTGTAATTTTACCAAAACAATGTCGGACTCCGTAGTTTTCTCTGGACCCCTGCCAAATCTGACTAGTGATGACATGTTTAGCCGCATGTCGTCCTACAATCGCTGGTTGTCTAGATGGTGTCCAGCAAACAACGTGGGCTACATAGATAATTGGCAATCTTTCTGGAGAAAATCTGGTCTGATGAGGAGAGACGGCATCCATCCCACTTTGGAAGGAGCAGCTCTCATTTCTAGAAATATGGATGAATTTATTTGCCACCCTAAAACATGACAACCCAGGGCTCAGACCAGGATGCAGAGTTGTAGTCTTACACACTTCTCTGCAGCTTCCCACCTGCTGCTACCCACCCAATCGATTAACAAAAAAGGAGCAAATCCTCTTGTGCAAAAAGAAATTATTAAAACAAAAACTTTAACTGAACAAAAACATCAAACTATTAAATGTGGTTTGCTGAATATCAGATCTCTCCTTTCGAAGTCTCTGTTAGTGAATGAGTTGATTTGTGATCATTATATTGATATATTTTGTCTTACAGAAACCTGGCTGCAGCAGGAGGATCATGTTAGCATTAATGAAGCAACTCCCTCTGACTGTTTAAATGTTCACGTTCCTCGAACCACAGGCAGAGGAGGAGGAGTGGCAGCTATTTTCAGATCAGGGTTACTCATCAGTCCCAGACCCAAGATTAGTTTGAGCTCTTTTGAATCTCTGATTCTCAGTTTTTCCCACGCAAAGTGGAAATCCCAGAAACCTCTTGTGTTTGTTGTTGTGTATCGTCCACCTGGCCCTTATTCTGAGTTTCTGTCTGAATTCTCAGAGTTTTTATCCCAGTTAGTGCTGAGTACAGATAAAGTCATTGTAGTGGGTGACTTTAATATTCATGTAGATGTTGAAAATGACAGCCTGAATATGAACTTTAATTCTATATTGGACTCTATTGGATTTTCTCAGAGTGTTCACAGACCGACTCACTGCCTTAATCACACCCTTGATCTTGTTCTGACTTATGGCATTGAGAGTGAACAGTTAACAGTGTTCCCTCATAACCCTGTCTTATCTGACCATTTTCTGATAACCTTTGAGTTTACATTACTTGACTATACATTTTCTGAGAAGAAATTTACATATAGAAGGTGTCTATCAGAGGATGCTGTAACCAGATTTAAAGAATTAATTCCATCATCCTTTTCTTCACTGCCATGTGCAGATATGACAGAGGAACTACCGGACTACCGAAACTTTACTCAAGCAGCACTTGACTCTCTTGTTGACAGCACTATAGTTTCAATGCGTACAGTACTGGACAATGTTGCCCCTCTGAAAAGGAAGGTAATCAGTCAGAAGAGGTTGGCTCCTTGGTATAATTCACAGCTGTGTGCTTTAAAGCAGACTGCAAGAAAGCTGGAGAGATAGTGGCGTTCCTCTAATTTAGAAGAGTCTCAGTTAGTCTGGAAAGATAGTTTAACAATGTATAAGAAAGCCCTTCGTAAAGCTAGAACTGCTTATTATTCATCATTGATAGAAGAGAATAAGAATAATCCCAGGTTTCTTTTCAGCACTGTAGCCAGTCTGACTAAGAGTCCAAGCTCTGCTGAGCCAGTTATTCCTTTAACTCTCAGCAGTGATGATTTCATGAGCTTCTTTATTAATAAAATTGTTTCTATCAGAGAGAAGATTGATGGAGTCCTTCCCACTATTATCAGTGATGTATCATCAAGTACAGCAGCTTTAGAAGTATCTTTAGAACCTGATTTGTATTTAGACGGCTTCTACCCAGTTGATCTCTCTGAGCTAACAACAGCAATAGTCTCTTCTAAACCATCAACTTGTGTTTTAGACCCAATCCCAACCAGACTGTTCAAGGAGGTTTTCCCATTAATTGACACTTCCATATTGGATTTGATCAATCTGTCTTTGTTGACAGGATATGTACCTCAGACTTTTAAGGTTGCTGTAATTAAACCTTTACTTAAAAAACCTACTCTTGATTCAGAAGTGTTGGCTCATTATAGACCTATATCCAATCTCCCTTTTATGTCTAAAGTTCTTGAAAAAATAGTTGCAGCTCAGCTTTGTGATCATTTCCACAGAAATAATCTGTTTGAAGAGTTTCAGTCAGGATTCAGAGTGCATCATAGCACAGAAACTGCACTGCTGAAAGTTACCAATGATCTCCTCTTAGCCTCTGATAGCGGACTTGTGTCTGTGCTTGTCCTGTCGGATCTCAGTGCTGCATTTGATACGGTCGATCACAGTATCTTATTACACAGACTTGAACATGTTATTGGGATTAAAGGAACTGCATTAGGCTGGTTTAAGTCATATTTATCTGATAGATTTCAGTTTGTTCTTGTAAATGAAGAATCTCTCTCACACACCAGAGTAAGTCATGGAGTTCCCCAGGGTTCTGTGCTTGGACTGATTCTTTTTACTTTATACATGCTTCCATTAGGTAACATTATTAGACAGCATGGCATAAATTTCCATTGCTATGCTGATGATACTCAGCTGTACTTATCTATAAAACCAGATGAACCCAATAGGTTGGTCAGACTACAAGCATGTCTTAAAGAGATAAAGACCTGGATGACTCAGAACTGTCGGCTTCTAAATTCAGACAAAACTGAAGTCGTTATCTTTGGACCTGAGCGTTTCAGGGAGAAATTGTCTAGCTATATAGTTACTCTAGATGGTATTTCCTTGGCTTCTAGTTCTACAGTGAGGAACCTTGGAGTTATTTTTGACCAGAACTTATCATTTGACTCGCATATAAAACAGGTTTCTAGGACTGCCTTCTTTCACCTTCGTAATATTGTTAAAATCAGGAACATCTTGTCTCAGAGTGATGCAGAAAAACTAATTCATGCATTTGTTACTTCAAGATTGGACTACTGTAATTCTTTATTATTGGGCTGTCCCACATATTCTCTGAAAAGCCTTCAGTTGATCCAAAATGCTGCAGCCAGAGTTTTGATGAGAACTAACAGGAGAGATCATATTTCTCCAGTTTTAGCTTCTCTTCATTGGCTCCCTGTTAAATTCAGAATAGAATTTAAGATTCTTCTCCTTACATATAAAGCTCTTAATGACCGAGCTCCATCATATCTTAAAGATCTCATTGTAAGATATTTTCCTAACAGAGCACTTCGTTCCCAAACTGCAGATTTACTTGAGGTTCCCAGAGTTTCTAAAAGTAGAATGGGAGGCAGAGCCTTCAGTTATCAGGCCCCTCTATTGTGGAATAAGCTGCCAGTAAATGTCCGGGAAGCAGACACCCTTTCCACTTTTAAGACCAGGCTTAAAACTTTCCTTTTTTATAAAGCTTATAGTTAGGTGTGTTGAATCTGCTAGTGTATCTGCTATTGTGTCTTGTTCTGCCTCCACCTCTGGCACCCTCAATACTTTCATTACCCCCTACCCGAACCAGGGTTTGAATCCCATTCCCGCTTATCTTACCTCTTTTATTTCTCCCCCTACCCGAACCAGGGTTTGCATCCCCACCCCGCTGTGACTGGTGTGCAGTTGGTGAGAGGCTGAGGTAGCTTGTGGCAGTAAAAAGATGGTTGTTGTGGTGTGAGGAGCAGATCTATATAGGGAGTATAGGGAATTACTCACTGAGTCTGGTCCTTTATTTTATTATTTATTTTTTCGTTAGCACAAGTTTCTTGTGTTTACCTTAAATAGGGATGGCTCAGGTAATCCTGAAACATCCCATAGTTAAGCTGCTATAGGCCTAGACTGCTGGGGGGCCTCATCTGTCACACCTTTCCTCACTTTACTCTCTTTATGTATATGTGATATTATTGTGGTCATTAACTCGTGTTTCCCTGTTCCAACAGATATCCTTTGAATGGTGTTACAGTGCCGCCGCCACTGCGGCCCTCCCCCCCTTTCTGTCTTCTCAAACCCCAGCTGGTCGAGGCGGATGGCCACCCTTCCTAAAGGCGGTAGCATGGTTGCCGCGTCTGTCACGGCGGTGGTGGACCGTGACGTCAAAATGACGTTTCAGGCCTGGCGCTTCCCTTGAACAGACGGCGCAGCGCGTTGTCGTGCACCAGTCGATTTTTGTAACTTGGCGGCGCCGAGCACAACGAACCGGATGGACCGATGTGAGACCAGGCTCAGTGAGGAGGTGCGTTTGTACAGGCAGCTGTACGAAACTGCAGTGAAACAGCACAGGGAGCACGTAAACTCCCCAAACTGGTGCACAGAGATGGGCAGAACTTTGGGGAAAGAGGGAGAGTTCTGTAAGAATGTGTGGAAGAAGCTACGGGACAGATACGTGAAGGCAAAGAAGAGGGCAGAGACTCTGTTGATGCCGGGGGCTTAAAACCTTCACCTCTTTTAACTGAATTAAAAAATTAAAATGATCCGAAAACTGCAGCAGTATCATTAATTACAGTATTCTTGCTCTTGACAGCGGCATTGTTTTCTTCTCCACTTTCGTGCTTGTAGAGTAGAGGTAACATTCACGTAGCAGCGCCGCCTCTGTGACGGAGAAAATTGCAACTACTGGCGCGCAACGACTTGCGCCACTATATAGGGTCCTATGGCGGGCACGAACTCGTGACGTCATCAACACCGCTCGCGCGAGCAGACGCGGCAACCATGCTAGAGCCTTAAGTCTGGTTCTGCCGGAGGTTTCTTCCTGTTAAAAGGGAGTCGTTTCTCTCCACAGTCGCCTCAGGCACGCTCAGGCCGGGAGATTGGACCGAAAAACAAAAAGTTTTCAATGTAATCTGTTGGTTTTCTTAGCTAGGAAATTGTTTTTAAATTGGCTCTATATGAACGAATTGGATTATTTTATGAATTATGATTATTATTAATTAATTGAATTCCAATTGGCTTGAATTGGACTTACTATCTAAGTGCCTTGAGATGACATTTGTTGTATTTGCCGCTATATAAATAAAAATGAATTGAATTGAATTTAATTCGCAGGGCTTCGTATGGTGCAACAATCGCTACTGCCAGTAGATGTCACCCAAGGGAATTGAATGAAGCTTCGGGTAGTGAACCACTTTATGACACATTGGTTCAAAATTATTCAATGCTTCAAAAAGCCTCGTTTTGCCATCACTACTTGAGGGTGTCAATGATGGCCTTCTGGACAGCAGTCAGGTCGGCAGTCTTACCCATGATTGCGGTTTTGAGTAATGAACCAGGCGGGGAGTTTTTAAAAGCCTCAGGAATCTTTTGCGGGTGTTTAGAGTTAATTGTTGATTCAGATGATTAGGTTAATAGCTCGTTTAGAGTACCTTTTCATGATATGCTAATTTTTTGAGATAGGAATTTTGAGTGTTCATGAGCTGTATACCAAAATCATCAGTATTAAAACAATAAAAGACCTGAAATATTTCAGTTGGTGTGCAATGAATCTAAAATATATGAAAGTTGAATTTTTATCATTACATTATGGAAAATAATTAACTTTATCACAATATGCTAATATTTTTTGAAGGACCTGTATACTGGGGCAACCCAGTCTCACAGAAAAACGTGTAATACCTACGTTGGTCCACAAGGGAAAACGTGGAATTGTCACAATTTGGCCCCCAAAATTGTGACAATTCCACGTTTTATTCGGCCTATTCATTTACATTGCTTCGCAACCAGGTCACGTGACTATCAAGTTTCCCTCAGCTAAAAAAGGAAAATGGCCGACTGTCAACCTTTTTTCTGTGAAAAACATTACATTTTAAGAAAGCATCTGCATTTGTATGCATTTCGATGGCTTTTCTAGCGAGAACTATGCATCATATTTTCAGAATCTTCGTTCAGAGAATGTAGACGATCTTTCGTTTATTAGTTTCGACGTCTGGGTTTCTCTGCTCAAGCTGCTGCCCCCGCGACCCGATCCCCGGACAAGCGGCAGATAATGGATGGATGGATGGATGGAGTTTCGCCGAAGATTTTGGTATCTCCTTGAAAAAAACGTAAGAATGTCACGTTTTCTACCGTTGTTAAGGTGGTTGCTATGGACGCTGCTATCTCAACGTCACCAACCTGCGCTGACATTTCCTGTAATTTCTGTTAAAAAAAAAAAAAAAAAAATGTGTATATATATAAAGATATAGCCACATAACAATAGTGACCTTATCATAGAAATGGTTGATAAAATATTATCAACCATTTCTATCAGTGGGCCATTATTTCAGTGAGCTAGTAGAGAGAGAAGGCCTGTTATCAGGCATGGGCTTTTTTTTGTTTTTCAACTTTATTGACCAAAAGTGTATCTGTCATAATATATTCATCATAAATATATTATACGCATATATAATCTGTCTTTATGCGACTATAAATAACCCTTGCAAACCGGAAGTACTACGAGTACCGTGTTGATTTTGTATGATATTGCATGGTGCGGCTCTAAAAGTATCTGAAGTAAATTGATTTAATTTTTCTTTGTATTGATCATCGATATCAAGTCTAATTACTAATTCGGCTGTACTTGATATTTGATAAATTTAGTAGATGTATGTTTTTCCAACCCTACTTTGCAAAACGGAAGAAGCTGCTAACCCAAAACCACATTTGGACAATAACAGTTAGAATATCTAACATATACCAACATCTTGACTTTTTCCAAACCTCAATCATATAGATGAAGTATAATTACTAATTCGGCTGCACTAGATATTTGATATATTCAATATACATATGTTTTTAAACCCTACTTTGCAAACTGGAAAGAACTACAAATCTGGCGCTAATTTTGGATCAGATACATAGCACGGGACAAAGAAATGTAGTTTATTTTAAAAACGGGCGTATTTCTTATAATTTTGAGTAGTAAATACTAAATTGAGAGTACAAGGAGAGATTTAAAGGGGTGGAAAACACATTTATGTCATCAGATTTTAAATATGCAATTGTGAAATTGGTGAAAATGATTTTTTACCATATTTGATAGCGCCCCCACTTGGTGGCTATATCCATATGGGTATAGTCACATAGCTGAAGTCAAGAGCTCTCCATAACAGTTGGTCCCATATCTGTAGCCTTTTCTGTTAATGATTAATAAGCCTTCTAAATTGCACTGAGGTCAACGTTCAGAGGTCAATATTTCAAGGCAGGACTAATTTATAATCTTCACACTGACATATGTTACTCACCAGGTCAAGGTCTTTTCAAAAATGTCTTTCATTTTGTCCTACAACAAAGTTTAATTTTCACCTCTGTTTGTCGTCAGCCTCTTTCAGGTATGGTTTCTAAGACCATTTGATTGTCCAGCCTGGATGAAATCAAGTCTGGATTTTTTTTTAAATTTTTGGTCAGAAAGAACCTTCAAGGTATTGATGATTTTCCTAATCATGTTCATAATAATTTTGGATTTGGGCTACTGTAGACTTTATTTTACTGATAGGTGGGTGACAATGGGCCCCTGGGCATGGGTTTGTCAACATCCCATACCCCCACGGCAGGGCACTCACTTCACAAAAATGATAAATAATAACAATAAAGATCATTCTTCAACAGGTAGCCCTCTCAGCACCTCAATTATCCTACCCGCCATACATCTTCTGTAAAGACAGACATATGTGTGTGTGTATGTTATTTGTCCTCTATATTCACTAGTATGATACTACTACTCTTTCATCACTATATTAATCAGCCCAACTTCTTCCATCAAATCAGATACATATATAACCAAATAGACATATGTATGTTTATGTCGGCATACATACATACATACATAAATAGGTGTCATGTTTTTTGGTAAGTAGCTCTTTAACCAGCTTGGAGTGGTTGCCAGGTTCGCTAGTACCTGCGTGTTGACTATTGGGTCAACAACTACACTGCTACAATAGCGACCAGGCATGCTAAACATAAAAGACAAGAGCTGGCAACCTAATTAAAAATAAAAAAAAACGCAGCAGGACTGATGTGTGCTGATAACGTCTATTGAATAGACTGATAACAGTCAAATAGGGTGCATAAATATACTTATATTATTATTTATGATCAAAAAATGATCTTTTGCTTGTTGTGAATACATATTCCAAAAAATGTAAAATGAACAGAGTAAAGCATATTAGAATGCATATACAACAGAAGTTCTGTTGTGTCATTTGTAACTACACACAATTTAATTAGACATTTTTAAATCCAGGTTAAAAACATTTCTGTTCTCATGTGTCTATGCATGAAATCTGCACGATATCTTTTAACTTATCTAGGCTGTTGCTTGTTTTTAAATTCATTTAAATTATTTTATTTGCTTCTCTTTATATTCTTTTATATATTTTAATGCTTTTTCCGCTCCCTGCTGCAATGCTTTTATTTTATGTAAAGCACTTTGAATTGTTTGTATATGAAATGTGCTATCTAAATAAATTTGATTTGATTTGATAAATTGTTGTTCCTTCACGTCAGCCTAAATTCCTTTCTGCATTGTCCTGATCGGGTTGCTGTGCCTCAGCCACTGGAGCATGCGCCACGCAGATATAGTGTGGCTATATCTAAAAAAAAACCACCAAAAAATAAATATTATATATATATATAAATATATATTATATTATATTATATTATATTTATTAAATATTTATTTTTTTAAACAAAAAGTACGGGGAATGTCGGCGCAGGTCGGTGACGTTGAGATAGGAGCGTCCATAGCAACCACCTTAACAACGGTAGGAAACGTGACATTCTTACGTTTTTTCAAGGAGATACCAAAATCTTCGGCGAAACTAAATCAAATCAAATCAAATTTATTTATACAGCACATTTCATGTACAAACAGCTCAAAGTGCTTTACATAAAATAAAAGCATTGCAGCAGAGAGTGCAAGAAGCATTAAAAATACATAAAAGAATATAAAGAGAAACAAATAAAATCATTTAAATGAATTTAAAAACAGGCAACAGTCTAGATAAGTTAAAAGATATTTTATCCATCCATCCATCCATCCATCCATCCATCCATCCATCCATCCATCCATCCCTTAACCCAAGGAGCCGGAACCCATCACAGTCTGACACTTGGCCAGAAGAGAGATAAAACAGGTTACCAGTCATTTACTGGGCTAACACACAAAGACAGAGAACCAAACAGCCAGTTTAGAGTCACCAATCAATCTAACATCATCATCATCATCATAGTACAATGTACAAAAATACAAATACAATGGCCTCACGGTAAACACACCACACGTTTTGCTTTAACTGTTTGAATATTGTTGATTATCTCAAAAGATGGTAAGTGTATTCTTAATATTCTGGACAGTAACAAGAATCAGTAGGAATTCTAGTGGTGGACAAGCTAGATCAAATCAAATCAAATTTATTTGTATAGCACATTTCATGTACAGACAATTCAAAGTGCTTTACATAAAATAAAAGCATTGCAGCAAGGAGTGTAAGAAGCATTGAAAATACATAAAAGAATATAAAGAGAAAAAAATAAAATAATTTAAATGAATTTAAAAACAAGCAACAGTCTAGATGAGTTAAAATATATTTCATGCATAGACACATGAGAACAGAAATGTCTTTAACCTGGATTTAAAAATGTCTACATTTGGTGAAAGTTTAATCTCCACTGGCAGTTAGTTCCACTTGTTGGCACCATAACAGCTAAATGCTGCTTCTCCATGTTTAGTCTGGACTCTGGACTGGACCAGCTGACCTGAGTCCTTGGATCTAAGAGCTCTGCTGGGTTTATATTCTCTGAACACATCACAGATGTATTTTGGGCCTAAACCATTCTGGGATTTGTAAACCATCAGCAGACTTTTAAAATCTATTCTGTGACTGACTGGAAGCCAGTGTAAAGATTTTAAAACTGGTGTGATGTGTTCAGATCTCTTAGTCCGGGTTAAAACTCTAGCAGCAGCGTTCTGGATGAGCTGCAGATGTTTAATGCTCTTTTTGGGAAGTCCAGTTAAAAGAGCATTACAGTAATCGAGTCTACTGGAGATGAATGCATGGATGAGTTTCTCCTGGTCTTTTTGGGAAAGGAAACCTTTAATTCTGTTGATGTTTCTGAGGTGGTAAAAAGCTGCCTTGGTGACAGCTTTGATGTGGCTGCTGAAAGTCAGATCTGAGTCTATCAACACTCCGAGGTTATGAACTTGGTCAGTGATTGTAAGGTCCCGAGTTATTTACCAACGCTGACCCTCTTCTCTTTGCTACCAAACAGAATTATCTCAGTTTTGTCTTCATTTAATTGTAGAAAATTATCTCTCATCCAAGTGTTTACTTCCTCCAGACACTGACGCAGTACGTCTGCTGGGCTGCAGTCGTCCGGTGACAGAGACACATAAAGTTGTGTATCGTCTGCATAACTGTGATAATTGATGTTAAAATTCTGCAATATCTGACCCAAAGGGAGCATATACAAGTTAAACAAAAGAGGTCCAAGAATTGACCCCTGGAGGACTCCACAAGTCATGGCCACTTGCTCAGATTCATAGCTGCCAATTGTAACAAAATAACTCCGGCCTTCTAAGTAGGACCTGAACCAGTTAACTCTTTTGGTGCCATTGACGTCTATAGACGTCAATTTAAAAAAAAAACGCTAACTGCCAAAGACGTCTATAGACGTCAATTGCGTTTTTTAACGGAGCGGGCTGGGGGACAATCTAGCGGAGTTTGTCACTAAATTTTAGGCTTGTAAACACTAAACAGAGAATATACTGGCAAAATTACCCGCAAGGTGGCAGCAGTGCCACTTTGCACAAAAAAAGAAGCTCGTTTTCTCCGTTTTTTTGGTCAAACAGCTGTTTTTAGTGAAACCAACCTATGTTCTACCGTCTATTATTGAAAATGGTAGAAACAAACTTTTTTTTCCTGATGAAAGAAGAGAGTCTACTCTTTCGTTTGGTAATTTCGGTGTGTGCATAGTCATAAGACAGACTTTTCTGTGGGTCTTGGAAAATCAGTCAAAATACTGTAAAACACTTGGCAGTATGGGTCTCTCTGAACTGAAAATGGCTGGCAGCCAATGAGTTAAGGACCGCTCCAGAAAGTCCAACCCAGTTTTCCAGCCTGTGCAACAGGATTCTGTGATCTACAGTATCAAACGCAGCGCTGAGGTCCAACAGAACCAGGACTGAAACATTACCAGACTCAAACATCATAGAGGCGTCTAGAGTTCTCTTCTTTAGGAGTGGCTTAATGGGAGCTGTCTTTAGTGACTTGGGAAAAATGCCTGATGCCAGTGAGCTGTTAACTATTCGTAGGAGATCACTTTCTACTGAGGTAAAAACAGTTTTTGAAAAGTCGGATGGTATTATGTCCAGAGAACAAGTTGTTGATTTCAGCTGCCGAACTGTTTCCTCTAGGATTTTTAAATTAAAAATATTAAATTGTGACATAACGTCAGAGTTATTTCTAGGTTTTAGACACAGATTAGTTTTCTTGTTTGTCTGTGTTGAGTGAATGTTTTGTCTAATAAACGAAAGATCGTCTACATTCTCTTAACAAAGATTCTGAAAATATGATGCATAGTTCTCGCTAGAAATGCCATCGAAATGCATACAAATGCAGATGCTTTCTTAAAATGTAATGTTTTTCACAGAAAAAAGGTTGACGGTCGGCCATTTTCCTTTTTTAGCTGAGGGAAACTTGATAGTCACGTGACCTGGTTGCGAAGCAATGTAAATGAATAGGCTGAATAAAACGTGGAATTGTCACAATTTTGGGGGCCAAATTGTGACAATTCCACGTTTTCCCTTGTGGACCAACGTAGGTATTACACGTTTTTTTGTGAGACTGGGTTGACTGGGGAGGTGATTACTGGAGTAGGAACTGGTGTTTGATTAGAAACCGGTTGCAGGTGAGTGAATGAGAGCAGAGGGCAGGAGAGAGACTGAGGAGAGAGAGAGATGGCAGAACACAGGGGGCAAGAGAGAGCACAATAAGGGAATACACAAGGAGAAAATAAAACATAACTGAATACTGAATAAACAGAACTAGAATGAAACAAAGACTAAATCGAAATACAGGAAACACAAAGTACTGAATAAAGACACTAATAACCAAGCCACAAGAACACAACTTAAAATCCAGATCCTGACAACAGATCCTATAAAAATTATATTAGAGATGACAGATATGGATCTCCAGGATGGATACATACGTACTATTCCATACAAATATATTTAGCAAAGATTAATGAATAGGTTTTTGTATTTTGTAAGATGTAACAATTTAGTACCATCTCATTGAACCCTTTGTTATATTTAGCTAGGGTGGTGGCAGTAAATTAATTTGTCTGAGATTTGAAAAAAGTCTTAATTTCTTTAATCTTTTTTAATTTCTCCTGGCTATTCCTTGAACCGAGTAAGTCAGTAAGAAAGTAAGACATCTAAGCACTGTGGTTGAATAGTAAATAGTTTTTGAGGGAAAAAAAGTCCTCATATGGGGACCAGGTTCTAGTTCACGAGACCCAGAATTCTCATAAGAGAACGCTGCATCTTAAGTGGTCATCACATATTAGATTTGATTTTTAAAAGTGTGCAGATGCCAAGAATCAACTTTTTATGATAGTTAACTCTTTGTAAGCATTGTTCTAACCGTTAAATTGGAACCTCTTGGGCAAACTGGCCCAGGCATGATTTATCTTTGTTCACTTCTCACTTCAACAACAAAGCAGAAAGTGAAAGTTCACACTTTGTGAAAATGGGTATTTAAAGATTAATCTTTTTGATAGAAGGATTCGGTTCAGTTCAACTAAGAAATGGTGACAATGCTCCTCTTCAATAGCACAATTTAATTAAAATTATTGTTCCGATTAAGCGTGGCTCTGTTTCTTTTTTTCTGCACTGATAGATTTTTAAAAAACTGAATCTCACCTATATCATATTCTATTTCAAAATAGAATTTACAAGCTAATACAATCTGTGCATCTTTACTGTTGTTTGTTGCTAAGTTAAAATGTTGATGGTCCTTTAGCTTCTTTTAAAAGTTCTGCTCTTTAGGATTGGAGATAATCTAAGAAGAAGAATCAGCAGGTGCATCTGGGTAACAACTCCAAAAGTTTACATCTTCATTTATATATTCCTTGTAATATAAAAGCTCTCCCAAATTAATAATGGTGGCAATGGAACCAAGTGCAGTGGAACATGACACTGTTATTGTCCATAGTTTATTCAAAGTATTAGAAGTGAAATAATTTTAAGGTAAGTGTTCTGGCTGCTTCTTGAACCCCAAAAAATATAAAATCCCATAACTGATGAATAATAAGTGGTCAATAGGTTGATATTCTTTCCATAATTGGATTGTGCCAAGACATACATATTACAAAAGGTTATACAGCATGTCTTCTTCCTGAAGTTTTCACAAATGTAGTGCACCCAAACAAGCTGAATAGCAACTCACTGAGCAACCAACATCTATGGACATACAGAATTGGTTCATACAATGTCAACCTTTTAGGGGAAAGGGGTTTCATGTTGACGTCTTTGAAATATCATGACAATTTTATTGTTATCATTGTTTCAGATCCTGCATATTGTTTGATCAGAAAGTTAATTTCAAGTCCTTTCAGTATGGGATCAGAAGTAATAGTCTTAAACAAATTAAAAGATTAACAAAATGGTGAACAATAAATCCAAATCCAGACTACAGCCTAAAAACTAAAGTTTTTGAGTATGTTGCATTTTTTCTGGACACACTCACTTGGCTTACTCGTGTTAGCTGGAAAACACCTGCGATGTGTTATGATGTGGATTCATTATTGAATAAAAAGGGTGAAGATTAAGCTTTCTCATCATGAAGGCAGATTTTTCTAAAGATTACATGAATATGGCTATTCTGTTTATCTCCTTTGTCATCCTATTTCATGAAAATATTTACTCTATACAGTGTGAATATTGCAGAGTATACAAAACAAGAACTAACAAATATCTATTTTATTCAAAAGTGTATGAGTATAACTTTATCATAGATGCTGTAAAGGCCCTACTAAAAGTTGAATTCAGTTTTTCTTTATTTTTGTACAATAAACAGAATGTATTCCCTTGATAAAATTGAAAGCTGTTTTCAGACTTCTTGTTTGCTACTTGTTCATCATTAACTTGGACTCGGAGGGTACATTGTTTCATTATTCACATCATTAAGTGGCCATGAGTTTGTTTTGCTTTATTATTAGTTTAGTTTTTTCTAGAAAACAATAAGGTCCCTAGTTGAAAAGATGAGATGATCTGGGCAGCCAGTCTCTAATTGTGTGTTTGTCATGTGTGGTTGTTAGCACAGGGACAAGCAACAACATCATCCCACGTTCACACCTTTAATTGAAGGCTGTTGCATCATTTTGTCAAAACTGAGACGTGATTATGAATCTAATGTATTAATGACAATGAATATGCTTCTTTGCATTGGAATTATTCCGCTACTGATACTAATCTTAACAAATTCCCTAAAATATATTTTCTCTAAAACACCACGACACACAATTATTTGGACGATTCTTCATACTTAAGTATATGTTCTAAATGCACTTTCAAAAGATATTTTTTAATTCTCTTATAAACATTGGAGCAGACAAATATGCTTGCTTTATGCAAATGCATATCATATTTATTCTTGCAAGAATCCATAACAAATGATCTGGTCAAATGTACGTTAGTTGACCTTTAAGCTGTAGCAACTCATTTGCTGTTGAAAGTTTAATGCAGGCAGAGTTGTCCAGGCGTCTCTGTTGCAAACTACTCAGTGCAGTCTGCCTTTGGCGAGACTGGGAATCAACATAAGCTGTGATAGCAAGTGATATTTAAGACATACTCCAATGTTAATACATTGACAGTAACGGCTGCCAACTTTTCTCGTCAACAGAACCATCCGGCAGAGTTTGGAAGATGAACTTGCCATTCGAAAGACACTTTTCTTTATCCATTTTAGCCTACTTTCCACAAGATCCTGGACTACAGGGCAGACCAAGGGTCACATTCACAGCAGCCAATGTTTAGCTGGGGTAAACCCCCCCGTCTTCTAAGACAATTTACACTTGGGTGTCACCTGAACCATAAACTGGACTGGACTGATCATGCTGCTCTCTACAGGAAGGGTCAGAGCAGACTCTACCTGCTGAGGAGACTGAGGTCTTTTGGGGTGCAGGGGGCACTCCTTAAGACCTTCCATAGCCTTAGCGGGTCCAAATTGCCACTTTGTCCCGTGTCGAGCAATGTGAAAGCTTGGCGTATTAGGTGACCCGTGTCGCCTGAAGCCGAGTTCAGGGGGCGTTGCCTAGTGGCAGAGCGTCACACGAAACACATAAAATGCTGGGCGTGTACAATGACGTAGGCACAAGCCATGCGTCGGAGGTAGGGTTAAATACACCTGTCTGCATCAAATTTTTCAAACCAACGATGGCGGGACACCTTGAGGACTGCGGAGAATACAAGAGCACTATAATCTCCAAGTTTAGGAAATCGCCCTCTGCCACTCCTGGCGTTGTGGTCATTAACCGCATGGACCTTTTTCCTCATGGCTTTCAGTTTGTTGGTCACCTGCTTCTTGCTGCGTGGGAAACCGCGCTCTCCCATCTTTCTCGTTAGCCCTTCCAGCAGAGGTCCATCTTTCACCGTCCCCGACATGTTGCGGTAAATAACGTCCTCTGCTCGGAGGCTGAGGAGCTCCTGGACCTCCTTGTCTCCCCAGTTGGCCATCTTCAAAAATGTCTCGACATTGAAGTAAAACAGAGTAAAACTTGAAGTGAAACTTGTCCTCACTTGTGGCTGTTGTTCTGAATCAGCTGTCCATCCTGTCTTTTAAACTCCTCACGTCACGCCACGCCCACGTCCATCCCGCGTCAATTGCTTTCACATCAAACTCGGCTCGGCAAAAAGACTAGGGCCCGGATCGTTAGGTTGAAAGGACCAGCGGACACGCTAAATTCGCAAATTAAACGTTCTTCCTCAGTGTGAAAGGGGCTTATGACTCTGTGGTGCAGGGCTGGACTGGCATCTGAAAAGGGCCCGGGCACTTTTTGATCACTGAGGGCCCAGCGCGCATATATGTATATTTATATACACACACACTTCTGTCTAATTATCATTAATCCTCCATTTAATCCTTGTAAGGTGTTCATGTTTTTGTTACATAGAAGATATTCTGGCCCAGTGGACCTGGGACTAAAGGAGGGGAAAAAAGCTGCTGTGCACCCACATGTTCCCTTCATCCTGCTTGTGAAGTTCTGAGTATCTTTGTTTTTGAGGATAAGAGATAGAGAGAGGAGGATAACTAACTTTATTTTCCAGATGATGAGCCCTGGCCAGTGAATCTCATTGTGAAAAAAGTATTCATACCATTTTCCTTCAGCAAAACCTGAAAATGGGTCCCACAGACCCAAGCCAGGGATAAGCAAAGCAATATTTCACCAACACACACAACACTGTATAGAAAAGGAGCACCAGCACCACACACACACTATTGTATGTTCTAAGTCTTACTGAATCAAATTAAACATGTAGTAATAATTTCCTGGGTTCAATTATTTTATTTATTGCTCAAAATTGCTCCAGTCCACAGATACTGTCAGTGAGCTTACTGAATGGAATGTTAACCCCCGCCCCCCAGGCATAAACTGTAATGCAGCTTGAGACTGATCAAAAGAGCCTAAGATAGTGCTTATGTCTGTGTATTTTTTTTCTCGGGCACGTCATTTTTTTCACTACAGCAAAACCAAAAAATTATACCAAATGGGTATGTTTGTGACTGATTTGATGAAGTCAGGATGACAACTTGGTCTCGGTTTCAAACTTTCAGGCAATGGGAAACGAAACGCTGAAGCGCCCAATAGCTACACTGCATTAGCTAGCGGGTGTGTTGAGATGAATTCTAACCTCAATCTCTCCCTGCTGGGTCACGTCTCCTATCTCCGTCTCCTCCTCCTCTGGTTCCCCAGCTGAAACCATCTCCTCCGCCTCCTCCTGTTCATTCTCCACCATCTGTGCGCTCGTTGATGATGTACCGGCGGCGGCCCCACTGCTGCCCCAACCTGAGGTCGAGCAGCCAGGTTCCGCATCTCCCACGGCCCCACTAACCGAACCTGAGCTCGAGCTTGTGCTTTTAAAAAACATATCGGTGATTTTAGCGCATTTTACTGCGTCGTCTCTTGGTTTTTGTTTTCTCTTTTCTTTACGTTTGTCATGGTCACTCTTTTGTTTCTCCATTTCGCGTCCTTTCCACCAGAGCTTTAGCCGAATATAGCCAAGTCAGCTAAACTTGGGGTTATAATGATGATGATTATGACTTGGGTCAAGTGGGCCTGTAGGGAGGGGCGGGCCTTTGACAACATTAGGCATTCTCATTGGACTAGCGCTCTGTGCGTCAGGAGAAACATCCAATGGGCCCCGACGTGTCATTTTTTTTTACCGTCACAGTCAATAAAAAATATAATATATATATGTCTATTTTATTTACGGCCCTCGGAGGGCCCAGAGGGCCCAAATCGCGGGAGGGCCGTTCGGGATATGCCCGAACGGCCAGATAGCCAGTCCAGCCCTGCTGTGGTGGCATCAGCCATCTTTTTTGGAGTGCTCTGCTGGGCCAGTGGCATCTCAGCAGTGGACTGAAACATCCAAAATGTCTGATAGAGCTGTATCGCAGGTCGTTCTTCCCTACTGGTGTTAGACTGTACAACTAGCACTGTTCTCAGTAGCCCACAGGCTACATGTAAAGCTTACATATTAAAAATGGGACGATGTGCAATTTCATCCTTATCATGTACATATCTGCATGTACAATCACTGGGACACTGTAAATACATTATAAACATCAATCCTTACTTATTCCATTTGTATATACAGGTCCTTCTAAAAAAATTAGCATATTGTGATAAAGTTCATTATTTTCCATAATGTAATGATAAAAATTGAACTTTTATATATTTTAGATTCATTGCACACCAACTGAAGTAGTTCAAGCCTTTTCACTGCATGAAAAGTGGGATTTTCGTCAGTATGCGGCACTGTAGATTGTCGTGAAATTTCAGGTTTACGGCTGTTTACGGCAATTTGCAGGCAATGCAGAAAACTGCCGTGAATTGCCAGAAATTGACGTGGGTCTGGCTTGGCAGTCATCCCCCTATGACCCCCCTGCTCCTAATTCTAGGGGAGGCTATACAAATGCAAATCAGGGTTGCAGGGGGAGTTTTATCCCAGGTGAAATTTTTCTAAAAGGTAAAATCTCTGGTACAAATAGATCAGGCTAAGTATAGCCTAATTATAGACTCTTACATTTTAGCTTGAATTGATTTATTTCATGAAAGTATGCTAGATTAACAACTGTGTATGTCATTAGCAATGGCAAATGGTTAATCTTTGCTCTCAAAGTACAACACTCAACAATAACATAAAAAATAATAAAAAATACAGAACAGTAAGAACATAAGAATAAGACGCTATGGGTGGGAACGCAATTGCCTGGAGGGGGAGTGCAGCTGGGAATGTCTGCTTTCTTGTTATCCCTGTCATCCTAGAGCTCAACCACTGTGCATAGTGGCATGACTACAGTGACCTTTTCTTTGGTCTTACTTAAATGCACAGTGGATGTATTAACATCCACAATATTAATGAATGCTTTTGGATTTTCTCTCCCAATCTCCATTTTTGAAATAGCGCCTTCTGTGGTCATAATTAAGATTAAGATCAGATTTTATTGTCATGCATACACACGAAATTTGTTGAAATTTTAACCCATCCAGGTTGGCACATGCACATGCACACACTCTCATGTGATGCCAACCTGAAGCAGTGGGCAGCCATGAAGCTCCCGGGGAACATGGGGGGTACGGTGCCTTGCTCAAGCACCTCAGCCGTGACAAGGAGGTGGACTGACACCCCTCCAGCTATCAGTTCCACCAGTCTTTTTTTTTGAGTGGTGAGAGTGGGAATCGAACCACCAACCTTCCAGTTATTGGACAACCAACTCTAACCACTGAGCCACAGCCTCCCCTCATTCATAATACTGTGAATGAGAGAGTTCATAGTTGCAATGTTCACAGAAGCGCCGAGGTCTTTCCTTCCGTCTTGGGACTTCCATCTTTCAACAAACAAGAGTTTCACAGGCACACCTTTTTTGTATCATAGACGCGAGCCAGGGCGAGCATGTCTCGCGAGTCCTTCCGTATAACAATAACTTCGCATGTGATTGGAGGAGCCCGACGAGCTTTCTACTCCTCATCACGTGAGAGGTCATGGCCACGGCTACTTGCACGACTAGCATATAAACAAACATCATCGTACCTTGCTAGTTCTCAGACCTTCATCTCCAGTTCCTGTGGTTTTGCTGCCTTGTCTACACGCTAGAAATGGATTTTTGCTACAATGGCTGGAGGGCATCTCGCATTTAGCTCTCCCGCCTCAACTCCTCTGGTTGAACGCGACCAACTTCCAGCCAGTCCACAGACCGACCACAAGAAACTGTTGGTTGCCATCAGCGGACTGTCTCGTCATTTGAGTCTGGTTGCTATTGGCATGAACGAGCAGTTCAGAGCCGTTAACTCCAGGTTAGCCCAGGTCAGGCGCTTCTGCCGCTGTTTCTGGTTCAAAAGTGGCTTGACCTGGGGAATGTGGCACCTGTAGCCCATTTCCTGCACACGCCTGTGCACGGTGGCTCTGGATCTTTCTACTCCAGACTCAGTCCACTGCTTCCGCAGGTCCCCCAAGGTCTGGAATTGGCCCTTCTCCACAATCCTCCTCAGGGTCCGGTCCCCTCTTCTGGTTGTCCAGCGTTTTCTGCCACACTTTTTCCTTCCCACAGACTTCCCACTGAGGTGCCTTGATACAGCACTCTGGGAACAGCCTATTTGCTCATAAATTTCTTTCTGTTTCTTACCCTCTTGCTTTGAGGGTGTCAATGATGGCCTTCTGGATAGCAGTCAGGTCGGCAGTCTTACCCATGATTGCGGTTTTGAGTAATGAACCAGGCTGGGAGTTTTTAAAAGCCTCAGGAATCTTTTGCAGGTGTTTAGAGTTAATTCGTTGATTCAGATGATTAGGTTAATAGCTCGTTTAGAGTACCTTTTCATGATATGCTAATTTTTTGAGATAGGAATTTTTAGTTTTCATGAGCTGTATGCCAAAATCATCAGTATTAAAACAATAAAAGACCTGAAATATTTCAGTTGGTGTGCAATGAATCTAAAATATATGAAAGTTCAATTTTTATCATTACATTATGGAAAATAATGAACTTCATCACAATATGCTAATTTTTTTAGAAGGACCTGTATACTGGCTGCTAAAGTGATTAATTCAATATTGAATATGGTATCTTAGTTTTATTTTTCTGTAACCAATACAACACAATCTCTACACATTCACATTATGTATATGGCAATTTTTTTCTATCTTACCCTCCTTACTGCTGTAACATTGTGGATTTCCCCAATGTGGGACAAATAAAGAACTATCTTATCTTATATGTGTTAAGTTTGACAGCCCTAAAGGCAAGGCAAGGCAAGGCATCTTTATTTATATAGTGCATTTCATACCACAGGCAACTCAATGTGCTTTACATAAAGACAAAGCATTTAAAAGAACAGCATAAAGCAGCATAAAAACAAGCAATTTAAAGAGGAAAAAAAAAATAAACTCAACCATAAGCACACCGAAAGAGAAATGTTTTTAACCTGGATTTAAAAGTGCTTACAGTTGGAGCTGATTTCAGTTCTGCTGAACTTTAAAATCTATTCTGTATCTGACCGGGAGCCAATGTAAAGACCTGAGAACTGGGGTGATGTGATGTGATCTCTTTGTTCTGGTTAAAACTCGGGCTGCAGCGTTCTGAATGAGCTGCAGCTGTTTGAGACTCTTTTGGGGGAGTCCAGTCAGAAGACCGTTACAGCAGTCAAGTCTGCTGGAGATGAAAGCATGAATCAGCTTCTCCTGATCTGTTTGGGACATGAAACCCTTAATTCTGGATATGTTCTTAAGTTGATAAAAGGCTGATTTGGTGACTGATTTGATATGATTGTTGAAGGTCAGGTCTGAGTCTATAAGCACGCCGAGGTTCCGGACTTGGTGTTTAGTTTCTAGAGACAGTGACTCAAGATGTTTACTGACAGCAAACCTCTTCTCTTTGTTGCCAAACACAATGACCTCAGTTTTTTTCTTGATTTAACTGAAGGAAATTTAGGTTCATCCACTTTTTGACTTGCTCTAAGCAGTCGCACAATAACTCTATTGGACTGCAGTCATCTGGAGACAGTGTGAGATATATCTGTGTGTCATCTGCATAGCTGTGGTAGTTTACTTTAGAGTTCTTCAGAATTTGACCCAGAGGCAGCATGTATAGAGTGAACAGAAGGGGTCCAAGAACTGACCCCTGAGGAACTCCACATGTCATAGCCACTCGATCAGATTGATTACTTCCAATAGTCACAAAATAACTCCGCTCCTCTAAGTAGGACCTGAACCATTCTACACTGTCCCGCTGAGTCCTGCCCAGGTTTCCAACCTGTTCAGCAGTATACTGTGATCCACAGTGTCAAATGCAGCGCTGAGATCCAACAATACCAGAACTGACACCTTGCCTGAGTCAGTGTTCAACCTTATGTCATTTAACACTTTAATAAGAGCCGTTTCTGTACTGTGGTGAGGTCGGAAGCCTGACTGAAATTTGTCAAGGAGTCCACTGGAGTTCAAGAAGTTATTGAGTTGATTAAAAACCACTTTCTCAACAATCTTGGCTATAAAAGGAAGATTTGAGATGGGTCTGTAGTTGGTTAAAATGGAAGCATCCAATGTTGTCTTTTTTAGGAGTGGCTTGATGGCAGCTACTTTTAAGGGTTTAGGAAACGTGCCTGATTGAAGTGAGCAGTTTATTATTTGCTGCAAATCTGTTTGGACAGAGCTTACAATAGTTTTAAAGAAGTCAGATGGCATTGTGTCAAGACAGAATGTCGATGGTTTAAGATGCTGGACTGTTTCTTCTATGGTTTTTTGGTCAACTGTATTGAATTCTGACATCATAGTTGACTGATTCGTAGGTGGTTTTAAGGTTTGCGTCATTTTATTATTTTGCTGATTTATGTTGATATTTAGCCTCATAGATTTGATTTTTTCATTGAAAAAACAAGCAAATTCATTGCATTTTTCTGTGGAACAGAGTTCTGAAACTATCTGTTTTGGGGGGGTTGTCAGCTCATTAACCATAGCAAACAGAGCACGAGTGTTGTTGATGTTCTTATTAATCATTTCAGATAAGTGTTGCTGTCTAGCGCGGAGTAACCCGTGGTTAAAATTACTAAGACTTTGTTTGTAGAGGTCATGGTGAATTTGAAGTTTAGTTTTTCTCCATTTACGCTCTGCTTTCCTGCATTCTATTTTCAAGGCCTTTACCATAATAGTGTTCCTCCACGGTGTTCGCTTTCTGCTCAAGATCATCTTATTTTTAACAGGTGCAACAGTATCCATGACATTTGAGATTTTCAAGTTAAAGTTATCTAAGAGTTTATCAACTGTCTCTGCACTCGCAGTTGATGACATAGCTATAACTTCCATAAACTTAGCACTGGTATTCTCATTTATGTACCTTTTTCTAACAGACACACGGGTTAACTGAATGTTTGGAGTTAACTGTAAGTCAGAGAACACACAGAAATGATCAGAGAGCGCCAAGTCCTTGATATCAACAGAAGAAATGTCAACACCTTTAGAGATAACCAGATCCAGTGTGTGGCCTCAAGTATGTGTGGGTCCATTCACATGTTGAAGGAGGCCAAAAGTGTCAAGTAGAGAGCAGAGTTCTTTGGCATTAGTGTCCATGTTATTGTCCATGTGAATGTTAAAATCCCCTGTTATGATAAAAAAGTTATAGTCAGTGCAGAGAACTGACAGCAGTTCAGCAAACTCATCAAAGAAAGTTCCTGGGTATCTTGGTGGTCTATAAATGATTAGGAAGATAACCTTTGGATCCCCCTTTACTAAAAAACAGAGATATTCAAAAGAGCTAAAATCACCAAGTAGAATTTCTTTGCACTGAAAGACTGATTTAAAAATGGCGGCAACTCCCCCGCCCTTCTTATCACTTCGACACTTATTGATAAAACTGAAATTTGTTGGTGCGGCCCCATTGAGAATGGTATCACAGCTACATTCAGTCAGCCATGTTTCACTAAGAAATAAAAAGTCTAGATTATAGGTCATGATCATGTCATTTACTAAGAGGGACTTGTTGGCTAGTGATCTGATATTGAGTAGGGCTAATCTCGTGCAGACAACAGGTGATACTGGTGTGTTTCGGGGTTGACACACTATATTCAATAGATTGGTTGATTTAACTGAACCTTTTTTATTTCTCACCAGTTTGACCACTTTTCTGTTACCTGTCATCACAGGGATTGAAAAGGCTGTCTGAACTCCATAGGGCCCTGACTTTATCTGGGGAAGAGCATTCTTGATATCAGTATTACAGCGTGGACCCGGCACATATCAGTCAGACTCACAGATATGATGATTCAGAGGAGGTGGGGGGGCTTGGTCACTTCTGTTTGAGGGTTGTTTCCAACGTGATGGACGTGGTGGAATGGGAGGGGCTGGATGAGGTGGGATGTTAGGGGGGAAGAATATGGGATTTTGGCGTGGTGTCAATTGTATTCCAATGTTGAGAAAGCTCTTCATCCTGTCCGGGAAATCCAGAAGTGAGGAGTCTAGACTGAGTGGAGACTGCTGGGGGCTGGGTGGGGTCCGGGGGGGCGAAGGCTGGGGGTTTCCCACTGGGGCTGGGGGAGACTCCGCCTGTTGGACTGCCGGGGCTGGTGAAGACTCCTCATCTTGGGGTGAGGATGATGACGTTGCAGACTCCTTATCTTGGGGTGAGGATGATGACGTTGCAGATTCCTAAAGTGAAAAGTGAAAGTAAACACAACACCAGCGCTGGTGATAATCATAGCACTTGGGGCTGTGACCCCAAACTATGAGAATGGCTCCAAAAGACCCCAGGAACAACATCAGATAACTCTGTTGGAAAATCACAATCCACTATTAGGGACACCCAACATCCTGCCTAGAATCCTCAGTCACCCTGGCCTCTGGTCAGCCGACAGGTAATTGATTGATAGATAGATAGATAGATAGATAGATAGATAGATAGATAGATAGATAGATAGATAGATAGATAGATAGATAGATAGATAGATAGATAGATAGATAGATAGATAGATAGATAGATAGATAGATAGAAAGAAATAGACAGAAATTCAATATTCATGTAACAGAAATCTTGGTACTGATGAAGGCATTATCTGCCTTTTTTTCAACCAAATATCTTGACAGTGTATAACTGATAGAATATAACAACAGTTGCTAGTAATGCAATTAGCATGTCCCATCATGGTGACATGGCCATTCAAAAATCTCATGAAACATGAGTGCACTGTTTGTAATGTTTTAGTCACCACCTGGAGACTACAGACAGACAGAGATAGAAAGTGATGCTTGATTATGTTAATGAGACAGAAGCTTTAAATTACGAACATTCAAATCTATTGCTCAGTGACACGCTGACGTGTTGTTCAGAGTTATCCTCAATGGGTTAATAGACACAGCAACTAACTTCAGAAAACTGCTTTTTTGATTTTACATGTTAGTTCAATATTATTTTGAAAAAATTGTCCATTATTAAAGGGATGGTTCGGAGTAGATTCAACCTAGGGTCATTTGAACCGTGACATCCAGCCAAGTAGCCCACCCAAAGTTTTTCCGATCTTGGCCGAACATCAGCCGAGTTACCGAGTTATCCCGAATAGCTTAGTACAAGCGCTAACAGAGCCTGGCAGTATCTCCAAAATTACCACACTAAAATCACATGCCATGACACCAAACTTCTACAGTTGTACAAATATGGCCTGTACTCACAAAACGATGCATTTGGAAGTTTGTACATAGTCCAGGAGTTTATTATTATCAACACAAGCCTAATAGCTTCTCTGCTGCTAAAGCTGCGTCGACGTCACTTCCTTGATCTGGGACGAGCCCGTTAAACGTTATCATTAAAAAAAAAAAAGTTACTAGTAAACTTACCTCCACTGTGTCTGTTGCCGGTGGCCCCACTCGTGGAATGGCATTTCTTCTTAGCTGTACTCTTACTCGGTGCACCCTTTTAGACTCCTTGGCAGTTCTAGGATGAATGAAATTGTCCTTATCGAAATGTCGACTACACACACGATAGCGCTTTTTCTTCAGCGTCTCGACCGGCGTCGTGATGTCCATTTTCAGAACAACCATCCACTGCTGTAGAAGTTCCTGGTCATTGTGTCTATACGGCAGCTCATGGAAGCTCTCTTGATGGAACAGTTTGCGTTTTAGTCCGCAGCCGGGATAGATACAAGAGTATGGCATCTTGTCCTATCTTTTCACCTCGCGCTGTAGCAGCAAATAACAGTCTTCTTCTTTCGCTGCAGTAGCCCGAAGTAACCGTGTTTGACTACCCTCAGTCACGGGTACACAGTTGTTTCCGTCAACAAAGTTCCAGACGAGAGTATATAAAAAAAAATTCACTTAATTGTGCTAAAGGCTTATATTTTCAAGGCAACACTTAAAAGATATTTCAAATGTTACCTACTATCAATTAGACAAGGATTTTAGTTATCAATACTGACGCTGAATTCACTTTTCCTTGTGCATATTATGAGTTTCGATGAGGACTTTTACGGGCTCGTCCCAGATCAAGGAAGTGACGTTGACGCAGCTTTAGCAGCAGAGAAGCTATTAGGCTTGTGTTGATAATAATAAACTCCTGGACTATGTACAAACTTCCAAATGCATCGTTTTGTGAGTACAGACCATATTTGTACTACTATAGAAGTTTGGTGTCATGACATGAGATTTTAGTGTGGTAATTTTGGAGATACTGCCAGGGTCCGTTAGCACTTGGACTAAGCTATTCGGGATAACCTGTATCTCGGCCAAGATTGGAAAAACTTCGGGTGGGCTACTTGGCTGGATGTCACGGTTCAAATGACCCTAGGGTGAATCTACTCCGAACCATCCCTTTAATAAGATCGAGAAAAAGGTCACCAAAACTGCAATAGCTATGGGTGTTTTTTGATCTGTTGGGCTCTTCTTTTTGTTTGCATCACGTCTGCTTCAATTTCTCACTGAAATCTTTACTAATGCTTTTTAGCACTTGGTCACATTACACACACATTAAATTGGATTCCACTCGTGATCCATACCTCAGCTAGCCCTGCTGCGTGCCTTTATCTCTTTGTGCCACTAAATATAACTGCAGACATTTCAAAACCTAGTAAGAATAGTCAATATTTAAACTAGAATTTTGACAAAACAAATGATGAAATATTACTCAGAGGCACTTTAAAAATGAAAAAGCCCAATTGATAGAAGTGATAAGTTGAGAAGTGTACAAAAACAGAAATCCCTCATGTGAATCAACAAAAATTAATGTGCACATACAGTTGAATGGGAGGGTGATGAATAAAAAAAAATACTCCACAAGTTATTTCTGAATGCATATTATCACCTAGCCTGAGAATGTATGATTAACTATTGATATGAGCCAGGCGCCAATGCTAGTGCTTTTTCTTTTTTTATAACACAAAAGTCTGATCAGAACCTTGATTCTGGGCCAGATCCTTCTGGATCTATTAGAAGAACAGGAGGGTTGGGCTATATCTGAACTCAGTTGGAGAGGTGAGAGGTTTTTTTGAACAACTCTAAACTAGTAGTTTTAGTACTTAAACCCGAAAACCAGAAAGTGACAAGAGTGTTAGTGTAATTTGTTCTTGTGTTGATGTGCGACCAAGGCAACCAACAAAATGGCATAAAAATTTAATTTAGCCCATTGTCATTTTGATTTCTAACTCAGCCATCAAATTAAAGAAGTGTTGCCATATCTCCCTTCCTCCAGTTCCTGTTTCTGCTCCAGGGGGAGCCCAGGATGGCTCCCCTGTGGAGCGATGGTGGGCTCGCTTCCGCCAGGACGGCTCCAGCTTCTCCGTCACTGGACGTCTGGCCGGACATCTGTTTGCCTGTCAGACTGGCCTCCTGCCCGTTACATGGAGTGGTCTTTGTTACTCCATTCTCCTGCCCGATCCTCGGAGTGGTCCTCGTTCCTCCTGTTCCCTATGTTTTGGGACATTTTGAACTTGGAATTCTTCTTTTTTTTTTTTTCCTCCTTCGGGGACCACCCGCAGGGGTGTCGTAGTGATGTGAAAAGTGGGACTGAGTTACCAGGGCCCCAAGTGGCGAGGGGGCCCTTGAGGAGTCTAGAATTTTATTTCCTTTCACTATTAATATGATTTAAAGATCACAGCAAATGTTGCTAACTAATGTAAATTTAATGTTTTGGGTAAATAAAAAGTTTCAATTCAATTTAATTAAATTCAGTTTTATCTATAAAGCGCCAAATACAACAAATGTCATCTATAGGCACTTAAATAGTAAAGTCCAATTCAAGCCAAATGGAATTAAATTCATTGTAATCACAATTATTTTCAAAATAATCCAATTCATTCATATAGAGCCAATTCAAAAACAATTTCCTAGCTAAGGAAACCAACATATTGCACCGAAACTTGTCTTCAATCCAATCTCCCGTCCTGAGCGTGCCTGAGGCGACTGTGCAAAGGAACGACTCCCTTTTAACAGGAAGAAACCTCTGGCAGAATCAGACTCAGGAAGGGTAGCCATCCGCCTCGACCAGCTGGGGTTTGAGAAGACAGAAAAGAAGTGGAAAAAAACACTGTAACAACCATCCATCCATCCATCCATCCATCATCTTCCGCTTCTCCGGGGATCGGGTCGCGGGGGCAGAAGCTTAAGCAGAGAAACCCCAGACGCCACTTCCTCCAGCTCTTCTGACTCTTGGTTAGGCCCTATGGCCTCTTGGTCAGGCCCTGTGGCCTCTTGGTCAGGTTCTGGGTCGGGTTCGGGGTCAGGCCCTATGGCCTTGTGGTCAGGCCCTATGGCCTCTTGGTCAGGCCCTGTGGCCTCTTGGTCAGGCCCTGTGGCCTCTTGATCAGGTTCTGGGTCGGGTTCGGGGTCAGGCCCTATGGGCTTGTGGTCAGGCCCTATGGCCTCTTGGTCAGGCCCTGCGGCCTCTTGGTCAGGTTCTGGGTCGGGTTCGGGGTCAGGCCTCTGGGGCCAGCTCCTGGACAGCTGGGGCCAGCTCCGGGACGGCTGGGGCCAGCTCTGGGACGGCTGCTGCTGGGTCCTGGGACTGCGGGTCCTGTGAGCCTGAGGGAGAGGAGCTGTACAGCTTAATTACCTCTTGAGGCTCCAAGCCAAAAACGTCCTGCGAGGCATCGCGCTGCACAGTCCTGGCATGGTCCCATATGAACTCCAGGTTAGAGTGCCACCCCCGGAGCCCCCGCCTCGCTGACAAGAACAGCAAGAGCTCACCAGCCACCAGTGTTGGGCAAGTTACTTCACATACGTAATGCATTATTTATTACTTATTACTGTCATTTCAAAGTAATGCCTTACATTACAATATTACTGTCTTTGATGAGGTATGGCATAATGAGTGAGCTAGGCTTAAGGCTAACCACAGTACAATATAATGGCCGCAGTTATGGCTCATGGCACAATACATATTGTGATATGTATACTGTTACTTTAGGCAAATTCATATTGAAAGCTAGAGCCTACTACTGTATATTTGAACCTAACACCTAAAGACATGACAAGATGCACAACCCTTTTTACATTTCTCTCCCGTTATTATCTTTCATTCACAGAAAAAAACAAAAACAAACACAGGCCAAACAAAGTAATCCTTTAGATCACTTACAGCTAGACTATTAGCTGTATGGGGTTACCCAGCCACATTGCAAGGTGACAAAAATGGAACTGAAAATTAAATTAAAGTGCTTAGGCCTACTGGCCCTCATAGGAAACACAGTTCAATCATTTCAGTCAGACTTTAAACAAATATACAAACGGAGGTAGCATGCAGCCAAACAAGGCTGGTAAAATGGACTTCCACTATTTAACACCTTGAGTCCCATTTGTAGCTTGTTTATCAAGAATAAGAGTGGTGTCTGATATATTGATTTATTTGGCATTTTGTAAAGTAAATGATTGTGAAAGTGAAAGTGAAAGTGATTAGTCTGCCAACAGAAAGCAATGGGCACTATTTACCACTGTAGTAGGAACGAGTCATCTCAGAGGGGAATTAGTTCCTTTTGTTGGCACATTGGTCAACATGAATAGATAGATGGATGGATGGATGATTACATATATTGATGGATAGTAAGATTGATGGATGTGCCTTAAATATAGATGTAAGGATATTAAATTGCATAATAAATGAATAAATAAGCAGAGTGTTGACGGCATACAACAGTGCAGTGCATTTTGTGCCATGATTAAGGTATACAGCTCTATGAAACACTAGGATAAGGACGTCAGTTAGGTAGTTGTAATATACTCCTGAAACATGATATTTTGTAAGAAACACAACATTGATATAACTTTTTAGAACTTTTTTATTATAGAGCTTGACATTATACTTTATACATTTTTACAGAGTGAAAAGTAAACACGTCATACGTACACCAAATCCATGGATGGAAGTTCTGGTGTTCATTTGGTTGCCGATCTTTATTACAAAAGTATAACCAAAACAAATACATGTGTAAGGCAGGAATTTAGACAAGCAGTGCAAAACGTGTATGTTTTTCAGGAGTATTTAAATGTTTTGCTTTAAGTCCACACAGAACGAATAACATATGTCTCAGGCTTACATCTTGCTAGTTCTGTAATTCTCAGTAAGAATTCAAAAGCTCAGAAAACACACCAGCGTCTAAAGTTGACTAGAAAACAGCAGAGGAGAAAACGGTTAAAGGAAAATTCCACTATTTAACACCTTGAGTCCCATTTGTAGCTTGTTTATCAAGAATAAGAGATTCTGAACAATTGCTCCTTTCTTTCCTTTTTTTCTTTCCGTTTTTGCATGACCACCTGACAGCTACAGAGAGGGTTCCATTTAGGCACTCTCCAGTGGATCCTTAAAACAACACTAAACGTTAATTTAAAAAAAATTGCAACTCACTGAGTGGTTAGTGGTGTTCGTGGGTGTTCCGAAAACAAGTTGTGTTGCGAAATAAACTTTATATCTTGATTTATTTGGCATTTTGTAAAGTAAATGATTGTGAAAGTGAAAGTGATTAGTCTTCCAGCAGAAAGCAATGGGCACTATTTACTTTACAAAATGCCAAATACCAACACCACTAACCACTCGGTGAGTTGCAACGTTTAGTGCTGTTTTAAGGATCCACTGGAGAGTGCCCAATGTAACCCTGTCTGTAGCTGTCAGGTGGTCATGCAAAAACAGTCAAAAAGAAAAGAAAGGAGCAATTGTTCAGAATATGGTGTCCACCACTCTTATTCTTGATAAACAAACTACAAATGGTTCTCAAGGTGTTAAATAGTGGAAGTATCCTTTAAGGTTCTGAGGAATTAACCTATTCCACTACCGACTTAAGATACGACCAATATCTACTGAAGGAAAAAATGGAAGTAGAGAAATAAAGTCTGAACAGAATATCTGTTACAAATATGGAAATGTGAACATCTAGACCTATGGCTGTTGGCTCAGTGGGAATAGCCACATTTTTCAAGATTACAAATAACAAATCAAAGTGCTTTAAATGAAATGAAAGTGCTTAGGTCTATTGGCCCTCATAGGAAACACAGCTCAATAAATTCACTCAGACTTTGGACAAAAAAGTGAACTTGGCTATACATAAAAAAATGGAAATAAAAAAAGTCTAAATAAAACACCTGTTACTGCCAAATGTACAAACTGAGGTAGCATGCAGCCAAACAAGGCTGGTAAAATGAACTTAAATATGGAAATGTGAACAACTAGACCTATGGCTATTGGCTCAGTGGGGATAGCCACATTTTTCAAGATTACAAATAACAAATCAAAGTGCTTTAAATTAAATGAAAGTGCTTAGGTCTATTGGCCCTCATAGGAAACACAGCTCAATAAATTCACTCAGACTTTGGACAAAAAAGTGAACTTGGCTATACATAAAAAAATGGAAATAAAAAAAGTCTAAATAAAACACCTGTTACTGCCAAATGTACAAACTGAGGTAGCATGCAGCCAAACAAAGCTGGTAAAATGAACTTAAATATGGAAATGTGAACAACTAGACCTATGGCTATTGGCTCAGTGGGGATAGCCACATTTTTCAAGATTACAAATAACAAATCAAAGTGCTTTAAATTAAATGAAAGTGCTTAGGTCTATTGGCCCTCATAGGACACACAGCTCAATAAATTCACTCAGACTTTGGACAAAAAAGTGAACTTGGCTATACATAAAAAAATGGAAATAAAAAAAGTCTAAATAAAACACCTGTTACTGCCAAATGTACAAACTGAGGTAGCATGCAGCCAAACAAGGCTGGTAAAATGAACTTATATAGCCTGCTTAAAGGGGCACTCCACCCATTTGCATTAAGCTTTCCATTGTTAGAAACACAGTCATAGTGTTGAATGGTCTCGCAGCGCTCTCTCACTGTCCCCTGACACGAAAGAGCGATCTATTTTTATCTTCTTTTATTTTATTTTAAAAGTCCTCCTCACTGGGAGTGACAGTGGCAGGTTGAGGGGAATCAGGCATCGGGGCTGCAGGCTCCTCTATTGGTGGGGAGCGGCACTCTGTTGTAAGGAGAAAAGTGATTTGGTCTCTTCTGATTTCCTCTTTTACCCAGCGCAGCTTAAACTTGGGCAGTGAGACAGAAGCCAGTAGCGCAGCTTTGGAATCAATTGTAGCAGCAAATCGAGTTTTGATTGCTCCCACAATAACTTCAGGCAACCCAGTGGTCATTGGTGATAGACCATTTTTCATTGCTAACGTTTTGGCCATTAGAACCTCTAGTGTTGGTTGAAGCGTCCCATAAAAACAAGTGTCCTCACCCTGCAGGATGTCCAGTGCGACAGTGAAAGGCTTCATGATTGCACAGTATTCATTGAGAATCTGGTATTCCCTGTCATTGATACATTTAATCTGAAACTGTGTGCAGAGATTATTTATATCAGTGAGGGGCATTTCTGTGATTCGTGCATAGGCATCATAGAATGAGTTCCACCGTGTTACTGTGGGGACAATCAACTTTTTCTCACCAACCTCTTCCAGACAATCTGATGCAACTGTGGAGCGGCTCGTCTTTGTCCACAGCGCTGAACATTTGGCTGTAGCACTGCGGTACACTGCTCTTGATTCTGGATTGGTTGCCAACCATTTATCAACCTCATTGTTTGCAATCAGATTAAAGGCCTACAGAAAGGTGATTTTTTGCACAAAACTGAAATAGCAGATCGATTCCTTATATACCATGGAATTTTTTAATGATTTTAAAATAATTTTAGGCCCCTGGATAGTCCTGATTAGGCCCAATAAACTATCACCACATTTGACTCGAATTTGGCAAACTGGAACGACAGGTGCGTGACGTCACGAGTGCCAGCTGCTGGAACAACCCCCAGTAGTTCTAGTAGCGAAGCCAGCAGTTTGCCAGACCTGGACAGCTGCTTCACAGTAAATTTCGATGTGTGCCGCGGGACGTCGCTTGGAAATATAAAACGTTGGGTTCAGTGCAGTTTCTATTGCGAGTAGATGTATGAAGTGTGTGTGTTGCCCTCAGCACCAGCAGCTCACACCACCGGGGACAGAGGAAGCAGAGAGACCTGCGGTCGGACAGGAATCCACCTGGCGGAGAGCGAACACACTCTCCGCCAGGTGGAGAGTGGAAATCAGCCGGCAGAGCGATCATGTCAACGTCGGGGCTCTTGATGATCGCTCTGCCGGCTGATTTCAGGGCAACCATCCCGCGGTGTGTCCGCTCTCCGCCAGGTGGATTCCCCCTGAGTGTCCGCACCGCAGGGAGCTGAACACGGCGGGATGGCTCCGGCTGATTTCACCAGAGAGGAGGCAGGCGGACAGGGAGGCACAGACACAGGTTCCGACTGCAGGTCTCTCTGCTTCCTCTGTCCCCGCAACATTTGAAACTTTTCAGGTGAGAAAGTAGTCGTTTAGATCCCCAACGTGTTGAAAACCTGACAAAATACCGACTGTTTACCATTTTGTTCCGACGAATTCGGCGCTGCTAAAGCTAACCGCAGTGAGTAACGCACTTCCGGTTATTTTGACAAAATAAAATACCCGTTGCCTTTTATCATAGGGAAAGCCATTACGTGCTGTTGTTTTGAAAACAGGAAGTGAACCTACCCTCGTTGTAGCTAGCTTGAAACTGTCGTTTTGACAGAAAATGACGGTATGCCGGATTGCCGCCGTCCTGCAGTGCTTCTTTGATTTCTTTGCTTGCTTTTGATTTCTTTGATTGAGCCCGAAAGTCGCTAAGTTGCTATATTCTTTTTTTTTTGTCGCCAGAGTTGGCCAAAAGTCGCTAAATTGGCAATACTGAGGCAGCCAGGAAAAACCATGGCACTTGTGACGTCGCACGGAAGCCCCGCCCCCAGTCTGGAATTCCAGGATGGTTTCCTAGCGGCAAATTCAAAATCGCAAATTTCATGCATTTATGAAATGTTTTGGTGTAGAGTCCAATGATCATTATTGTTCCTCTGTGTATGTATTATCATTATGTATTGGGTGTAGTGTCAGCTTTCTGTAGGCCTTTAAGCGTATGGGCTGCACATCTATGGTGGGGAGGCAGTACACATAGCCCAGGCTGTGCATTGTCGTCTTCAGCAGTAAGCAGTAGACTGTGAAGATCTGTAAACTGTACTTCCCCTTCGCCCTCCTCCACCTCCTCCTCCTCCTCTTCAGACTCAACATACTGATATTCCTTGAAACACTTCACAAAGTTACTTCCATTGTCGGTTACACATGCAGTAACTTTGTCGCGAGTAAGGCCATATTCCGAGAAAATGTCCTCGATCTCAGTGGCAATTTTTTCATATGTATGGCGACCCCTGAATCGTCTACAGGCTATTGCCGCCTTCCTCCGTTTCAAAGTTTCACCATCAATCCAGTGTACAGTCACCCCGAGGTAGCTTCTGTTATTTGCACTCCAAATATCAGCAGTGGTGGACACGTGGTGCTGTGCTTCAATGGTCCTTTTAAGTTCCTTTGCCATGATAGCATATGCCTTATCCAAGTCCTTTGCGAAGGTCTTTCTGCTTGGCAGTACATGCTGAAAATAGATGAGACTAGATTAAATGTTATTGTCATTAAGCAGTATACAGAGCCAATGAAATGCAGTTGACATCCAACCAGAAGTGCAAAATGAAAGCATTAAATACCAAAGTGCATGTTGTGTAGACAATAGAGCCAAATTATGTTTAACAGTGTATAGTTAGATAATACAGGTTTCCCCGTGGACATGTCTACAGTGACAGATAAGGTGTAGGCTATAGAGGGTTATGTAGGCTACCCTCCAACTTCACAACCACCAACACTTTAAATTACAGTTTTTGAAAGGGCTGGCCATGCTGAACATAAATTGCATTGTTAAAATTTAAACATTTGGGGTGCACCTGTTTCAGTCCCATGAGAAGAATTACATTGCAAAATCAATATCCCAAAATGTTTTGTATGTCAAGACTGTGGTGTCTATTAGCCAAAGGGAAAGCAGATTGCACCATATATTCTAAAAGCGTATGTCCTCTAGATGTGATTAAACATGCATGGGCATGTCCCACCTTCCTCTATCAGGGACAGGACTATTGAACAACTAGTACTACCACCTGAACTTCTAGTACTACTACCTGTACTACTAGTACTACCACCAGGACTACTAGTACTACTACCATCTGTACTACTACCAGGACAACTAGTACTACTACCACCTGTACTACTAGTACTACTACTTGTACTACTAGTACTCCTACCTGGACTACTAGTACTACTACCTGTACTACTAGTACTACCACCAGGACAACTAGTACTACTACCATCTGTCTACTACTAGGACAACTAGTACTACTACCACCTGTACTACTAGTACTACTACTTGTACTACTAGTACTCCTACCTGGACTACTAGTACTACCACCAGGACAACTAGTACTGCTACCACCTGTACTACTAGTACTACTACTTGTACTACTAGTACTCCTACCTGGACTACTAGTACTACTACCAGGACAACTAGTACTACTACCACCTGTACTACTAGTACTTCTACCAGGACACATAGTACTACTACCAGGACAACTAGTAATACTACCTGTACTACTAGTACTTCTACCAGGACACAGTACTACTACCAGGACACATAGTACTACTACCTGTACTACTAGTACTTCTACCAGGACACATAGCACTACTACCAGGACAACTAGTACTACTACCTGTACTATTAGTACTTCTACCAGGACACATAGTACTACTACCAGGACAACTAGTAATACTACCTGTACTACTAGTACTCCTACCAGGACAACTAGTAGGCCTACTACTACTAGTACTACTACCTGTATTACTAGTACAACTACCTGTACTACTAGTACTACCACCTGTACTGCTAGTACTACTACCAGGACAACTAGTACTACTACCTGTACAACTAGTACTTCTACCAGGACAACTAGTATTACGACCAGGACTACTACCTGTACTACTAGTACTACTACCTGTACTACTAGTACTACTACCAGGACTACTACCTGTACTACTAGTACTACTACCTGTCCTACTATGCATCTACATTGTGTTGAAAGTGAAAATTGAAAGCCTACATTGAAAGACCCTTTATATCTGCTAATATCTGTTTAACATGCGTTTTTTTGTATGTTTTATCTAGATACAGACTGACGTGATACAGATTGACGTTATGTCGCTGTTCTGGTGGCTATTTATAGTATAGTACACTTAACCTGTTGAGGCAATGATAGCTTACCTTGTCGTTGCTAGCCTGGATGGGGATCTTGCTCACAATGTTTCGAAAAGATGGAGAATCCACTGTTGAAAGGGGCAGCATATCTTCGACAACATACTCTGCCACGAGTCTCCTCACTTCTCGAGGTTCAAGCATCGCAGAACGGGAGAATGTTAGTTTTTGCTGCTTAGTTTTTCCTCCGCTCTCGTCCTCAGTTTGCTTTCTTTTGGTTACTAGCTTGATGTTAGTGTAACACACCTGAAATATTGGCTAAAGCCAAGTATGTGTTATGTTTTGGTGCACTAATATATGTTTTAAATAAGAGTTTTAATAAGCATCTAATGTAATGTATTGTATTTATAACATTGTAGACAACTTGTTATATGAACTTTTATTTTGTTGACGGAGTATTATAGCTTCCTATACGGCCTGCTGTTTGGTTGACAGGGTGACCAGGTTGTCATGGGAACGGGAAGAGGAGCGTAGGAGGGGATTGTGAACGGGAGAGACATCTTTCGATACCGAGTTGGAAAAGAGTTTCATTAGTTATTTTTAAGTCAACATGTCAACTACAGACATTTAGGAGAAAGAGCAGTTCGACACACTGTCTTTCTGTGTCCGTTTGGTTTCAGTTCATGAGTTATGTTTCGTTTGAGAAGTTTAGTTCACTTTCTACCGTTTGACAGTTAGATACTTTCTACCGTTTGACACTGACAGTTGGATAATGCTATCTAACGAACGGCCAACTACGGAGACTCCGCTAGCCTGTTAAGACCGGGTCGCGGTGTTAAGACCAACAGAGGAGGCTACTTCGTGTCAGAAAACCGTTACCTTGGATGGTCATGAGTCGGTACTCGGGTGACATCGGTGGATGTTGCTCATGAACTGAAACCAAACGGACACAGAAAGACAGTGTGTCGAACTGCTCTTTCTCCTAAATGTCTGTAGTTGACATGTTGACTTAAAAATAACTAATGAAACTCTTTTCCAACTCGGTATCGAAAGATGTCTCTCCCGTTCACAATCCCCTCCTACGCTCCTCTTCCCGTTCCCATGACAACCTGGTCACCCTGTCAACCAAACAGCAGGCCGTATAGGAAGCTATAATACTCCGTCAACAAAATAAAAGTTCATATAACAAGTTGTCTACAATGTTATAAATACAATACATTACATTAGATGCTTATTAAAACTCTTATTTAAAACATATATTAGTGCACCAAAACATATCAACACATACTTGGCTTTAGCCAATATTTCAGGTGTGTTACATTAGTGTAGCAGCATAGATGCATGAACAGTTCCCTCACCTGTCTGTAGGCATGCTGTCAATTATTCAATCAGAGGAGTGGCAGTATGAAAGGAGTCCTCCCTATCTGCTTCCGGGTTAGGGGTCATTTTCCCGACAAGGTATGTCTGCTGCTCTCGCGGCATGTTCACCTTTTGGTCTATCCGGTGTGCTGATTATTTGTTGTTGCTGCAGTGGTGGCCGTTATGCATCCCTAGCTCCAGTGGCTCTTGGGGTGCTGTCTCCCCTTGCGGTGGTGAGTGTTTGATCTCTCTCTGTGTTTCTGTATATATGCTACATTTTAGGGCTAAAGCCTGATTCTTACTCGGCGCAAACGCGCAACTGTTCTGGCTCGAAAACCATTAATGACGTCATCGAAAGCGCCAGCCCCTTCACAGTTCCTTCAGCTCATAAGCGCAGTTTGCGCCGAGTATGCGTCACATTTGCAGTTCTCTCCAGACCAGCGGGCGTCACTGTTGAGGAAACAAGCTGAAAAGCATACGAAGAAAGCATACACAATGCCACCTGTGGTGTCACGTCAGCAGAGGCTGGCACATCTGATGCGGAATGAATTTACTCTGGGTGTAGAACTGTATATGTATCTCAGAGCTAAGCGGCTGCGGCAAAAACAGAAGAGAAGGTGGAATGTTCGTCCTTTGCAACAAGACGAACTTTATCAAACGTTGTCCCAGTGTAACTTCATAGACGTGTCGTACAGATGTTTGTAGAGGCGCACCCTCTCGGTCACCGCGGTCTCTGCAGTGTTCATTTTTTCTTTTTCTTGGTCAGCTGTTTCCGGTTGAGCGCGCGCAAAGTCAGAAAAAAAGTTGTGTGCGCGACCTTGCGACGCGCGAGGATTTTCGAGCTTGCGACGGGGGGCGTAGCGGAATTTTGGGTCACGTGACCGTTTGCGCCATTTGCGACCAGCTAATATGAGCGAGGTTGCGCCGAGTAAGAATCAGCCTTTACGCTAGTATGCTCAGTTAACAGGTGGACTGCCGCCTGTGTCGTCCTCCTCTCCTCCTCCGGAGCGTGTGTCTGTGCGTGTCATCATAAGATGCCGTTGTAATTATGGTCGCACTGACCAGTAGGCTGGAGACACTACTGCTCTGCACGGAGCTTGTTATCCTGCTGCTCTGCACGGAGCTTCTTATCCTGCTTTACTGACTGACAGTTCATCCAACCTGCTCGGAGTTTTTATCCTTCGCCGATAAGTATTGCCTGCAAAAGGCCTTGCTTAGGATTCCCTGTTTTATTGTTATCGTTTAGTGCTTAAAGGCTCGTGTATACTTCGCAGCAGTGTGTCGCAGTGAGCTTGTCGCAGACACGACGCAGTTATTTTTGATTTATGCCTTGAAGCGCTGTCTGCGCTATGTTAATCCCATGCCACAACGCAAGAGGGACAATTAGGGGTGGGCGATATGTATCGTTTGCGAAATTATCGTGAATGTTGTTTTGACGATGAGTAATTTTGCAATATCGAGATATAGGCAAAAAAAATATATATATATATATATTTTTTTTTTTTCAATCGCCAAAAATCAATAAAGTGCGGCGCCAGTGGTCCTCTGCCCTTACCACGCCCTGCTTTGAACGCTCTAATTTTTTCAAAGTAAACGCTTCGGACCCCGCGGGACACTCAAGTAAGAGCATTGAGGGGGCGCCGAGAGGCAGGGGCTGGGACAGAGAGAGGCCGGGGCTGGGACAGCGAGAGGCCGGGGCTGGGACAGCGAGAGGCAGGGGCTGGGACAGACGGCAGCTCGCCTCGCGGCGGACCGTCAGCTCGATCCCGAGATCCAACTACGAGCTTTTTAACTGCAGCAACTTTAAGATGCGCTATTGGAGCTGGAATTACCGCGGCTGCTGGCACCAGACTTGCCCTTCAATTGATCCCTGTTAAAGGATTTAAAGTGTCCTGTATTGTTATTTTTCGTCACTACCTCCCCGAGTCGGGAGTGGGTAATTTGCGCACCTGCTGCCTTGATTGGATGTGGTAGCCGTTTCTCAGGCTCCCTCTCTGGAGGGAGAAGAAGCCTGAGAAACGGCTCGAGGTTATCAGTCACCAAAGCGGCCGGGGCACTCCGAGAGGCACCCGCATGGGTTTTGGGTCTGATAAATGCACGCATCCCCGAAGGTCAGCGCTCGTTTTGCATGTATTAGCTCTAGAATTGCCACAGTTATCCAAGTAACGGTAGAGCGATCAAAGGAACACTAACTGATTTAATGAGCCATTCGCAGTTTCACTGTACCGGCCGTGTGTGCTTAGACTTGCATGCTTATGTTCATTTTATTGTGATCTTAACGCAAGTTTGAATTTTTTTTTAAATATCGTCAAAATATCTTTATCGTGAAAATCCTAAAAAATATCGAGATATTTTTTTTTTGCCCATATCGCCCACCCCTAGTGTGATGGGGTGCACTAGGTCATTTCCTGAACACACTCCTGTGTTCAGGCCACTCCCTTCCCCTGATTAGGCTGAGGGCATTTAAAGCACCTGTGGCCTCCTGACTTTCTTTGTCTGCCTCTTTCTCCTCTGGCTGTTGCTGGTCTTGGTTTCCTCTCCCTTTTGGCCTAGTCTTACTGGTGTCTGCATCTAGGTAGGAAGAAAGATATATATGAACTGTGTGTTACAAGAAAGTGGTACTAATTTGAATTTTCCTTTTCTTTATAGTTGGAAGCACACCTTGCAGTGGCTTAGCCTGTGCACCTTTTTTATCTAGGTTGTCGGCTGCTGTTTTGCCTGGGTTTTAGCTTGCTTTTAAGATTATTTCGGACCAACTGGCGTTTTTAATTGTTTAATATTGTGTTTTTCTCTTTTCTTTTAGTGGCATTAGTCGGCTTTAGCGGAGGCTAGGCACGGTAGTGTGGTTCCCCTTCACAAGTTTGTAGTGTTAAAGTTCACTGGGACACAGTTTGCAGTGTTGCACCATTTTGCTATGATTGCTGAGAGCACGCGTGGTGAGTAAGTTGTTGCACTCCTGGAACACACCCTTTGGTAGGCTGCCTCCCTATAGCTGGCTTCTGTTCACCCCTTTTGTTAATTTCAGCATAAGTGCTTTTCTTTTTTTTAAAGAATAAATTTTAGTGTTTGTAAAAGATATTTGTTAATAAATGTTACCTTTTCATAAGTTGAGTTATTTTGTGCCATTAATTCCTTTTCTTTTCAGATCTTCATTTAGTAATTATTTTGATTGAAATTAATAAACATCTTATTTTGGAACCACGTCTCTGTCCTGTATATTTGGGTACTGAACTTGTGTTGTCCGCTTGTTGTAAGAGATTTCCTGGGGTGAAATCCCCCAGGTGGCGTTGTCCTTCACCTCCCCTCGCCACATTCTGGCGTTGTCGGCAGGACCCCTGTAAAAACAGAGACGTGGGTTCCTAGTTGTGTTTTTTTCGTTCACCAGTTGGTTCATTTGGTGTAGCTTTTATAGATGAATGTGTAGTATTTGCATAGTATATTGTAGTAGTGTGTGACAGGCAAAACAGCAGCTGCTTCTGTAACCATCTAGAACTTCAAGCAAAAGGCCTTGGCTAACCTCTCTTGTTTCCTTCATCATGGAGGAGCTAAATCAGCTGAAAGACTTGGTGGCCCAACTGCAGGCGGAGAACCGGTTGCTGCGAGAGCAGGATGAAGCCCCAGGAACCAGTGCTGCATCAAATGACTCTGCTGCTCCTCCCCCATCCTCTAGTGCCCCAGTAGTGGAACGACTGTTTTATGTTCCTCGAGACAGAAAGTGTCCGATGTTTAGAGGAAGGACTGGTTTAAGCATCAATGAGTGGGCAGAGGAAATTCAAGCATGTATGCGTGCCCGCCACCTGTCTAGGGCTGATCAAGCACTGTTTATTTATGATCATCTGGAAAGTGAGGCGAGAGAGGAGATAAGATATCGCCCTAGGGAAGAAAGGAGCGATCCAGAGAAAATTCTTGTTATCCTTCAGGAGTTGTATGGGTGTTCTAAATCCTATATCTCATTGCAGGAGGATTTCTTCTCCAGAAAGCAGCAGGACGATGAGACTTTACAGGAGTTTTCCCATGCTCTGATGTGTCTGATGGACAAAGTTGTGACAAATGCTCCCCATGGCTTTCCCAATTCCCATATGTTAATGCGTGACCAATTTGTTGAACATGTGTGTGATTGTGCCCTACGTAGGGAATTAAAGCAGTTTGTCCGACGCCATCCCGAAGTCACTCTACTCGAGGTTCGTAGCGAGGCCATCAGGTGGGAGCAGGAGGGGATGCCAGGAGGTGTCAAGGGTAGGAGCCACTCTGTTTCATCTGCGGCAGGCTTTCAGTTTGCAGTGGCAGGAGGTCCACATTCAGGGTCAAGTAATTTAGACACGAGGTCTGAATTGGCAGAGTTAAAGCAGATGTTAAAACAGCAACAGGAACAGCTGAATCAGCTCAGTAGTAGTTTCCTTGCACTCAAACACGCTCCGAAGCCACCTTTTCGCCCTGCTAAACAGTCTATTATTTGTAAAAGGTGCACAGGCTAAGCCACTGCAAGGTGTGCTTCCAACTATAAAGAAAAGGAAAATTCAAATTAGTACCACTTTCTTGTAACACACAGTTCATATATATCTTTCTTCCTACCTAGATGCAGACACCAGTAAGACTAGGCCAAAAGGGAGAGGAAACCAAGACCAGCAACAGCCAGAGGAGAAAGAGGCAGACAAAGAAAGTCAGGAGGCCACAGGTGCTTTAAATGCCCTCAGCCTAATCAGGGGAAGGGAGTGGCCTGAACACAGGAGTGTGTTCAGGAAATGACCTAGTGCACCCCATCACAATCCACCCCCATTTTTTCAATGGTTGGCCTCAAACATTACTTTATTGCCAAGGTCTAAAAATTGCTGCATCAGCTACAAATATGTGGGAGGCAGTAGCCCTTGTCACCCTGCTGCCCGCTGCCTGTGGGAGACGATGTATGTTTGTGTGTCTCCCAGCTGTGAGGCGGTTGGTCCTCCTTACTGCACCCCCATCGGCAACTAGTTGGTCCTCTGGTTGAAAAGGTGGGTGTGTAACCAGCGAGCGTCCCTCTGAAATTGTAGTGGAAGCAACCTGCTGTGGACTTGAGGGTAGGACGTCTGTCTGGGGACATAAATTCACAGGTGCACGAGTTACAGTGCTCTCAGGCCTTACTACACACAGGTCACCATCGAATGAATCTTCTTCAACAGCGGGTTCCACATCTCCTGGGGGACAGGTCACCGGGACTTCAGCTGCATATCCAGGATGGCCTTTCAACAGGGAGCGATGAACAGTCCTCACCTTACTGGGGTCATCTACTGGCGCAATGGTGTACACAGATCCACCATCTCTGGGGGCCCTCATGACCTTGTACACCACTGAGCTCCAGACATCTTGAATTTTGTGGCGGCCCCTCAGCCCCACATCTCTGAGGTACACCAGCTTCCCATCTGGTATGAGAACGTCTTTTACCTTCTGATCGTGGCGTGCCTTTCGTCGGTTGGCAGCAGCCTGCAGATTTTTAGAAGCCCCTTCAAATGCCACTTGGAGCCTGGCCTGATGCTCCAGGATCCAATCGTGAGTACTACCTGTGGCCGGGACGGGGTTCTTTCCTAACAGGAAATCAACAGGTAAAAGGGGATCTTGTCCAAACATCAGAAAGAAGGGGGACTCACCCGTTGATTGATGTACTGTGGTGTTGTATGAAAAGACAAGTTGAGGCAGGTAGGATGACCAATCCCTTTTTCTTGTTGTGGGCAAGGTGCGTAGGCGGTCATGCAGGGTGCGGTTAAATCGTTCGCATTGGCCGTTCCCAGCAGGGTGGTAAGGGGTGGTATGGGACTTTTCAATACCATAGAAGCTGCATAACTGTTGGACCAATATACTCTCGAAATTTCTTCCCTGGTCAGAGTGAATACGACTGGGGACTCCAAACCTAGAGAACCACTCATTTACCAGTACTTTAGCCACAGTGGAGGCCCGTTGATCAGTGGTGGAGATGGCCTGAGTGTATTTTGAGAAAACATCGGTCATCACAAGTACATTCTCCATCCCATTGCTGGATGGCTCTAATACAGTAAAGTCTACTGCTAGAATTTGGTTTGGTCGTGCAGCAAGGAGGTGTCCCATGTATGTACGGGTAGATGGCTGGGTGTCTTTGGCTACCTGGCATCTTTCGCACTCTTGGCACCAGCGCTTAACATCTTGGTGCATACCAGGCCAGTAACATCTCTGCCACACTAGGCTCACAGTTCGTTCCACACCCTGGTGGCCATGCTCATGATGCAGCTGGTGCAAAACCTGGCTCTTCATGGATGAAGGCAAGAGCAGTTGGAGAATCTCGTCACCATTAGGGGAGAAGACCTTACGATGGAGCACACCATCTTTTGGTAGGCTGCCTCCCTATAGCTGGCTTCTGTTCACCCCTTTTGTTAATTTCAGCATAAGTGCTTTTCTTTTTTTTAAAGAATAAATTTTAGTGTTTGTAAAAGATATTTGTTAATAAATGTTACCTTTTCATAAGTTGAGTTATTTTGTGCCATTAATTCCTTTTCTTTTCAGATCTTCATTTAGTAATTATTTTGATTGAAATTAATAAACATCTTATTTTGGAACCACGTCTCTGTCCTGTATATTTGGGTACTGAACTTGTGTTGTCCGCTTGTTGTAAGAGATTTCCTGGGGTGAAATCCCCCAGGTGGCGTTGTCCTTCACCTCCCCTCGCCACACTAGGGACAGTCACGAACACGCTAGGATTGTGGGTGTTACGGTTACGGAGGTCATTCAACAACAATGGCGACTGGACGAATGCGCACTTTGATCGAGATGCAGCTGATCGATCTAAAAATAGAAGAAATATGGCAAAATTTGGCTGCACTAGATATTTGATATATTCAATATATATATGTTTTTAAAACCCTACTTTGCAAACTGGGAAGAACTACAAATATGCCGCTAATTTTGGATCAGATACATAGCACGGGACAAAGAAATGTAGTTTATTTTAAAAACGGGCGTATTTCTTATAATTTTGAGTTGTAAATACTAAATTGAGAGTACAAGGAGAGATTTAAAGGGGTGGAAATCACATTTATGTCATCAGATTTTAAATATGCAATTGTGAAATTGGTGAAAATAATTTTTTTTTTTACCATATTTGATAGCGCCCACACTTGGTGGCTATATCCATATGGGTATAATCACATAGCTGAAGTCAAGGGGTCTCCATAACAGTTGGTCCCATATCTGTAGCCTCTTCTGTTAATGATTAACAAGCCTTCTAAATTGCACTGAGGTCAATGTTCAGAGATCAATATTTCAAGGCAGGACTGATTTATAATCTTCACACTGACATATGTTACTCACCAGGTCAAGGTCTTTTCAAAAATGTCTTTCATTTTGTCCTACAACAAAGTTTAATTTTCACCTCTGTTTGTCGTCAGCCTCTTTCAGGTATGGTTTCTAAGACCATTTGTTTGTGAAGCCTGGATGAAATCAATTTTTTTTTAAATTTTTGGTCAGAAAGAACCTTCAACGTATTGATGAATTTCCTAATCATGTTCATAATAGTTTTGGATTTGGTCAAGGCAAGGCAATTTTATTTATAGAGCACAATTCAAACACAGGGCAATTCAAAGTGCTTCACAGCTACATAAAATCACAAGAAGGCAATAAAATCGTTAAAAAGAAATACAAAATAAAAACCCATTAAAATAATCATTAATTAATTAAAAAGTGAAGAGTGCAGATAAAATACTTTCAGGTGTCATATGCACAGCTAAATAGAACGGTTTTCAGCCTGGATTTAAACATTGTCAGAGTTGAGGCCTGTTTCACATCTTCTGGAAGACTGTTCCAGATTTTAGGAGCATAAAACTGAAATGCAGCCTCACCTTGTTTTGTCCTGACTCTGGGCCCCAGCAGGAGACCCCTCCCTGAGGTTCTCAGAGCCCGAGTTGGTTCATATGCCTTTAACATGTCAGAGATGTACTTTGGCGCTTGACCATGAAGAGACTTGTACACAAGCAGAGCTGTTTTAAAGTCTATTCTCTGAGCGACAGGAAGCCAGTGCAGAGACCTGAGCACTGGATTAATATGGTCGTATTTCCTGGTTCTAGTCAGGACTCGAGCAGCAGCGTTCTGGATGTACTGCAGCTGTCTTATAGCCCATTTAGAGAGCCCAGTGAGCAGGCCGTTACAGTAGTCTAACCTGCTGGAGACAAACGCATGGATTAGTCTTTCTAAGTCTGGTTTAGACACTATTCCTTTGATTCTGGCAATGTTTTTTAAATGGTAAAAAGCTGCTGATGTTACAGATTTAATGTGGCTGTTAAAGGTCAGGTCTGAGTCCAATATTACCCCGAGATTTCTAACTTGATAGTTAGGTTTTAGAGAGAGAGTCTCAAGGTGACTGATAACACTTTCTCTTTGTTTCTGTGGGCCACAGACAATGATTTCAGTTTTGTCTGAGTTTAGCTGGAGGAAATTGTTTTGCATCCACACACTGATCTGTTCGATGCAGCGACGCAATGTATCTACAGGCCCGTGTTCTCCTGCCGTCAGTGACACGTAGATCTGAATGTCATCTGCATAGTTGTGGTAGGACACATTATAGCTGCGTATTAGCTGGCCTAGTGGAAGAATGTACAGATTGAATAATACGGGTCCCAGGATTGACCCCTGGGGAACCCCACAGGCCATAGCCATTTGGTCTGAGACACAGTTACCAATTTCAACAAAATATTTCCTGTCCTCCAGATAGGACTTGAACCAGTTTAAAGCACGACCAGAGATTCCCACCCAGTCTTCTAACCTCTGTAATAAGATTGCATGGTCAACTGTGTCAAAGGCAACACTCAGGTCCAGTAGAACTAAGACAATGACTTTACTTGCATCTGTGTTCAGGCGGATGTCATTTGTCACCTTGATCAGAGCTGTCTCAGGGGCCTAAAGCCTGATTGGAAAGTATCAAAAGCATTGTTAGACAGGAGAAAGTCACTAAGCTGTTGGTAAACAACTTTTTCTAGGACTTTGCCTAAGAATGGCAGGTTTGATATGGGCCGGTAGTTGTTCAGTACTGTGGCATCAAGATTGCTCTTCTTTAGAAGGGGTTTAATGACAGCGGTTTTTAAGGCCTTTGGAAATGTTCCAGTCTGGAGTGAGATGTTGACTAGATGAGCGAGTTGTGGTAACAAACTGCTCAGCACAGACTTTAGGAATCTAGTGGGCAACTCATCAAGGCAGCACTCTAGGTGTCTGGCTGGCTGCAGAGTAGTTATTGGTGTTGTGGAAATTATTGCATTTTTAATGCCTTTAACTTTGTCATTAAAGAATATTGCAAACTCATTACACTTAGATGTAGAAATGAGTTCTAAAGGCAGTGAAACTGGAGGGTTTGTTAATCTGTTTACTGTAGCAAACAGGACACGAGAGTTGTTACTGCAGTTTTTGATGATTTCAGAAAAATAACTCTCCCTTGTTCTACGCAAAGTCTGGTTGAACACACATAGCTTTTCTTTGTAAGTCTCATAATGAACCTGGAGCTTTGACTTGCGCTATTTCCGTTCGGCTCTCTGGCACTCCCTTTTGTGTGCCCTGACCGACTCTTCTTTCCTCCATGGCGCCCTTTGCCTACTTTTAACCATTCTAACCTTGACAGGAGCAATGGTATCCAAAACATTTAAGAGACTTGATGTGTAAGAGTTCAACAGATCATCAACATCAGAACACAGGGTGTTCTCAAACCTAATCATTTCCATAAACTGTGTCCCTGTTCTGTCATTTATGAGTCTTCCCCGAACAACTGCAGACCCAGCTGCTGATTTGGGTAAAGTAGATAGGTCGAAGAAAACACAAAAATGATCAGATAAAGCAACATCGACGACATTCACGTTTGAAATAACAACACCCCTTGAAATGAGCACATCTAGAGTGTGACCTCTGTTGTGGGTGGGCTCAGTCACATGCTGAGTTAGACCAAACATTTCAAGGACAGCAGTGAGCTCTTTAGCTTCCTTGTTATGCGCTACATCCACATGCACATTCAAGTCCCCTGTTATGACTAAACAGTCAAAAGCAGTGCACACAATTGAAAGTAGTTCAGTAAAATCATCAATAAAACAATTCTGTGGTGGTTTATAAATGGTGATATAAAGTATGGAAGATTGTTTTATCTCCATTTTGAATGACACATACTCAAATGATGAAAAAAACCCAAATGACAACTTGTGGGTGGGTATATTGTCCCTGAACATGGCACAAACACCCCCACCCCTCCGGTTTTCTCGTGTTTCAGACACAAAATTGAAGTGAGGTGGACTAGACTCAATCAGGACTGCATTTGCTGTGTTTTTGTCGAGCCACGTCTCAGTTAAAAACATAAAATCAAGATTGTGAGAGGAAATAAAACTATTAATTAAGAATGATTTGTTACTTAAAGATCTGACATTCAGTACTGCGTGTTTGAGATTAGTTATAGTTGAACTGGATGCTGTGTTCTTGCAAGGGATATGGATAAGATTTATCTGATTGGACAGTCTGATTGCCCCTCTCCCTCTCTGGGCTACTGTAGACTTTATTTTACTGATAGGTGGGTGACAATGGGCCCATGGGCATAGGTTTGTCAACATCCCATACCCCCACGGCAGGGCACTCACTTCACAAAAATGATAAAGATCATTCTTCAACAGGTAGCCCTCTCAGCACCTCAATTATCCTACCCTGCCCCGCCATACATCTTCTGTAAAGACAGACATATGTGTGTGTGTATGTTATTTGTCCTCTATATTCACTAGCATAATACTACTACTCTTTCATCACTATATTAATCAGCCCAATTTCTTCCATCAAATCAGATACATATATAACCAAATATGTATGTTTATGTCGGCATACATACATACATACATACATACATACATACATAAATAGATGTCATGTTTTTTGGTAAGTAGCTCTTTAACCAGCTTGGAGTGGTTGCCAGGTTCGCTAGTACCTGCGTTTTTTACGCATTACGTGACCAGTCCGCGTCTATTGGGTCAACAACTACACTGCTACGATAGCGACCAGGCAAGCTAAACATAAAAGACAAGATCTGGCAACCTGAGAAAAAATTTTAAAAAAACGCAGCAGGACTGATGTGTGCTGATAACGTCTATTGAATAGACTGATAACAGTCAAATAGGGTGCATAAATATACTTATATTATTATTTATGATCAAAAAATTATCTTTTGCTTGTTGTGAATACATATTCCAAAAAATGTAAAATGAACAGAGTAAAGCATATTAGAATGCATACACAACAGAAGTTCTGTTGTGTCATTTGTAACTACACACAATTAAATTAGACATTTTTAAATCCAGGTTAAAAACATTTCTGTTCTCATGTGTCTATGCATGAAATCTGCACGATATCTTTTAACTTATCTAGGCTGTTGCTTGTTTTTAAATTCATTTAAATTATTTTATTTGTTTCTCTTTATATTCTTTTATGTATTTTAATGCTTTTTTACACTCCCTGCTGCAATGCTTTTATTTTATGTAAAGCACTTTGAATTGTTTGTACATGAAATGTGCTATATAAATAAATTTGATTTGATAAATTGTTGTTCCTTCACGTCAGCCTAAATTCCTTTCTGCATTGTCCTGATCGGGTTGCTGTGCCTCAGCCACTGGCGCAAGCGCCACGCAGATATAGTGTGGCCATATCTAAAAAAAAAACCCACCAAAAAATAAATATTATATTATATTATATTTATATTATTTTTATTTTTTTAAACAAAAAGTACGGGAATGTCGGCGCAGGTCGGTGACGTTGAGATAGGAGCGTCCATAGCAACCACCTTAACAACGGTAGAAAACGTGACATTCTTACGTTTTTTCAAGGAGATACCAAAATCTTCGGCGAAACTAAATCAAATCAAATCAAATTTATATATACAGCACATTTCATGTACAAACAGCTCAAAGTGCTTTACATAAAATAAAAGCATTGCAGCAGGGAGTGCAAGAAGCATTAAAAATACATAAAAGAATATAAAGAGAAACAAATAAAATCATTTAAATGAATTTAAAAACAGGCAACAGTCTAGATAAGTTAAAAGATATTTCATGCATAGACACATGAGAACAGAAATGTCTTTAACCTGGATTTAAAAATGTCTACATTTGGTGAAAGTTTAATCTCCACTGGCAGTTTGTTCCACTTGTTGGCAGCATAACAGCTAAATGCTGCTTCTCCATGTTTAGTCTGGACTCTGGACTGAACCAGCTGACCTGAGTCCTTGGATCTAAGAGCTCTGCTGGGTTTATATTCTCTGAACATATCACAGATGTATTTTGGGCCTAAACCGTTCTGGGATTTGTAAACCATCAGCAGGCTTTTAAAATCTATTCTGTGACTGACTGGAAGCCAGTGTAAAGATTTTAAAACTGGTGTGATGTGTTCAGATCTCTTAGTCCGGGTTAAAACTCTAGCAGCAGCGTTCTGGATGAGCTGCAGATGTTTAATGCTCTTTTTGGGAAGTCCAGTTAAAGCTGCGGTCGGCAACTTTTTTTTAGTCATATTAGCTTGAACTGTCATGGGATTCTGGAAGTAGAATATTAAATAGGCTGTTTAGGAAAAATAACGAAATCTGTAGCTCCCTCTGAAGCCTGTAATCATGCTTGCAAAAACCGAGCGCTCCCGGCTGTTTTTAACCAATCAAGTTAGGGTGGAGGAATCCTACCTGTCAATCACAGCTTGTGCACACGCTGCTGAGCGTGAGTCTGCCCCAGCTTGTGTGCGCTCACACTGGTGTGAACTCACGTGCACAACCTCGTCCACTGAGGGGGAGGGGTTTAGGGGGCGATTTGGAGCTTGTTAGAGGTTGGGGGAGGGACCTGAAAGTTGTATCAGTTCCCGAGTTTCAAGATATTTACCAACGCTGACCCTCTTCTATTTGCTACCAAACAGAATTATCTCAGTTTTGTCTTCATTTAATTGTAGAAAATTCTCCCTCATCCAGGTGTTAACTTCCTCCAGACACTGACACAGTACGTCTGCTGGGCTGCTGTCGTCCGGTGACTGAGACACATAAAGTTGTGTATCGTCTGCATAACTGTGATAATTGATGTTAAAATTCTGCAATATCTGACCCAAAGGGAGCATATACAAGTTAAACAAAAGAGGTCCAAGAATTGACCCCTGGGGGACTCCACAAGTCATGGCCACTCGCTCAGATTCATAGCTGCCAATTGTAACAAAATAACTCCGGCCTTCTAAGTACGACCTGAACCAGTTAAGGACCGCTCCAGAAAGTCCAACCCAGTTTTCCAGCCTGTGCAACAGGATTCTGTGATCTACAGTATCAAACGCAGCGCTGAGGTCCAACAGAACCAGGACTGAAACATTACCAGAATCAGTATTCAACCTGATGTCGTTTAACACTTTGACCAGAGCTGTTTCAGTGCTGTGATGACGTCTGAAGCCTGATTGAAAGTTATCAAGACTTCCACTTTCATTCAGAAAGTCGTTGAGCTGGATAAATACAACTTTCTCAATAATCTTAGATATAAAAGAGAGATTAGAGACAGGTCTGTAGTTGTTCATCATAGAGGTGTCTAGAGTTCTCTTCTTTAGGACTGGCTTAATGGCAGCTTTCTTTAGTGACTTGGGAAAAATGCCTGATGCCAGTGAGATGTTAACTATTCGTAGGAGATCACTTTCTACTGAGGTAAAAACAGTTTTTAAAAAGTTGGATGGTATTATGTCCAGAGAACAAGTTGTTGATTTCAGCTGCCGAACTGTTTCCTCTAGGATTTTTAAATTAACAATATTAAATTGTGACATAACATCAGAGTTATTTCTAGGTTTTAGACACAGATTAGTTTTCTTGTTTGTCTGTGTTGTGTAGCAGTCACAGTGCCGTGTTGGATGAAGACACCAACATTCCTGTGGGGGATGTATCTGGATAAAACCCAGATCTTCATTTTTTCCACAAAGGAGAGAGAGACAGAAAACTGCCTAAGTTACAACGACCTTCGGCCCTTTGAAAGTTTTTGGGAGTGGAACTAGCAACAGACACTTGCCATAAATAGGAATAAGCTCAAATGAACAAAGAACCTTTCTTTAGAAAAGTGGGAGGCTTACGATCTTCTCTGGACCAATCAATCGAAGTTGACACTTTAATCCCATTCTCCAGATAAAGAACCAGATGGCTAAACACGAACTGAAAAGACTGTACTAATACTTACTTTTAGTCGAATCTTAAAACTGTATCAAATGTGTTTGATAACCTTATACAAGTTCTTTCAGGTTTCCAGCTTGATCACAAGATGCCTAGAGAGACAATTTGTACGATTCTGGCTTAAATATTGACGGAGAAATAATCTTGTGGGAAAACGACCAACTCGCCTATGGAACCACATTGCCCCCTAGTGGTCTGTAGTGTTGAACATTTGAATCCCCACAGACCCAGTAAACCGGACAGTTATATGCAACAATTTAACTTCTAACGATGTCCCATCGGTATCTATTTGTCATTGTTTGGTATCTCCATTGTTAACAGAAAATTAACATTGTGTGGTTCGCTATTCATATGTTATAACTTTACAGATATTCATCTGAATTGTGAGAATCAGAATCATCGTCTATGTTGTGTGTTATTTGATGTCCTTATATCATAAGTATATAGTTATATCTTTAATCTGCATATCTTAACAAGTTGTGGTGTTTTCAGAATCACCGAGACAAATGTTCTATGAGACGGGAGTAATGGAGAAATGGAGTTTCTTTGTTTCATCCAGGAATCCCCATATGAAAACAGATCTCACCTCACAGAGACACCCAGGCAGACGTCACCACAGTTCAGGCATATCATTGGCTGAAAGAGTAGTGTAAGCCGGCGTCATGCCCCGCCTCCGCGAGTCAAACCACGGACCGCGCGAACCCAAACTCAGAGTTGAGTTGCTCAGAGAGATTTGATTTGATCTTCAGTTGTTCAGGTTTTCAGAGATGTAGAGATGATTTGAGAAGAGAAGAAGAGGAGAGCTCACCAGAGTTTTGGGAGTTTCCCAGAGTCTCAGGAGAGAGCGGAAAGACGAGAGGATGAGTCATCCATAACCAAGGAAGGCCCCGGAGACGAGAAAGAAAGACCCGAACAAAGATAGGAACAGAATGAATTTTTCCTACCAAGAAAGCCAACTCCAAACAACCTTTCATTGATCTTCTGTGAACTTGGGTTCACTTCATCAGAGAAGCCACCAACCAACTCTGACGCTCGGACGAGTTTAATCATGCACGGTGAGGTCTTTGGCACCGGCGTTCCCGTTTCCCGGTGAGGAGAGGCAACCGTCCAGGCCGCTGCAGGACCCGCTGAGGTGGTCCACAACCAGGGAAGGCCCCTGAGAGCAGAACGCAGAGAGGGCCCCTCGGACTGCGTGGCTACTACCTGCTGTGTTCCGAGCTGACAAAAGGGACTTCAGTGAAGTAAGGCCGACCCGATTTTCACCTTAAAGTGGTTTGATGGATGTTTCGAGACTATTAGAATGATAAATGAATTCAAGATGTCAGTTTCTGGCTTCAAATAGTAAGCCAACCTAAACTATTTGAATAAATCCAGTATCTCTCCATTCCCATAATTTTTATTTTCCATTCACTAAGTGTTTATATAATCACCCATATTCAATGCATCTCCTGTTTGTTTAAGGCTCATGTCTTTGGTCATATCATTTTAATAAATAGTTCATATATCTTTATATATGTTATAATCCCAGATTGTGTCGTATGCTTTCTTTACGTAATGTCTGTCCAACCAAACGAGAACTTTCACGAAAGTAGCGAGATATGAGACTGATTATTAATTGAAACATTAATTTAACATACCAGGATCGTAAGATTTTGTGTTTTTCCTTCATTCGAAGGTGGTGCCCCTACATTCGAGGTTTAAGGTTTATTGAGAACGTCTTATAAATCCTTATATTTGATACATATATAAATGCCCAATATCGCTACAGTTGCGTGAATGTTTTGTCTAATAAACGAAAGATCGTCTACATTCTCTTAACAAAGATTCTGAAAATATGATGCATAGTTCTCGCTAGAAATGCCATCGAAATGCATACAAATGCAGATGCTTTCTTAAAATGTAATGTTTTTCACAGAAAAAAGGTTGACGGTCGGCCATTTTCCTTTTTTAGCTGAGGGAAACTTGATAGTCACGTGACCTGGTTGCGAAGCAATGTAAATGAATAGGCCGAATAAAACGTGGAATTGTCACAATTTTGGGGGCCAAATTGCGACAATTCCACGTTTTCCCTTGTGGACCAACGTACGTATTACATGTTTTTCTGTGAGACTGGGTTGACTGGGGAGGTGATTACTAGAGTAGGAACTAGTGTTGCACCGATACCGATACCAGTATCGGGCGGGGCCCTGATCGGCACTAAAATGGTGGTATCGGTATCGGCGAGTACCAACAAATAGGGCGCCGATACCATTTCCGATACTTGTATGACACTTGAACGTCTCACGACACTCGCTACACTGTGTTGTGATCACAGTGCAGCTATCGCTATTGGCCTGCTCCAGACCAATGAGAGCGGGCCAATAGCCACTCTTAACCAATGCCGGGGCAGCTTTATCTATGTGTGAGGAGCAAGACGTCTGGCGACACGGCACTCTGTCAGCTGGGGAGGGTGCGGTTGGCAGTCATCTAGAGCTGCCGGCGACGAAGACAGCTAGCCAGGGGGAGTTTGCAGCGCGAGTGTGAGGAGGGGAGGCTGGGTGCTTCCTGTAGTCAAAACAGGGTCCACGATAGAGAGTGCTGGACCGCCTTCGCTCCCTGTGCGGTCCTGACAGCGCACTACCAGCCGACAGCCAGTTACTGTCTTCGCCGTCCAGCAAAGCCCCGGGGAGTTGGACGGCGGCACAAGCTCAGACCCCGGGGGAGGGTCTCGCCAAGTGGGCGAGTTAAGTATTCCTCTCCTTTTAACTTCGTGTTTTAGTGTTTATGTATAGGTCGGCGTATTTTTATGTGGTATTGATTGGTGGGGTTGCGTGGGGAGGAGTGACGGGTCTGTGGTAAAACGGGCGCCATATGCTGCAGGTTAGCCGCGTGTTTTGTGGTGTGTTGACTCTGTGTGCTGTGTTTGAAGCTTGCCTTAAAGCTAGTGAAGCTAACCTGACTTGTAGTGGGTTTTCATTCCGTGTGCTGTGTTTAAAGCGTGTCTTAAAGCTAGTGAAGCTAGCCTGACATGTAATGGGTTTTCATTCCGTGTGCTGTGTTTAAAGCGTGCCTTAAAGCTAGTGAAGCTAGCCTGACTTGTAGTGGGTTTTCATTCCGTGTGCTGTGTTTAAAGCGTGTCTTAAAGCTAGTGAAGCTAGCCTGACTTGTAGTGGGTTTTCATTCCGTGTGCTGTGTTTAAAGCGTTGATTGGAAACAGGTTGCAGGTGAGTGAATGAGAGCAGAGGGCAGGAGAGAGACTGAGGAGAGAGAGAGATGGCAGAACACAGGGGGCAAGAGAGGGCACAATAAGGGAATACACAAGGAGAAAATAAAAAATAACTGAATACTGAATAAACAGAACTAGAATGAAACAAAGACTAAATCGAAATACAGGAAACACAAAGTACTGAATAAAGACACCAATAACCAAGCCACAAGAACACAACTTAAAATCCAGATCCTGACAACAGATCCTATAAAAATTATATTAGAGATGACAGATATGGATCTCCAGGATGGATACATACGTACTATTCCATACAAATATATTTAGCAAAGATTTGATTGAGACACAAATAGGTTTTTGTATCTTGTAAGATGTAACAATTTAGTACCATCTCATTGAACCCTTTGTTATATTTAGCTAGGGTGGTGGCAGTAAATTAATTAATCTGAGATTTGCTTATTCTCCTGGCTATTCCTTGAACCGAGTAAGTCAGTAAGAAAGTAAGACATCTAAGCACTGTGGTTGAATAGTAAATAGTTTTTGAGGGAAAAAAAGTCCTCATATGGGGACCAGGTTCTAGTTCACGAGACCCAGAATTCTCATAAGAGAACGCTGCATCTTAAGTGGTCATAACATATTAGATTTGATTTTTAAAAGTGTGCAGATGCCAAGAATCAACTTTCTATGATAGTTAACTCTTTGTAAGCATTGTTCTAACAGTTAAATTGGAAACTCTTGGGCAAATTGGCCCAGGCATGATTTATCTTTGTTCACTTCTCACTTCAACAACAAAGCAGAAAGTGAAAGTTCACACTTTGTGAAAATGGGTATTTAAAGATTAATCTTTTTGATAGAAGGATTCGGTTCAGTTCAGCTAAGAAATGGTGACAATGCTCCTCTTCAATAGTACAATTTAATTAAAATTATTGTTCCGAATAAGCGTGGCTCTGTTTCTTGTGACATGATTCCTGACAAATGTAGATGCACTGGTTATTTCTGCAGCAGAGCAGTTTAATCGGGATGATACTTCTGTTTAAACAGATTTGCATGTCTTGTTAGGTATCTTTGCTCATCAATCTGCTGAGAGAAAGAAAACATGTTCATAGTGTTTAACAGTTATTCTGTATTAATTCAGAGTTGATGATTATTCTATCAAAAATGTTTGCTTCTTTAGGATTGGAGATAATCTAAGAAGAAGAATCAGCAGTTGCATCTGGGTAACAACTCCAAAAGTTTACATCTTCATTTATATATTCCTTGTAATATAAAAGCTCTCCCAAATTAATAATGGTGGCAATGGAACCAAGTGCAGTGGAACATGACACTATTATTGTCCATAGTTTATTCAAAGTATTGGAAGTGAAATAATAAGGTAAGTGTTCTGACTGCTTCTTGAACCCCAAAAAATATAAAATCCCATAACTGATGAATAATAAGTGGTCAATAGGTTGATATTCTTTCCATAATTGGATTGTGGCAAGACATACATATTACAAAAGGTTATACAGCATGTCTTCTTCCTGAAGTTTTCACAAATGTAGTGCACTCAAACAAGCTGAATAGCAACTCACTGAGCAACCAACATCTATGGACATACAGAATTGGTTCATACAATGTCAACCTTTTAGGGGAAAGGGGTTTCATGTTGACTTCTTTGAAATATCATGACAATTTTATTGTTATCATTGTTTCAGATCCTGCATGTTGATGATCAGAAAGTTAATTTCAAGTCCTTTCAGTATGGGATCAGAAGTAATAGTCTTAAACAAATGAAAAGATTAACAAAATGGTGAACAATAAATCCAAATCCAGATTATAGCCTAAAAACTAAAGTTTTTGAATATGTTGCATTTATTCTGGACACACTCACTTGGCTTACTCGTGTTAGCTGGAAAACACCTGCGATGTGTTATGATGTGGATTCATTATTGAATAAAAAGGGTGAAGATTAAGCTTTCTCATCATGAAGGCAGATTTTTCTAAAGATTACATGAATATGGCTATTCTGTTTATCTCCTTTGTCATCCTATTTCATGAAAATATTTACTCTATACAGTGTGAATATTGCAGAGTATGCAAAACAAGAACTTGTGGAAGTTGCCTTTAGGCGAAAAGATGAGCCGAAAACTTCTCACATTAAGACTCTGTGAGTCGCGTTTATTAACTGACAAAAACTCACAGTGCCAACTGACAAAAACTGACAGTTCCAACTGACAAAAACTGACAGTTCCAACTGACAGCTCGCGCATCAACAGAACAGCTGTTATCATGAAACGTCACCGGATCTCTTAAAGAGACCGCAACTATTAAATGCATCATAACATTAAAGACGATGAACCAACAACATAACAGATAACAGAACACATATAAGAAAGTGAATTATGCCGTCAGTGTTGAGAGCACTACACATGCCCCCCCAGAATTCACTCTAACAGAAAACCTAATAAAAAAATATCAACGGCGTGGGGGGCGAATCAAACGTCCAGTGCAGCTCCGCCGAATTTGAGAGTGCGGAACCGCCCCCTCAGTGGCTGTCTGTGGGGCTCCCCTGCGGCATGGTCGAGGGGCAGGAGGAACGGAAAGGGGGGGCCTAGTCAGAGGCCGTCCCCGTTTTGGGGGCTGCGCCAACTCAACTGGCCTGGCCAGATCAAGGTGAGCTGGTTTAAGGCGGTCCACAGAAATACACTCCGGTTTGCCCCCAATGTCCACCACAAAGTGCTTGTCCCCAGTTTCCACAACACGGAAAGGGCCCTCGTAAGGCGGACGGAGAGGTCCGCGGTGCCCATCCACATGAATGAAAACATACCCAGCAGACTGTAGGCCACTGGGGACGTGAGAGTTTGGTAGACCATGGCAGGAGGTAGCAAGTGGAGCAAACAGCTTGGCATTGTCTAACAGGCTGGAGCGCTGGAGTGTGGCTGACCAAGGGGTCGTGGTGCTGGGGACGAAATCCCCGGGGACCCGCAGTGGCTGACCGTAGACCAGCTCTGCGGAGGAGGCCTGGAGGTCTTCCTTCGGCGCTGTCCTGATGCCCAGCATGACCCATGGGAGCTTGTCAGCCCAGGAACTGTCCTTCAGGCTGGCACGTAGGGAGGCTTTCATGGACCTGTGAAATCGTTCACAGAGGCCATTGCTCTGGGGGTGGTAGGCCGTGGTGCGGTGGAGTTTAACTCCCAAGCTCCCTGCGACAGCGTTCCAAAGCTCGGAAGTAAACTGTGCGCCACGGTCTGAGGAGATGTCTGAAGGGGCGCCAAAACGGGACACCCAGGTGCCCATAAATGCCCGTGCCACGTCCGCTGATGTTATGGATGACAGTGGAACAACCGTGTGGTCCTGTCGACCATAGTGAGCACATGAGTGTAACCCTGCGAGGGTGGAAGTGGGCCAACTAGGTCGATGTTGACGTGGTCGAAACGTCGTTCAGGCACTTGAAATTGTTCCAGTGGCGCTTTGGTGTGGCGGTGTACTTTGGCACATTGGCACTCTACACAGGTGTTCGCCCAGTCCCTCACGTCCTTTTTAAGTCCGTGCCACACAAACTTTGCTGCCACCAGCCGTTGTGAGGCCTTGGTTCCGGGGTGTGAGAGGCTATGGATGGCGTCGAAAACAGGCCGCCTCCACTTCGCAGGCACAACAGGCCTAGGGGAGCCCATAGAGATGTCGCAAAGCAGAGTGGTGCCAGCGTCGTCGAATGCCACATCCTGAAGCTGCAGCCCAGTAGCGGATGAACGGCAAGCCTGCACGTCCGGGTCTGTGGCCTGCTCCGTTGCCATGCTGCCGTAGTCCAAACTGAGGTGGACCGCCCCCGCAACAGCACGGGAGAGGCAGTCTGCAACCTGGTTGTGCTTCCCAGAAAGATGTGCAATGTCCGTCGTGAACTCTGAGATGTAAGTCAGCTGCCGCTGTTGCCTGCCGGACCATGGCTGAGTGACTTTGGACATGGCGAAGGTCAGAGGCTTGTGGTCCACAAAAACGGTGAACTGGCGTCCTTCCAGCAGTGAACGAAAGTGTCGGATGGCGAGGTACACTCCAAGTAGCTCCCGGTCGAAAGTGCTATACTTCCGTTCACTGGGACGTAACTGCCTGCTGAAAAAGGCGAGAGGCTGCCAAGCATTACCCACCCACTGCTCGTAAACCGCACCGACCGCGTAGTCCGAGGCGTCCGTGGTAAGTGCGATTGGGGCAGAGGAGGCCGGTTTTTAACGTCCACTAACAGTCCAAATGCACACAAAAAATCTGATCCTAAGAGGGGAACAGCGACTTTGGCAGTCACAATGTCCCAGCCGAAGCATTGGCCGTCAAAACACAGTTCAACATGCCTTGTGCCGTATGTACGGATAGGGCTTCCATTGGCGGCTTCCATGGGGGGGCCGTGGGTGTCAGCCACCATAGACATAGAACACTAGACTGAGCATTGGCTGCTGAGACACAAGAAAAACGGCCGCCATCTTGGAGTGGTGAACGTTGAGAGACCACACCAGAGACACTGACAGGATGCCGGGCTGGTGCGCTGCGTACTCCTGCTCAAACGAGCGAACGGTAGAGATGAGGAAACAAGGGATAACTTTTCACAAGTAAGATTTAACATTACCGTGCTATTGTTTGTATTTTGTAAACAGCATATTATCATATTACCAGAGAGTTGAGAAGGAGCAAAGATACTGAAATCGTTAACAGCTATCGACCGTTGTAGGTTAACAGAAGAGTATAACTATAGTAGCTACAATTGCTTGGCGATGAAACTGATTAAAACATGACATGTTTGAACAACATAAAGTTGAAACAAGTGATTGAAGATAAAAATTGTAAAAGCCAATAGGAGTAAAATTTCAGTCCACACTGAGTTGTTAGGTAGCAACTGACACTGAGTTGTTAGGTAGCAACTGATACCAACTGCAACTTGGTCAGCAGCTAACGTTAGCGTTAGACAATCAGATGGACAGTGGATAGTACATTATAGCTTTCCAATGCTATGTTGTGTGTTACAAAATGCGTGAAAACCCCCTTCCAACCTTACTTGACACCTGTAGTGGAGTAATATTAGGATTAGTGTTGAACTGTTACATCTGAATTGACTTGCTGTCGACTGCTGTTCCTAGACCCTCAGTGTTTACCTCATAAGCACTGACTGGCCTTAATTCTGTGCAATATGAGCAGTTCAGTGTAGTAAACCCCCAACACACACACACACACACACACAGTCACTGAGTATGTTGAAATGGGGAGTGGGGATGCACATTAAAAATGATGAATCAGAATGTATGTAAATGTATGTAACCAGCACTGACCAAGACTACGTCTGACACTTTTGAAGGTTTCCCAAAGATGACAGCTTGAGGAAGAAGTGGGAAGTGGCTTTGAGGAGAGAAGGATTCACTGCAACGAATAATTCAATACTCTGTAGTCAACATTTCAAACAGGCTGATTTTGATCGAACGGGTCAGATTGTCCGACTACGTAATGGAGTTATTCCATCCCTTTTCAGCTTTCCAGTTCACCTCCAAAAAGTAGGTGTATTATCATAAGGCTATTGGCATTCGAATACATGTAAATATTTTATCGTCAAATATGTATATTGTTGCTGCTGTTGCATTATGTTTTATGCATAATGTTTCTTCAATTCAGCTGGTGAAGGACAGGACTACATCTACCTCCAGAAGAGCTGAAGAAAGCCTGTTCACGGCCTCTGAGGATTCTCCGGAAATGGCAACCTCAAACCAACAACCTCAGCCTAATGAGGTGAATATTTCTGTTTTAAACATCATATCATAATTACTGCAGTACCCATACAAACAATGTTTTCCAAGAAACTTGTCATGTTGAATTGGTGATGATGTTGATTCAGGGCCGTGAAGTTAGTATAGCCTTTTTTCCTCAAAGGAATGTTGCAAAGTAATATTAGTTAAGCGAAATAACAGGTTGGGGTTGCAGCTGATGACATTGTTAGACGCACTGCATACCCGTGCCTTTTACTGTTGTTGTGAAATTATATTTTTGTCCAAAACCCACCAAACTTTGCACTGTACTCACGCACACCAGTAGCAAGATACATGCCAAATTTGCGGTCAGTCCGAGACTTATGCATGGAACAGACAAACTGGTGGACAGAGTGACACACAGACAGATGTTGCATCAATAGATAGATAGATAGATGTTCCTGGACATATAAAAATATCATGTGTTTCGCTGCCACTCATTAAACACACTCAAGAATGACTGGCTTTGATAGCTGATGATGCCATAAACTAGTGGTGTCAAAGTGATGTTTGTGAAGTAAAACATTGCTCCAACCATGTTCATCCCTCTTTCTACTAGGAGCATGGGTATGCGTTGCCTGCTTCTCTAACCGCTTTGAAAGCCAGACTCAATGAAGCCTTGGAAAGAGTGGAAATTCTTGAGCGAGAGAAGAAGAATGCCATCTCCAGAGAAAAGAGGGCAAAGATGACAGTGAAGAGTGTTTTGGGGGAATTGAGGGAAAAGAACCTCATTAATGAAGAGCTCAGTGAGAAGCTTTCATTCTACTCGGGTAAGAGAAAATGAGCACTTTGAAAATCATATACGTGTTATTGTTACTCTCTATCACTCTCTCTATTAAACTCCTTGCTTAATGTCTGAAGGGGACTAATTCATCTTTGCTCATAACATTTCAGATCTTAAGATGGACTTTGTACCAAAGCAGGGCCATGAGTATACACAGGACTGCAGAGAGTTTGCACAGACGCTCCACCTTCATGGTCCAAAAGCATACAAATATCTCAGAGAGACTCGACATTTTCCCCTCCCACATCCACAAACATTGCAAAGGTAGGAATGCGTAATGTTGTCTGATTGAATTTTTGGAAATGATTCTACAGCTTGAATTTTCATTTGTGAAGCCTTTTTAGAATGTGCAATTATTGGTTATTTGCACGATTCTGAAGTAGTTCTATTTTGTTGACTGTATTGTATCAATTGCATTATTGTTCTATAATAATAATGATAATAATCATAGCAACTAGCCATGCAGAGCTAGCAACAGTTGTCTTTGTAACTTTACAAAACCTGTTAAGAAATAGCCTCGTTCTGTAAATTTTGCTTCAGTCATAAATATAAAAATAGTGTAGCAATGGTAGAATAAGCGTGATAATGAACTTCCCAGTACAACCTTGAATGTGTGTTTATTTTTAGATGTTCAAATAGCATGTCATCCACTATCCGTTACATACTGATAAAACATGTGATCGGTTCTTATCAATATTTTTACAGATGGCTGCGCTCGGTGGATGCCAAGCCTGGACTGAACAAAATTATGCTTGATATGCTGGGGAGACGATGCCGGGAAGATCCAGATAAATATGGCATCGTTTCCCTCATGTTGGATGCCATGTCCATCAAGAAGCATGTCCAATATAATCCACATACAGAATCCATGTTTGGTTTTGTAGACCTGGGGGATGGATGTAATGAGACTGTACTAGCTACGGAGGCTCTTGTGTTCATGGTCGTTGGCCTTCAAGGACATTGGGAAGCACCCATTGCATATTTCCTGACCAAGTCTCTCTCTCCAGAACCACAAGGGGTTCTTCTCAGTCAGGCTTTGGAGGAGCTGTATGCACGGGGAATTCGGGCTGTATGTATTACAATGGATGGGCATGCCACCAATGTCAGCATGTGCAACCAACTTGGCTGTGACCTGAAGGGGGATCCACGAGAGCCACTTCAAACCAGTTTCCCCCATCCGGTGACTGGTGAGAAAGTATTTGTAATGATGGATGCTTGCCACATGCTCAAGCTGACACGTAATATGTTGCAGGTAAATGAACATTGTAGACCTATTTGTACAAGTTATGTCTCTGCTGCTGAAAAGTTATGTAGATATTGTGGTCAGTCCATTTGCACAGTTATGGCTGGACGTGATGATCATTTTCCTGTTTGTACTTGTTTGAGCAGTGACTGATTCTTACTCTGCAGGCATATAGTCCAATTGCATCGACCACCGGACAGATCCATTGGAGGTACATCAATCGTCTCAATGATTTTCAAAAAGAGGAAGGACTGCATGCTGCCAATAAAATAACAGACAAGCATGTCTACTTTGAGAACCACAAGATGAGGGTGAACCTGGCTGCACAAACTCTGAGTCGCTCCGTGGCAGTGGCTCTCCGCACTATGAGGGATCTTTGCTACTCTCAGTTTAAGGAGTGTGAGGCAACCGCAGAATTCATTGAGGTAATACAATTAGTGATTATAGGACTAGGAATGGGTCCGATCCAGTATCGGTATCGGGTTCCGATATCAACGTAATTCACCTATCGGAAATTTCCGATCCACACATTATGCTGAAAAGATTCTCCGCGCACAGTTCACACAAAGTGTGTGTGTGTGTGTGTGTGTGTGTGTGTTTGCCTGCCTGCATGCCCAGCTGTATAAATTTGAAAGAACAAGACTGTTATCAGAGATATCGGAATAGTATCGGAATCGGCAGATATCCAAATTTAGTTATCGGAATCGGATCGGAAGTGAAAATATGTGTATCGGTGCATCCCTATATAGGACCATGTACCTGTTTCTTTTCTAGTTTTCTATTTTAAACAGGTTTCTTTATAAATGAGCAGCACGCTATGTTTTAAACTGATGTCCATTCATTACCCATCCTTATAGCATGAGTTGCAACCGGGTAATAAGCGGGATAGCGGCCTTCGAGGTGTGCTGTTATACGGAATTAATGAACTTGGTGGCAGAAGTCATTTCCCGCTGCCTTGTTCATTAATTCTGCATAACAGCACACCCAATCAGCTGTTATCCCTTACATGTTGGGCCTACAGTTTAGAAATACCTGATACTTTATTGTTTACACGGGTGTCTTTATAGATTATTGACAGGCTGTTCGACACAATGAATGGACGCAATCCTCGAGGCAAAGGATACAAAGCTCCCTTGGGTGCTTTTAATTGGATGGAGCGAAAAGCATTTTTCATTGGAGCTAGGGAGTACTTGCTCACCTTGGTGACAAAGGATGGAGCCCCCCTTCACCGGTCAAAGAGGTCAATTAAAATAGTGTTTGTTAAGTTCACTCTAGTCCCTTCTGCATCGAGTTCCTAAGATGCCCTGTTGTTCCCTTCTGCATCGAGTTCCTAAGATGTTCCGTTGTTCCCTTCTGCATCGAGTTCCTAAGATGCTCCGTTGTTCCCTTCTGCATCGAGTTCCTAAGATGCTCCGTTGTTCCCTTCTGCATCGAGTTCCTAAGATGCTCCGTTGTTCCCTTCTGCATCGAGTTCCTAAGATGCTCCGTTGTTGCCTTCTGCATCGAGTTCCTAAGATGCTCCGTTGTTCCCTTCTGCATCAAGTTCCTAAGATGCTCCGCTGCTCTGTCATGCATCGCTTTCCTAAGATGCTCTGTTGTTCTGTTAAGCATCAAGTTCCTAAGATGCTCCTAACTGCTTCAATTTTGTTTCTGTTGGAATTATCTTGTATTCCGTGTGTTTCAGGTCCTACATGTTTCTAAACAGTATGTATTCGTACAAGTACATGTAGGTGTCAAAATGGTAGGTATTGGTAGGTTTTTTTTTTTTTTAATTTGCAGGTACTTGTCGGTCATAGGCTTTGTCATCAACATTGACACATTGATGCTGTTGATTCCTGAGCTGCTCCAGGTTCAGCGATATGTGCTCACCTACAGGTTCAGCCAGGATCACCTGGAGCTCCTATTTAATTCCATCAGAGCGTCAGGTAGGGTTGATGTTCTTTAAATTGCAACAAATTGTTAAAATGTACCTAATGAATATGTGTTGTGTGCCTGTTTTCCATGCAAGGCGGATGGGATAACAATCCCACGGCACGTCAGTTTCAGGCCATCTTCCGTCGTCTCATGGTTCGCTGTGGTGTGTCGCCTAGTGAGACAGGCAATGTGGCATCCCTAGATAAAATCGTGTCCCTGTCTGCAGTGGAGATGTCTTCTGTTGAAACTGTTGAAGAGCACCCATGTCCATTTGCTAACATTCCGGCCCTGGTGTCTGACCATAGCTACCTCCCCACTCGGTTTGGTGGACTGGTGGAAAATGCTCTTGCCTACATTGCAGGATTTGTTGTCAGGCAATTTTCTTCGTAAGCTGTCCTGTGATGTGTGCCGTTGGAGCTTGGTCAGAGATGCTGTGCCAGCTTCATTTGATGAAAACTTTCATCTTCTCACCCTGAAGAACAACGGCGGACTAGTGATTCCATCACTAGGTGCAGTGAAGGTTTGATTTTAATATCTTGTTATTTATCTGTTAGTCTTTAAATACTAAATAAGTTGCTTTTGTTATGTTCTCTGTTCTGTAATGTCTTTAAGCACAGTGTAAATCACTACATAAATATAATGTATATTATCATTATTATTATTATTGTAAGGTGGTGAGAGCTGCAGAAAGGGTGATCCGCCAAGCTTCATTAATGCAAACTCAAGCTCCTACGGTGTCAGCAGTCCTACACATCGTCCGAGGTGAAATTGGAACAGAGGATGTATTTATGCTGGGGGAGCACATTGAGGAGACACAGTTTGGAATAGACAACCACCATTCCGACTTGATATCATTGGTGGTGTCTGTGTTTCATAGGATAAGACTGCACCACATTGCAAAGCTAGCCACTCTGGAACTTCAAAGAGGAAACACAAGAAAGAAACTCTGCAAAACAGTCCTCTTTCAGGGGTTTTAATTTAATTTACATTTTGATTTTATACCACCTGCTCCTCTGCTGTCCTCTGCTGCCCAGTGTCCACCTGCTCCTCTGCTGCCCAGTGTCCACCTGCTCCTCTGCTGTCCTCTGCTGCTGTCAGGCCCAGAGAATGGAGGACGCAGATGCAGGAGGTTTAAATCCAAGACTTTTATTTTGAGGCAGCAGAGCGACCAGTCCCTCGTGAGAGAAGCTAAGGAAGGCTATGAAATATTATTCTAAGATTATATAAAAATTATCAAACGCAAAATCACTCCACTAGTGGAGGAAAAACAAAAGACTATGAAACTTTTATAATTAACTATAAGTCTCTCCTACTAAGGAGGAAAAGAAAAACCTCTCCTAAAAATTGGAGGAAATAAACTATGAACGTATTTACCAAACAAAAGGACCACTCCACCCAGGAGGGAAAACAAAAAGACTATAAGCAAACTTAACTATGTATTTCTTACAGGATCTATAATATAAAACTTATTCTAGGAAAAAGAAAATCACTCTCACGAGGATAATTACCACTGGGAACCAGGAACTCGGAAACAGGCTAAGGAAACAGGTTTGGAAGGTACGCGAGGATGATGCACTATACGGGGACAGATACAACACACTGGCACAAGACAGGGGGAGACGCAGACTCTTAAGCACACGGTGGTAATGGGAAACAGGTGGAATCACTCATACGACAATCAGACTGGAACACGAGAGGAAGGGCAAGTGACCTGGAACGAGAGGGAAGTTAGTCTTTCAAAATAAAACAGGAAATGACGAGACAGGACAAAAACCCAACTTAACCTCACCACGGTGTGACAGAGCCCCCCCTTCTAGGACCGGACCCCGGACGGTCCAGGGAGTTCAGGGTGGGCCTTATGAAAGTCCGAGATGAGGGATGGGTCGTCTATGTAACTTCTGGGAACCCATTGTCTCTCTTCTGGGCCGTAACCCTCCCAGTCCACCAAGTACTGCTTACCTCCGATTACGTACGGCTAAAAGTTTCTTTACTCTGTATAAAACTCCCCCGTCGGCCGACTCCAGAGGCGGCGGGGGCTTGGAGGTCGGGACCATGGGGCTTTCCTTGGCGGGCTTGACTTGGCTGACGTGGAAGGTGGGATGGACTCTGAGGGATCGGGGTAAGCGGAGACGGATGGCGGCTGGATTGATGATTTTGGAGATGCTGAAGGGACCCACGAAGCGCGGAGCCAGCTTCTTGCTGGGGACCTTGAGGTGGAGGTCTCGGGCCGAGAGCCAGACCTTCTGCCCAGGCTGGTAATCGGGTGCAGGGCGACGCTTCCAATCGGCGGCTCTTTTGACGCGATCCCCCTGGCGGGTCAGAATCTGACGGGCTGCAGCCCAGATGCGCCGACAGCGGCGAACCAGAGCATGGGCGGAGGGAACGGAGACCTCCCGCTCAGCGTCAGGGAACACGGGAGGCTGGTATCCGTAGACGCACTTGAAGGGTGAGAGACCGGTGGCGGAGGTGGGCAGAGAGTTGTGGGCAAACTCTACCCAGACCAGGTGGGCGCTCCACGTTGTCGGGTTCTGGGAAACCAGGCACCGGAGGCCGGTTTCCAGCTGTTGATTGAGGCGCTCGGTCTGGCCGTTTGCCTCCGGGTGGTAACCTGAGGTCAGGCTGGCTGAAGCACCGATCAGCCGACAGAACTCCCTCCAGAACCGCGAGACGAACTGGGGCCCCCGGTCTGAAACAATGTCTTTGGGGAAGCCATGGATTCTGAAAACATGTCTCATCATAATACTGGCCGTTTCTTTGGCCGTAGGCAACTTAGGCAAAGCTATAAAATGTGTCATTTTAGAGAAACGATCCACCACGGTCAGTACCGTGGTGTTACCTTCAGAGACCGGGAGCCCCGTGACAAAATCCAGCGAGATGTCCGACCACGGTCTGGAGGGGATCGGCAGTGGGTGCAGCAGTCCCCTGCGTGCTCCGGAGGAAGTCTTATTACGGGCGCAGACCGAGCAAGCCTCGATGTACTCCCGGACCTCCGGCTCCATGGAAGGCCACCAGAACCGCTGGGAGATGGCGAACATGGTTCTCCGGACTCCCGGATGGCAGGTGAGTAGCGAGGTGTGGGCCCAATGAATCACCTGTGGACGCAGATTAGCCGGGACAAATAAACATTGCTCCGGGCATCCACTAGGTGGAGGGGTCTCACCGTTGGCTTCCTTCACCTCCTTTTCTATTTGCCAATTTACCGCTCCAACCACACAGTTCAGTGGAAGGATGGGCTCAGGTTCCTTGGCAACAGGCGCAGGATCATAAATACGGGACAGGGCGTCGGGCTTGATGTTTCGGGATCCTGGCCTGTAAGACAACGTGAAACGAAAACGGTTAAAAAACAGAGTCCACCTGGCCTGGCGAGAATTAAGCCTCTTGGCTTTCCTAATGTATTCTAGATTTTTATGGTCGGTCCAGACAATAAAAGGATGAGCTGCCCCCTCCAACCAGTGTCTCCACTCCTCCAAGGCGATCTTAACAGCCAGCAGCTCCCGGTTCCCCACGTCGTAGTTCCTCTCCGCCGAGCTCAGGCGCCGGGAGAGGAAAGCGCATGGGTGCATCTTACCGTCAGACTCTGCCCTCTGGGAGAGAACGCCCCCGATGGAAGCGTCCACCTCGACCACGAACTGGCGCTGAGGGTCAGGCAAGGTGAGGATGGGTGCGGTGGTGAAGAGATGTTTGAGGCGGCGGAACGCCTCTTCTTGTTTCGGCCCCCAGAGAAAACGAACCTGAGGCGAGGTGAGGGTATGGAGCGGAGCGGCGATTGCGCTGAAACCCCTGATGAACCGCCTGTAGAAGTTGGCGAAGCCCAGGAACTGTTGAACCTTTTTGCGGTTATCTGGGGTCGGCCACTCCGCCACAGCACTGATCTTGGCGGGGTCCATCTGAACTTTGCCGGGGGAAATAATAAAACCTAGAAACGTAGTAGTGGTTACATGGAATTCACTTTTTTCAGCTTTCACATACAAATGGTTTTCAAGCAGTCTTTTCAAAACTCTATTAACATGGGACTTGTGTGTGTCCAGATCAGGTGAATAAATCAGAATGTCATCCAAATACACATAAACAAAATGATCCAAAAAGTCTCTGAGGACGTCGTTTATCATGGCCTGAAAGACAGCAGGAGCGTTGGTGAGGCCGAAGGGCATCACCAGATATTCGTAGTGGCCACTGGGGGTGTTAAAACCGGTCTTCCACTCGTCTCCCTCCTTAATGCGGACGAGGTGATAAGCGTTACGCAAGTCCAGTTTTGTGAAGACGGCGGCCTGTTGGAGTTGGTCGAATACAGAAGACATCAGAGGAAGTGGGTAACGGTTCTTTATTGTGATGTCGTTTAGTGGACTGTAATCGATACAGGGCCGTAGGGAGCCGTCCTTCTTGGCCACGAAGAAAAATCCCGCCCCAGCTGGGGAGGAAGAAGGGCGGATGAGCCCCGCTTTGAGAGATGTCTCAATATAGTCCTTCATGGACTGTTGCTCCGGCCGTGATAGGGAGTAGAGGCGCCCCTTGGGAATAGTGGATCCTGGGATGAGATCCACGGCGCAGTCGTATGGCCGATGTGGGGGAAGAGACGTGGCTCTGTCTTTGCTGAAGACTTCTCTGAGGTGGTGGTAGCAGACAGGGATTGAAGTCAAGTCGGGCGGCTGGAACTCTGTGACAGGGACAGAAATATTTTTAACGGCAGCGTGAGCCGGTTTACCAGACTTTGTTGACAGACATGTTCCCTCGCAGGTTCTTCCCCATCCCAGTATTTTGCCCGAAGGCCAGTCAATGTGCGGGTTATGTCTGGTGAGCCAAGAGTGACCCAAAACCAGAGCATGAGATGGAGAGTGGAACAGGAAAAATCTAATTTTTTCATGATGATGGGCTGTTGTCATGGCGACGGGTTCCGTGATGTGGGTTATGGAAAACAGGGGCTGCCCATTCAAAGCGTTGGCGTTTATGGGATGTGTAAGTCGTTCCGTCTTAACGCCCAGTTTTTTAGCTACACCCCAGTCCATGAGACTTTCGTCTGCCCCGGAATCAATTAAAATGTCAAGGTTGAGAGTGGTGTTTCTGTGCGTTACCTTGATGTGGAAAGGTTTTCGTGGCGTGGAGCTTGTAATCACAGAGTCTCTCTTTACCTGGGGTGGTCGGATTGGGCATGTGGAGATGAGGTGTCCGATCTCCCCGCAGTAAAGGCATCTCCCTTCTCGGATTCGGCGTTCTCTTTCCGCCTGTGTGAGCCGAGCTCTGCCCAGCTCCATGGGTTCCTCTCCTCCGGCAGGAGGCGGAGTGAGGGGATGAGCGAGTGGAGATCCGTGTGCGGGTGACCGTGGGAAGGGACGAGAGGGTTGGAAAAAGGCGGGCGAGCGTTGGTGTTCTCCCCGATGGGCCTTTAACTCCCGCAGCCGGTTATCCGTCCGAACCGCGAGGGAGATTAGCGAATCCACATCCGCAGGGAGGTCCAGCGGGAGGAGAAGTTCCTGGATGGGGACAGCCAGTCCCTTCAGGAAGACGTCATACAGGGCCAGCCGCTCTCCACCGCCAGAGTTCGGAAACGGATGGCGAAGTCGCAAACAGTCTCCCGGCCCTGTTTGAGACCGCTTAGCTCCCTCGCCTTCTGTCGCTCCGCGGTAACAGGGTCGAATACCTTGCGTAGAGCTTCGGTAAATGCCTGGTGGGAGCTACAAAGTGGGGATTTTCTGTCCCACTCTGCTCGGGCCCATACCTTAGCCCTCCCGGTCAGGTGCGAGATCATGTAGCCGACCTTGTGGAGATCGGTGGGATACTGGAGCGGGTTGAGAGCAAAATGCAACTCACAGTCACTGATGAATGCTCTGCTCAAGCCGACCTCTCCAGAGAAACGCTCCGGGGAAGCCAGCCGGATACTGGCACCGTAGTTGGGGGGAGAGGGCTGAGGTGTAGGTGCGAGTGCGGCTGGGGCTGCTGCGGGTGCATCTCTGTCGAGGTGCCCCAGGACTTGCCGCAGCTGGCTGGCAAGCCGATCCACCCGGTCAGAGACGGCGGTCTGGAAAGCCAGCTGACTCCGGGCGAGGCTGTCGACCCCCTGGACAAGCGCACCCATCTGCTCCTCCTGCCGAGTAAGGCGATCGCTCGGGGAGGAGAGAGCCTCGGACAAAAACTCGGATCCTGCTGCGTCCATTCTGGCCAGTGTGTACTGTCAGGCCCAGAGAATGGAGGACGCAGATGCAGGAGGTTTAAATCCAAGACTTTTATTTTGAGGCAGCAGAGCGACCAGTCCCTCGTGAGAGAAGCTAAGGAAGGCTATGAAATATTATTCTAAGATTATATAAAAATTATCAAACGCAAAATCACTCCACTAGTGGAGGAAAAACAAAAGACTATGAAACTTTTATAATTAACTATAAGTCTCTCCTACTAAGGAGGAAAAGAAAAACCTCTCCTAAAAATTGGAGGAAATAAACTATGAACGTATTTACCAAACAAAAGGACCACTCCACCCAGGAGGGAAAACAAAAAGACTATAAGCAAACTTAACTATGTATTTCTTACAGGATCTATAATATAAAACTTATTCTAGGAAAAAGAAAATCACTCTCACGAGGATAATTACCACTGGGAACCAGGAACTCGGAAACAGGCTAAGGAAACAGGTTTGGAAGGTACGCGAGGATGATGCACTATACGGGGACAGATACAACACACTTGCACAACACAGGGGGAGACGCAGACTCTTAAGCACACCTTGGTAATGGGAAACAGGTGGAATCACTCATACGACAATCAGACTGGAACACGAGAGGAAGGGCAAGTGACCTGGAACGAGAGGGAAGTTAGTCTTTCAAAATAAAACAGGAAATGACGAGACAGGACAAAAACCCAACTTAACCTCACCACGGTGTGACAGCTGCCCAGTGTCCACCTGCTCCTCTGCTGTCCTCCGCTGCCCAGCAATCAATCAATCAATCAATCAATCAAATCAAATCAACTCTAACCCTGTGTGTGTGTGTGTGTGTGTCTGTGTGTGTGTTGTTTAATAATCTTCCCAGTGTTGTAACAGCAGTTTGATATTTAACCCTTAAAAGTTTTGGTGAAAAAAAATAACTTAATTAAAAAATGTATGACAATCTGGTGTGCTGTATTCACTATGACCTTTTTATGGAGTTGCAGTTGACTCAAACAGGCAATGCATGACCTTGCAATAGGTTTCTGGCAAGCTGAATGAAATATAGGCCTATAACAGTGTAGTGTGAATGACAATAAAATAATAAACAAAGGATTGCAGCTAATGCACTTATTATATTATTCACATCCATTTTATTGATTATAGACCAAAATAAAAATCTGCTCTCTACATTTGTCTCAACCAGGATTCAATAGAATACCTCCCCGTCTTTCTCCTTTTTCCCCTTCTTAGTAGTAGTGATGTATGGTACAATGGGTCAAAACGCAGCTTCTAATCAAACAATTTGCAACATTTTGCTCTAAAAACAAATAATCGTGTGTCCTTTATCATAACTTCGCGCATGACAAAAAAAAAACACGTGAAAATTAGTGGTATGTAGTGAGGCATTATTTCTAAAATGTTCTGACCATTCATTTCTCCTGCCAAAGCGATTACACGGAGTGGAACGCATCACCACTCCAAGATGGCGGCCCCGCGTCTCGTTTGCGTGTATTGGCAGAACGTTTGTTGCTCAGTCTAGTGTTCTATGTCTATGTCAGCCACCACGTCCACCTGTGAAGCAGGAAGTAGACTCCGCTGTGCCCCTGTGTCGCAGAGGAATCGCCGGCCGGAGATGGAGTCGTGGATGAAGAGCAGCCCGCCGGCATGGCCGACGCTCACGGCCACTAGTGAGCGCCGGCCTTGGCGTTTCCCGCTCCACTGAAGCTGCATTGAGAGCGGCATCGTTTGGCCTTGGGGCCAAACCTGGCATGGTAGTAGCACACACCTGAAGACTGCTGCGATGAGCATGTGATCATCGGATATTTCTGATACAGCAACAGCACCAGCAGGAAGAAGGGCAGCTGCGCAGGGCTGTTGACTAGCCAGGAAACACATGTCAGCCTCAGCAGCCAGTTCTCTACAATCAGTGCTGGCAGTGTTGGCCAAAGCAGCTCTCACATGAGCAGGCAGTTGGCGCAGGAAAAGGTGGAGGAAAAGGAAATCTGGCTTGTTGTCACCGAGCAGATCGAGCATTCGGTCCATTAGCTCTGAGGGCTTGCTGTCACCGAGCCCTTGAAGAGAGAAAAGCCTGCTAGCCCTCTCTGTGTCAGATAGTTCGAATGTTTTCAGTAAGTATTCTTTCAGAGTTTCATACTTTCTCGTCAGAGGAGGACGTTTAAGAAGGCTCACTACTCTCGATGCCGTAGAACTTCCGAGAGCAGATACCACATAGTAGTATTTCGTTTCGTCGGCCGTTATCTGACGCAAGGCAAACTGTGCCTCAGTCTGAGCGAACCAGGCAGAAGAAGACGATTCCCAGAATTCGGGGAGCTTGAGAGACACAGCGTTTGCGGTCATGGCGATCTGGATACGTCCAGTAAACAAACGTCGGGGTCACCAGTGTGGAAGTTGCCTTTAGGCGAAAAGATGAGCCGAAAACTTCTCACATTAAGACTCTGTGAGTCGCGTTTATTAACTGACAAAAACTGACAGTTCCAACTGACAAAAACTGACAGTTCCAACTGACAAAAACTGACAGTTCCAACTGACAGCTCGCGCATCAACAGAACAGCTGTTATCATGAAACGTCACCGGATCTCTTAAAGAGACCGCAACTATTAAATGCATCATAACATTAAAGACGATGAACCAACAACATAACAGATAACAGAACACATATAAGAAAGTGAATTATGCCGTCAGTGTTGAGAGCACTACAAACTAACAAATATCTATTTTATTCAAAAGTGTATGAGTATAACTTTATCATAGATGCTGTAAAGGCCCTACTAAAAGTTGAATTCAGTTTTTCTTTATTTTTGTACAATAAACAGAATGTATTCCCTTGATAAAATTGAAAGCTGTTTTCAGACTTCTTGTTTGCTACTTGTTCATCATTAACTTGGACTCGGAGGGTACATTGTTTCATTATTCACATCATTAAGTGGCCATGAGTTTGTTTTGCTTTATTATTAGTTTAGTTTTTTCTAGAAAACAATAAGGTCCCTAGTTGAATAGATGAGATGATCTGGGCAGCCAGTCTCTAATTGTGTGTTTGTCATGTGTGGTTGTTAGCACAGGGACAAGCAACAACATCATCCCACGTTCACACCTTTAATTGAAGGCTGTTGCATCATTTTGTCAAAACTGAGATGTGATTATGAATCTAATGTATTAATGACAATGAATATGCTTCTTTGCATTGGAATTATTCCGCTACTGATACTAATCTTAACAAATTCCCTAAAATATATTTTCTCTAAAACACCACGACACACAATTATTTGGACGATTCTTCATACTTAAGTATATGTTCTAAATGCACTTTCAAAATATATTTTTTAATTCTCTTATAAACATTGGAGCAGACAAATATGCTTGCTTTATGCAAATGCATATCATATTTATTCTTGCAAGAATCCATAACAAATGATCTGGTCAAATGTACGTTAATTGACCTTTAAGCTATAGCAACTCATTTGCTGTTGAAAGTTTAATGCAGGCAGAGTTGTCCAGGCGTCTCTGTTGCAAACTACTCAGTGCAGTCTGCCTTTGGCGAGACTGGGAATCAACATAAGCTGTGATAGCAAGTGATATTTAAGACATACTCCAATGTTAATACATTGACAGTAACGGCTGCCAACTTTTTTCTCGTCAACAGAACCATCCGGCAGAGTTTGGAAGATGAACTTGCCATTCAAAAGACACTTTTCTTTATCCATTTTAGCCTACTTTCCACAAGATCCTGGACTACAGGGCAGACCAAGGGTCACATTCACAGCACCTGCCAATGTTTAGCTGGGGTAAACCCCCCCGTCTTCTAAGACAATTTACACTTGGGTGTCACCTGAACCATAAACTGGACTGGACTGATCATGCTGCTCTCTACAGGAAGGGTCAGAGCAGACTCTACCTGCTGAGGAGACTGAGGTCTTTTGGGGTGCAGGGGGCACTCCTTAAGACGTTCCATAGCCCCTTTCACACTGAGATCCGCTACCTTAGCGGGTCCAAATTGCCACTTTGTCCCGTGTCGAGCAATGTGAAAGCTTGGCGTATTAGGTGACCCGTGTCGCCTGAAGCCGAGTTCAGGGGGCGTTGCCTAGTGGCAGAGCGTCACACGAAACACATAAAATGCTGGGCGTGTACAATGACGTAGGCACAAGCCATGCGTCGGAGGTAGGGTTAAATACACCTGTCTGCATCAAATTTTTCAAACCAACGATGGCGGGACACCTTTGTTTTTGCAATTGTATATGCAGTTCATGGAGATGTTATTTTACGGGGTGTGGATGGTCACAACGTGGGATGCTGCTGAAGAACATATGCGGAGAATACAAAAGCACTATAATCTCCAAGTTTAGGAAATCGCCCTCTGCCACTCCTGCCGTTGTGGTCATTAACCGCATGGACCTTTTTCCTCATGGCTTTCAGTTTGTTGGTCACCTGCTTCTTGCTGCGTGGGAAATTGCGCTCTCCCATCTTTCTCGCTAGCCCTTCCAGCAGAGGTCCATCTTTCACCGTCCCCGACTTGTTGCGGTAAATAACGTCCTCTGCTCGGAGGCTGAGGAGCTCCTGGACCTCCTTGTCTCCCCAGTTGGCCATCTTCAAAAATGTCTCAACATTGAAGTAAAACAGAGTGAAACTTGAAGTGAAACTTGTCCTCACTTGTGGCTGTTGTTCTGAATCAGCTGTCCATCCTGTCTTTTAAACTCCTCACGTCACGCCACGCCCACGTCCATCTCGCGTCAATTGCTTTCACATCAAACTCGGCTCGGCAAAAAGACTAGGGCCCGGATCGTCAGCTAAATTCGCGAATTAAACGCGGGTTCTTCCTCAGTGTGAAAGGGGCTTATGACTCTGTGGTGGCATCAGCCATCTTTTTTGGAGTGCTCTGCTGGGCCAGTGGCATTGCAGCAGTGGACTGAAACATCCAAAATTTCTGATAGAGCGGTATCGCAGGTCGTTCTTCCCTACTGGTGTTAGACTACAACTAGCACTGTTCTCAGTAGCCTACAGGCTACATGTAAAGCTTACATATTAAAAATGGGACGATGTGCAATTTCATCCTTATCATGTACATATCTGCATGTACAATTACTGGGACACTGTAAATACATTATAAACATCAATCCTTACTTATTCCGTTTGTATATACAGGTCCTTCTCAAAAAATTAGCATATTGTGATAAAGTTCATTATTTTCCATAATGTAATGATAAAATTTGAACTTTCATATATTTTAGATTCATTGCACACCAACTGAAGTAGTTCAAGCCTTTTCACTGCATGAAAAGTGGGATTTTCGTCAGTATGCGGCACTGTAGATTGTCGTGAAATTTCAGGTTTCCGGCTGTTTCCGGCAATTTGCAGGCAATGCAGAAAACTGCCGTGAATTGCCGGAAATTGACGTGGGCCTGGCTTGGCAGTCATCCCCCTATGACCCCCCTGCTCCTAATTCTAGGGGAGGCTACACAAATGCAAATCAGGGTTGCAGGGGGAGTTTTATCCCAGGTGAGATTTTTCTAAAAGGTAAAATCTCTGGTACAAATAGATCAGGCTAAGTATAGCCTAATTATAGACTCTTACATTTTAGCTTGAATTGATTTATTTCATGAAAGTATGCTAGATTAACTACTGTGTATGTCATTAGCAATGGCAAATGTTATGTAAAAAAGATACACAAAATCAGAATCAGAATTAGCTTTTTTGGCCAGGTTGGCGTAAACAAACAAGGAATTTGACTCTGGTTAATCTTTGCTCTCAAAGTACAACACTCAACAATAACATAAAAAATAATAAAAAATACAGAACAGTAAGAACATAAGAATAAGACGCTATGGGTGGGAACGCAATTGCCTGGAGGGGGAGTGCAGCTGGGAATGTCTGCTTTCTTGTTGTCCCTGTCATCCTAGAGCTCAACCACTGTGCATAGTGGCATGACTACAGTGACCTTTTCTTTGGTCTTACTTAAATGCACAGTGGATGTAGTAACATCCACAATATTAATGAATGCTTTTGGATTTTCTCTCCCAAACTCCATTTTTGAAATAGCGCCTTCTGTGGTCATAATTAAGATTAAGATCAGATTTTATTGTCATGCATACACACGAAATTTGTCCTCTGCTTTTAACCCATCAAGGTTGGCACCTGTTTGACACACACATGCACAGGGTCACACTCTCAGAGACAGATTCCAACCTGAGGCAGTGGGCAGCCATGAAGCTCCCGGGGAACATGGGGGGTACGGTGCCTTGCTCAAGGGCACTTCAGCCGTGGGTGGAACTGACACCCCTCCAGCTATCAGTTCCACCAGTCTTTTTTTTTGAGTGACGAGAGTGGGAATCGAACTGCCAACCTTCCAGTTATTGGACGACCAACTCTAACCACTGAGCCACAGTTCAATTTTTATCATTACATTATGGAAAATAATGAACTTTATCACAATATGCTAATTTTTTGAGAAGGACCTGTATACTGGCTGCTAAAGTGATTCATTCAATATTGAATGTGGTATCTTAGTTTTTTTTTTCTGTAACCAATACAACACAATCTCTACACATTCACATTATGTATATGGCAATTTTTTTCCATCTTACCCTCCTTACTGCTGTAACATTGTGGATTTCCCCAATGTGGGACAAATGAAGGACTATCTTATCTTATATGTGTTAAATTTGACAGCCCTAAAGTGAAAAGTGAAAGTAAACACAACACCAGCGCTGGTGATAATCATAGCACTTGGGGCTGTGACCCCAAACTATGAGAATGGCTCCAAAAGACCCCAGGAACAACATCAGATAACTCACAATCACAATCCACTATTAGGGACACCCAACATCCTGCCTAGAATCCTCAGTCACCCTGGCCTCTGGTCAGCCGACAGGTAATTGATTGATTGATTGATAGATAGATAGATAGATAGACAGAAAGAAAGAAATAGATAGAAGGAAATTCAATATTCATGTGACAGAAAACTTGGTACTGATGAAGGCATTATCTGCATTTTTTTCAACCAAATATCTTGACAGTGTATAACTGATAGAATATAACAACAGTTGCTAGCAATGCAATTAGCATGTCCCATCATGGTGACATGGCCATTCAAAAATCTCATGAAACATGAGTGCACTGTTTGTAATGTTTTAGTCACCACCTGGAGACTACAGACAGACAGAGATAGAAAGTGATGCTTGATTATGTTAATGAGACAGAAGCTTTAAATTACGAACATTCAAATCTACTGCTCAGTGACGCGCTGACATGTTGTTCAGAGTTATCCTCAATGGGTTAATAGACACAGCAACTAACTTCAGAAAACTGCTTTTTTGATTTTACATGTTAGTTCAATATTATTTTGAAAAAATTGTCCATTATTAAAGGGATGGTTCGGAGTAGATTCAACCTAGGGTCATTTGAACCGTGACATCCAGCCAAGTAGCCCACCCAAAGTTTTTCCGATCTTGGCCGAACATCAGCCGAGTTACCGAGTTATCCCGAATAGCTTAGTACAAGCGCTAACGGAGCCTGGCAGTATCTCCAAAATTACCACACTAAAATCACATGCCATGACACCAAACTTCTACAGTTGTACAAATATGGCCTGTACTCACAAAACGATGCATTTGGAAGTTTGTACATAGTCCAGGAGTTTATTATTATCAAAACAAGCCTAATAGCTTCTCTGCTGCTAAAGCTGCGTCGACGTCACTTCCTTGATCTGGGACGAGCCCGTAAAACGTTATCATTAAAAAAAAAAAAGTTACTAGTAAACTTACCTCCACTGTGTCTGTTACCGGTGGCCCCACTCATGGAATGGCATTTCTTCTTAGCTGTACTCTTACTCGGTGCACCCTTTTAGACTCCTTGGCAGTTCTAGGATGAATGAAATTGTCCTTATCGAAATGTCGACTACACACATAGTGCTTTTTCTTCAGCGTCTCGACCGGCGTCGTGATGTCCATATTCAGAACAACCATCCACTGCTGTAGAAGTTCCTGGTCATTGTGTCTATACGGCAGCTCATGGAAGCTCTCTTGATGGAACGCAGCCGGGATAGATACAAGAGTATGGCATCTTGTCCTATCTTTTCACCTCGCGCTGTAGCAGCAAATAACAGTCTTCTTCTTTCGCTGCAGTAGCCCGAAGTAACCGTGTTTGACTACCCTCAGTCACGGGTACACAGTTGTTTCTGTCAACAAAGTTCCAGACGAGAGTATAAAAAAAAATTCACTTAATTGTGATAAAGGCTTATATTTTCAAGGCAACACTTAAAAGATATTTCAAATGTTACCTACTATCAATTAGACAAGGATTTTAGTTATCAATACTGACGCTGAATTCACTTTTCCTTGTGCATATTATGAGTTTCGATGAGGACTTTTACGGGCTCGTCCCAGATCAAGGAAGTGACGTTGACGCAGCTTTAGCAGCAGAGAAGCTATTAGGCTTGTGTTTATAATAATAAACTCCTGGACTATGTACAAACTTCCAAATGCATCGTTTTGTGAGTACAGACCATATTTGTACTACTGTAGAAGTTTGGTGTCATGACATGTGATTTTAGTGTGGTAATTTTGGAGATACTGCCAGGGTCCGTTAGCACTTGTACTAAGCTATTCGGGATAACCTGTATCTCGGCTGATGTTTGGCCAAGATCGGAAAAACTTCGGGTGGGCTACTTGGCTGGATGTCACGGTTCAAATGACCCTAGGGTGAATCTACTCCGAACCATCCCTTTAATAAGATCGAGAAAAAGGTCACCAAAACTGGCAATAGCTATGGGTGTTTTTTGATCTGTTGGGCTCTTCTTTTTGTTTGCATCACGTCTGCTTCAATTTCTCACTGAAATCTTTACTAATGCTTTTTAGCACTTGGTCACATTACACACACATTAAATTGGATTCCACTCGTGATCCATACCTCAGCTAGCCCTGCTGCGTGCCTTTATCTCTTTGTGCCACTAAATATAACTGCAGACATTTCAAAACCTAGTAAGATTAGTCAATATTTAAACTAGAATTTTGACAAAACAAATGATGAAATATTACTCAGAGGCACTTTAAAAATGAAAAAGCCCAATTGATAGAAGTGATAAGTTGAGAAGTGTACAAAAACAGAAATCCCTCATGTGAATCAACAAAAATTAATGTGCACATACAGTTGAATGGGAGGGTGATGAATAAAAACAAAAATACTCCACAAGTTATTTCTGAATGCATATTATCACCTAGCCTGAGAATGTATGATTAACTATTGATATGAGCCAGGCGCCAATGCTAGTGCTTTTTCTTTTTTTATGACACAAAAGTCTGATCAGAACCTTGATTTAATGATTCTGGGCCAGATCCTTCTGGATCTATTAGAAGCACAGGAGGGTTGGGCTATATCTGAACTCAGTTGGAGAGGTGAGAGGTTTTTTTGAACAACTCTAAACTAGTAGTTTTAGTACTTAAACCCGAAAACCAGAAAGTGACAAGAGTGTTAGTGTAATTTGTTCTTGTGTTGATGTGCGACCAAGGCAACCAACAAAATGGCATAAAAATTTATTTTAGCCTATTGTCATTTTGATTTCTAACTCAGCCATCAAATTAAAGAAGTGTTGCCATATCTCCCTTCCTCCAGTTCCTGTTTCTGCTCCAGGGGGAGCCCAGGATGGCTCCCCTGTGGAGCGATGGTGGGCTCACTTCCGCCAGGACGGCTCCAGCTTCTCCGTCACTGGACGTCTGGCCGGACATCTGTTTGCCTGTCAGACTGGCCTCCTGCCCGTTACATGGAGTGGTCTTTGTTACTCCATTCTCCTGCCCGATCCTCGGAGTGGTCCTCGTTCCTCCTGTTCCCTATGTTTTGGGACATTTTGAACTTGGAATTCTTCTTTTTCTTTTTTTCCTCCTTCGGGGACCACCCGCAGGGGTGTCGTAGTGATGTGAAAAGTGGGACTGAGTTACCAGGGCCCCAAGTGGCGAGGGGGCCCTTGAGGAGTCTAGAATTTTATTTCCTTTCACTATTAATATGATTTAAAGATCCCAGCAAATGTTGCTAACTAATGTAAATTTAATGTTTTGGGTAAAAAAAAGTTTCAATTCAATTTAATTAAATTCAGTTTTATCTATATAGCGCCAAATACAACAAATGTCATCTCAAGGCACTTAAATAGTAAAGTCCAATTCAAGCCAAATGGAATTAAATTAATTGAAATCACAATTATTTTCAAAATAATCCAATTCATTCATATAGAGCCAATTCAAAAACAATTTCCTAGCTAAGGAAACCAACATATTGCACCGAAACTTGTCTTCAATCCAATCTCCCGTCCTGAGCGTGCCTGAGGCGACTGTGCAAAGGAATGACTCCCTTTTAACAGGAAGAAACCTCTGGCAGAATCAGACTCAGGAAGGGTAGCCATCCGCCTCGACCAGCTGGGGTTTGAGAAGACAGAAAAGAGGTGGAAAATAACACTGTAACAACCATCCATCCATCCATCCATCCATCCATCCATCCATCCATCATCTTCCGCTTTTCCGGGGATGGGGTCGCGGGGGCAGCAGCTTAAGCAGAGAAACCCCAGACGCCACTCCTCCTTCTGGGGGGACCCCCGAGGCATATTCCTCGGCTGGGAAAGGGTGGAATGCCCTCTCCGGGTCGGGAATGAGATCCTCCAAGTGGAGGAGTTCAAGTATCTCGGGGTCTTGTTCACGAGTGAATGGAGCAGGAGATTGACAGGCGGATTGGTGCGGCATCTGCAGTAATGGTTACCGGCCCGTCGTGGTGAAAAAGGAACTGAGCCAGAAGGCAAAGCTCTCGATTTACCGGTCAATCTATGTTCCTACCCTCACCTATGGTCACGAGCTGTGGGTAGTGACCGAAAGAATGAGATCGCGAATACAAGCGGCCGAAATGAGTTTACTCCGCAGGGTGTCTGGGCTCTTCCTTAGAGATAGGGTGAGAAGCTCGGTCATCCGGGAGGGGCTCAGAGTAAAACCGCTGCTCCTCCGCATCGAGAGGAGTCGGAGATGAGGTGGCTCGGGCATCTGGTTAGGATGCCTCCTGGACGCCTCCCTGGTGAGGTGTTCTGGGCCCATTTGAATGGTGTTACCACTGTAAGCTGTTACCACTGTAACACCATTCAAAGGATATCTGTTGAAACACGAGTTAATGACCACAATAATGTCACATGTACATAATATGATTTGAGAAATTAAACATGGGAGAAAGAGAGTAAAGTGAGGAAAGGTGTGACAGATGAGGCCCCCCAGCAGTCTAAGCCTATAGCAGCTTAACTATGGGATGTTTCAGTTTGATTGATGGATTGAATTTTCTGTCCAATGTAGGACTCCTAGGCTACGGCTACACGAAAACGAAACAAGGTTTTTTTTGAAAACGGGTACGAAAATTCTTGCGACCACACGGAAACGCGCTGCTGGTCCAGACGAAAACGATGAAACGATGCAGTACACACGCCACTGTGTCACGCCACGCTGTGAGACAATAGAGAAGTGTTAAAATTGGCTCACAGCGTCAACGTTTGACTGACGCAAAAACGTTTTAGCTGTAACAATGGAAACGAAACGAGGCCGTTTTCAAACTTTCCCACTCTGGAACCCGTTTTCAAAAACTATCGTTTTGGGGTAGTGGGAACGCCGGCTCCGTGTGGCCGCGACAGCGAAACGATAAGAAAAAGTATCGTTTACAGTGAAAAACGTTTCCGTGTAGCCGCAGCCCTAGTCTACATATAGTGTCTGAGTACAGGTACCCTCACCCCTTGCACGAAATGGTTTAGTCCGCCTTTACCGGCTTTTTAGGCACGCGCATTTTTTAAAATATATTTAACTTAGTATTTATTCTGCTGAAGCAGCGGTGTGCAAGATGTTGAAGATGATGCCCAAGAAAGCAAAATCAGGTTGTCAAAAAAGGAAACAGAGGCAGGAAAGATAAAAAAAAAAGGAAATGAGGGAAAGCAACTGCTGACCAATTTCTTTCCCGACAATGGTGAGCCCAAATGTGAAAGCAAATATTCTACATAAATGAACTCCTGTGGTTATAAAACGTTTCAATACCACCGCGAGTGTCAGTGCTAAAATGTGCACAACACAAAATTAGAAATAACTTAAAGGGGACATATTATGCAAAACTCACTTTTTGCGGGTCTCTGTGTTCACATTTGGGTCTCTACTGTTCCTTTAAACACTCCAAGCGCGAAAAAAACCCATCCATCCATTTTCTGTAGGTCAGTAGAAAGACTTTGGTGTCAAGAAAAAAATGCTGCTGTGAGCCATTTGTATGGCTCCCTTATTGTGACGTCACAATAAGGGAATTTGCATTTACCTGTCGAGTCCCCACCCACTCCCCTATGGAAGCAAATCGTGATCAAAATTCAACCTCTGAATCTGTGACGGCAGAGTATGCAGTCAAGCTCTCTGTGACCCGTTCCGTTCGACCCGGTCACGGGCATCAGACTCGGATATATTGTTTGACTCCACCTTGGCAGCTAACTGTACAGCAAATGTGCACACCGCCCCCTACCGTAGCATACATGATGGGTAGCACGGTCAGCAGGCGTGACGTCACTCTCCTGCCGCTCAGATTGCTTTTTCGTTATCGAATTGCGGGCAGTATTTTGCATGCAGACCACGAAAACGAAAAAGCAATGTCCGCTTTGTTTTCTTTTTGATTATGGCATAGAATGTGCAGTCTTGAAGAAGAAAATTGAAATGCAATAGGATGATTGATTAGTAATTTTATTTATGAGTCAAATAATGCAGCCACATTCTTAAAATGAAAAAGCATTTCTGATAATGCATTTGAATTTTCAACTTTTACATTTCAAATTGAATTTTGGTATCTATTTGCTGAGGCATATTTTGAAAATTAAATCTCAAATGTCTTTGTCCTTTTCATTTGAATTAAGTGAAAGAATGAGCAGTCTTGAAGAAGAAAATTGAAATGCAAATAGGATGATTGATTAGTAATTTTATTTATGAGTCAAATAATGCAGCCACATTCTTAAAATGAAAAAGCATTTCTGATAATGCATTTGAATTTGAATTTTGATCACGATTTGCTTCCATACTCCCCACCCTCTACATTAGTTGAAGATCCGCCATCGTGTATCGAGTATCGGGCATACGAGCGCAATGGCTGAGAGGCGTCTGGCTGCAGACCTGCACTGTCAGGACCCATGACCTGCACTGTCAGGACCCTTAGTTGTAGACATGCACTGTGACGTCACCTGCACTGTGAGGACCCGAAGCGACAAGCGAGGAGCACGTATTTTTTGTTCCCCATTTGAACTGTGGAGACGACGAGGTGAGTAAAAGTCGAGTGAAAACAACTTTCTTTCATACGAAGAAACAGAAACAGTCTTTATTCACTGGAACGTTACGTTGCACACTATATACTCTAAAGTTATATTAATTTTAAAGAATCAGGGTTTTTTTTAAACTTTTGGCTAGTCTTCAGCGTTGTAATCGTATCGATAGTGCTCACTTGTATAATTTTGTTTGACTTATTACGACATTATTTGTCTCTTACAGATGCATATTTCAATAACTGTATACTGTAAAGTTATATTAATTTTAAAGAATCAGGTTTTTTTACTTTTGGCTAGTCTTTAGCGTTGTTATCGTATCGATAGTGCTCACTTAAATGCGCCATTTATATATATATAATTTAGTTTTACTTATTACGACATTATTTGTCTCTTACAGATGCATATTTCAATAACAACCGCTGGCACTACGCCCAAAATCGAACGCTGCACGTCATGTTGCAAACTGTTTCACTGCCCTCTGTGCCTACGATTTAAACCAGCAAAATTCTCCAAGCTGCAGAGCCACTTAGAGGCACATATAAAAGGTGGCATTTTATTTAAAGGTAAGCATAATGTATTTGTCTGTTTGTTTGTACTCATAAGTATTAGCCAACGCTACTAACTTCTGTCAGGTTGTGGTTTGGTTTGTAAAAGGGTAAAAGGAAAATGAAGGGAATGTAGGTTGCAGTGAAGAACATCTGACACCTCACTTTCTGTCTTTTAGAAATCTATCCCAGTCACTAAATCCTGGTAACTGGACAGAGAAAACTGGACTGCAAATTCAGGTAAGAGTATAAAGTATGTATAATGCATGTATTCATATTAATAGTTGAGTACTCAGGAAGAAGAGCAGCAGGCAGAGGTCTCCAAGAGAGCCAGACTTGCTGATGTGGACAAACCAGTGGAAGGCGTAAGCTTTTGCACAGTATCTATTGGTCAGATACTGTTGGTGTGGCAGCTATAGTACAGACATCTTTCTTTCTGTCTTTTCCATAGGACTCGGTTGAAGATCGCATTCTTCAAAATTGCAGACATGCAGCAGAGTGGGCTGAGGCCAACAAACCACTGTTGTCTGCCAGAGTGGACCTGCCTGACGTTCTGGGCATGGGGGAAGAGGAACAGGCAGAGGCTGCTCTACAGTATGGGAGGATGTGGAACGAAGAACTGGACGAGGATGAAAGAGAAGCGATCCTGGAGCCTTTCAAAATGATATTTCACAATATTAACGACATGTTGATATTTTGTGAACAGGTAGTCGACAAAAACAAAGATTTTTTGTCATATTGTGAATGTTTGACTGAATAAACACTACAGAACATTTGATCATGTTGTGACTTGGTGTGTTTTTTATGTTTTCTCATTGATCCCTTAATAATTTGACTAAGATTATACTGTAGATATCAAGAGTTAGGGTACTATTTAGTGGTACTAAGGTGTTCCAGCAGCACAAAAACATAATTGGCATAGACATAGAACCAAACATGAAATTTATGGTGGTTAAGGATAAAAATACAGAATAATACAACAGAAAAACTAATTGAAATATATATATATAAATAAATATATATATAAAGAGCAGTGCGATAAAGTCAAAATGAAATGATAATGAAATAGCAGTGACTTACTCTATAGTACACAATAAAATGTACAGTATAGGCCTATGGCATCTTGTGAGATGCTGGTTTATGAATATGAGCCTAAGAGAAAATGTGTGCAGTGACCAAACAAAAGTTTACAATACAAATAAAAACAATAGACCGGGAATTGATAGATTTTATGTCGTACTGTTAACTAATTAATTCATTTGTGAAGACCTCTTGAAAAATATAGCGTTTAAAATCGTTTAAAAATACGTGCTTCCGATACACACGCTTTTATTTTGAAAGGCTTTCGAATCAACTTCCGGTCCTCACAGTGCACTTCTGGCACAGCCCCTTTACAGACAGCCGTTCCACTTCCTATTCGCCCCATTATAAAAAATTTGGCTGCAGTTCTGTTGATTTTCTCTGGGGGCGCTGGCGAGCGAGTGCAGAATGACCACTGAAACCTGAAAATAATACTGTGATTTCTGACAGGGGGATGTGGATTTATATCGAAAGTACAATAACCTGGGAGTTATAGCTTTCTGTTTTCTTACAGGTCGTGCATTTGCGAGTCAGTATTTGCTAGCATCTAGCTAACGGAATCTGAAGAACGCACGGCTGATTACGACCGGCTGCTTTACGGCACACGTCCACTGTGCCAGAGTGCTAACCTGGTGCCGCTAACAACAACCAAAGCTAAACCAGAGGCTAGTCAGAGAGTATGTAAAAGGGCTGTGCTGAAATCTGTAACTATTTGAGCTAACCCCTCTCTGCTAGCTCAGCGCTAGGACTGACCATGCCGTAAAGTGATGCCACATGCGTGACGTCACTCGGAATGCAATACTGACAATAAATGTGTATTTTAAACAAATCTAGTGAGTCTAAAAAATCAAACCAAGTGCCGTTTGAAAGGATAATTTATCCTGCCTTTAGGAAAATTAAAATGAAAAAATATAAAAAATTATATCCAAAGCAATGGCTGGATCTAAGGTGGATTTCATAGTACCACCATAGAGTTCGGCGTGCTCTGCACTGCTTCGTTGGCGCCCCTAGAGTGCAGTACCACCCGGAAATAGCCGCCAGTTTTCCCTCTCCTCATAATAGAGACTCTCTGACTTCTGGTCCTCACAGTGCAGGTGACGGTCTGCAACAGGGTCCTCCTGACAGTGCAGGTCTGCGGGTCCTGACAGTGCAGGTCTGCAGCCAGACTCTCTTGCAATGGCTACGAAAGGAAAATCACACATGAAGTGTTGTGTTGTTGGCTGCACCTGTGGTGCGTTTCTGGAGACTCAGGTGTCCAGCAGCAGCTCCAGTCTCTGCCGGTGAAACCTCCCGGTGGTTTTCACAGCCATGAACAGGTCAGCCTGTGTGAGCTGCTCCACCGGGGCCGAGGGGGGAGCGCTCCTCCGCGCTCACGGCTCTCCTCTCCCGGGCCAGCCGCCTGAAATAAGTTGAGAAAACATCTCCCTGGAGCCCCCTGCAGCTGGCAGCTCCTTCTGGTGTCCGCCAGTGAGCACGAGCCTCTCCCGGCCACCAGCAGACAGGTGACCGCGGCGGCAGCAGCGCGAGGTCCCGCTGTTGAGAAAACATGTGGAAGCCTGCCGGGGGACTGAGGCTCGCCTTCAGCTCAGCGGGACCTCGGGCTGCTGCCGCCGCGGTCACCTGTCTGCTGGCGGCCGGGAGGCTGTCCTCTCTATGGTGTAAGCAATGGGCCAAAAAGATTTGTCCATCTGTGCAAGTAATCCGTGCATATTTGGGAAATGTGTGGGTCTTTGGTTGTAGTTGAGCACAAAACAAAATATTTGTGATCTCTAAAAATGAGTCCATCTGTGTTTTTACTGGGTTGTGTTGTAATATTTGTCAGAATACAAATTGAAAAGTTACGAGTTGGAAAGTTACGAATGCAAAAGTTACACATTCAAAAGTTACGAATACGAATTTCTCAAGTGCAAGGAAAGGGGACACATATACGTCATCGCTGACGTCATCACGCCACAGGCATCACCCAGAGCTATAGAGTTACAGAGTTGCGACACGGTTTGAAGTCGCCGCTTGGGCTGTCACGTGGTTCATGTGAGCCTCCGGAGTTCCAAACATCACAGCGCTGTCAGCTCCGTTAACCTCAATTACTCGTCAATAACAATTACTGGTAAGTTTTTTACATTTTTAAGCATTATCTATCAGAAGTACACTCTTAGATATCGTTATTTTTACATTTGGTTAGCATGAAATGTCGATGTTAAAAATGTAATGAATTTAGGGACCTAGCTTAAAGCTGCAGTCTGCAACTCTTTTTCAAGCATAATGCCTGGAACTGTCCGGGGATTCTGAAAGTAGTACATTAAATACCCCAATACAAAAAAAAAAAAAATTAGTTCTCTAGGTCCCCTATATGTCCCGCTAGGTCCCTCCAAAGCCAGCAGGTTTGTTTACAAAACTGCAGACCGGACCGGTAAAAGGTAACCAATCAGGTTACGAGCTGGGCTCTACTGCCTGTCAATCACCGATTGTGCACGGGCGATACAAGGTAGGCTCGTCCCCACGCTTATTTATCTAGAATATTGAACTTCATTACGGGCTTGTCTACTTACTGTGTCTTCCATGATCGCAAATGACAGGTGAGTTGATGAATGAGGAGTCCTGTAAGCGCATCTGGCGTGCACGTCTACGTGCACGAGTTCTCATGTGTTTTGATGGGGCGGGACAGGAAGTTGAATAACTTTTTATTTTTCGGTTAAAAAATAAGCATTTCTTGCATTTTGCGACTACGGAGGTCACCGTTTTCAACTTCAAGCGTTCTGATAGATCATGTAAACTCTTAAAATGCCAAAAATTAGGACTTTACGTATGACAACAACAAATCCTGCAGACTGCAGCTTTAAAGCTTGGTAACGGAGGCTAACGTGAGGTAATTAACGTGATCATTTCACTAAAGTCCGTTAACTTTTTATTGTCAGGTGACATAATGTAAAGTTGTTTTGATTGTTAGGTTTTAAAACATTACCAAAATACTATATATTTAATACATTTTTGGTATTTCTGACGTATTTTCTCCGGTAAATTGATTAAATTACAAAATTTTTGGCATAGTGAGGCATTAGCTGACTGGTCTTTAATTAAGTTTTTTTTCAGCATGACTTTGAAGCTGTGATAATGAATTTATGAATTTCTCTGTTGTTGTTGTCAGGGAGGTCAGCAGATGTGGTGGTCGCTGCTGTCATGCTGCCATGGATCAACCCTCATTAGGGCTTCAGCCGATTTATACAATGTCCAAACGCTTAAATTTGATCAAATATATTGTAATGACCTCACGGAGGCTCTGAGACTGGCGGTTGCCGAACGGCTCTTTATTACGTTAGTGTTACAGTAAGTACAAGCAGTACAATTGCCGAACACTGGCGACTCGCTCTGTCCTGCGCCGCAACCAACCCCAGGAGAACACCAAACCTGCACACAGACTGGCCCACCCCCACTCTTCTCCCCCAATCACCAGCCCACACCTGAGTGACATGACATGACCTGCGGTCCAGTGATTGACAGGGAGAGGAGGAAACAAGCCAGTCTGTGTGCTTATACCTTCATTCTGGGTCGTTACAATATTTAATTACTGCAGATTAATCTACCCAACAGTATAAATAGCAATAAAATAACTTCTTTATTAAGGCTTGTTTGACATTTTCCATGATGACATTTTATAATAAAATGTTTGGTTTAAATCTGTTTTGTTTATTTTTTTCACAACTGACACATTTATTTTGTCGTTAATATGGTTTTAACCAGAAAAAAGTTAAATTCCTATTTTAATCCTTCCATCCATCCATTATACCCGCTGAATCCGTCGGTCGGGTCGCGGGGGTTGTCCATCTGACACCAGAAAGAACAGACAGACTGAATGACATCTTCTACAGATAGAGTGTTTGGGACAACAGGAGTAAGTCCTGGGAACAGACAGTAACATCAGGCTCTGTTGAGCTGGCATGATTCAGTATTTCTTTAGCACAAGTTTCTTGTGTTTATATTGAATAAAGTAGGACGAGGTAGCTGCCCCCTGCTAGCATGCAGGGGCCCCCCTCTACGATTTAAAATGGTGATAAATGTGTCTCTACGCTCCAAAAAAGAAAAACCTTGATAAAATACATCGTCGGTGAAGTGATCAATGCACATTATGGGTCAATATTTACCGAAATGTTAAAGTTATCGTTTTTGTGCTCCGTTCCGCTAAGACCCGTTCAAACTGGCTGACAGCGCTGTGATGTTTGGAACTCCGGAGGCTCACATGTACCACGTGACAGCCCAAGCGGCGACTTCAAAGCGTGTCGCAACTCTGTAACTCTATAGCTCTGGGTGATGCCTGTGGCGTGATGACGTCAGCGATGACGTATATGTGTCCCCTTTCCTTGCACTTGAGAAATTCGTATTCGTAACTTTTGAATGTGTAACTTTTGCATTCGTAACTTTCCAACTCGTAACTTTTCAATTTGTATTCTGACAAATATTACAACACAACCCAGTAAAAACACAGATGGACTAATTTTTAGAGATCACAAATATTTTGTTTTATGCTCAACTACAACCAAAGACGCACACATTTCCCAAATATGCACGGATTACTTGCACAGATGGACAAATCTTTTTGGCCCATTGCTTACACCATAGTCCTCACTGGCGGACACCAGAAGGAGCTGCCGGCTGCAGGGGGCGCGGATGTTTTCCCAACTTATTTCAGGCTGCTGGCCCGGTTGAGGAGAGCCGTGAGCGTGGAGGAGTGCTCCCCCCTCGGCCCCGGTGGAGCAGCTCACACAGGCTGACCTGTTTGTGGCTGTGAAAACCACCGGGAGATAGATAGATAGATAGATAGATAGATAGATACTTTATTGATCTGAAGGAAATTCAAGCATCCAGTAGCAAGACATAATAAAGCAATAAAAATGTTATACAATTATAAACACTTTAAAAACAATCTAAGACTAAAAAAAAATAGTTTAAATATACACTCTCAGAAAATACTCACTCTCAGAAAACTCTCAGGGACTACAGATGAAAATTAGCCTTGTGGCTATAATCTGGCTCAATTGTATGTTGTGCACTGTCCCTGTTAAATAAACATTAAAATAAAAAAAAATAAATAAATAAAGTACAGAATTGTACATTTAGGGATATGATGGCTTGTCACGGGGGCAGTACCCTCTGAAGGTATAGTTTTGTACCCTTATACTGAAGTAGCCTAACACAGACTGTCTATTGTACCCCAGCATGTAGAAAAAAAGGTACATATATGTACCTTTTACCACTTGAGTACATATATGTACCTTTTGGACCCTCAAAACAAAAGGGTAAACTGTGCATGCAGCCAGAGGCTTCTCATGAGCGGGGCGGGGCGGGGCCAGCAACAGCTTATTTGCATAAAAGTGACAGAGCCCTTTAAACGGCTCAATTTGGGAGAGACTGAAACTGGCAAGAATAGAGCTGGTGAAATCTCTTTATGTGAGAGTGATTTTGTGCAAAGAACTTCATGAACATGTTTTGTATAGCACATAGACACATTCTAAATTGTTTAAATAGGTAAAATATGTCTCCTTTAATAATAGTAGTAATCTGAGGTAAAGTCAAATTTTTTTTTGCATAGCCTACCACACCATTGCAATAGTACACTAATTAAAACATGTAATTGATATTTATTATTGGGCCATAATATAATTAGGCTAATAGCGTAACTTAGTAGGCTCAGTGGCATAGGATAAGGATTCAGAAACTGTCACAAAAGCTGAAGCAGCAACAGACCCCTCATCCTCTGATACTGTGGACTCGAGACAATGCTAGTTTAAAATGAAAGCACATCATTTTAGCTATTCATACTGTAATGTGTTTAGCAACACTAAAGTCATGTTCTGTGTTTTACTGTAGCCTATGTTTGGCTGTAGCCTAATTAGAACTAGAAAATTTCTGAAGAAATTTAGAAGGGGCCTGCCAAAGTGTGTGTATCGCTCAACCAATCATGGCTGCTCAGGAATGGTTCGCAAGGCCTAAAGAAGAAGCATTCAAGCCTAAACGGCATCAAAGGATGACATGGATGCTTCTTCTTAAAGCGGTGAACTGTCCCTTTAAAGAGGCGAACTGGCCCTTTAAAGCGGTGAACTGTCCCTTTAAAGAGGCGAACTGTCCCTTTAAAGCAGCGAACTGTCCCTTTAAAGCGGCGAACTGTCCCTTTAAAGAGGCGAACTGTCCCTTTAAAGAGGCGAACTGTCCTTTTAAAGCGGCGAACTGTTCCTTTAAAGAGGCGAACTGGCCCTTTAAAGCGGCGAACTGTCCCTTTAAAGAGGCGAACTGGCCCTTTAAAGAGGCGAACTGGCCCTTTAAAGAGGCAAAGGACTGGCTGGGCCACTAATAGCCTTGTTTCTATGGTAATTAATCTCCCTCATTTAGCTGCCACTACACTAATTATATGAGACTCAGGCTTCTCAGAGCCAAAAAAACCTCTACGAACAGATGCTTCCCATTCGGAAACCGTAAGAGCTACGGAAAAAATTCTTGCAGAATCAGTGAGGGACTTCTTTGGACTTCAATATTCCCGCGTTTCAGATCTGTAGCACATTCACAGTGAAAGCACGGATGAGAGAAAGAAGGGCTTCAGGAGCTGCTGAGATTCTGAGAATTGGATGAATTAAAATGGGGATTTTAGGTCTTTGAGCCCCGACATCACTTTGCTCTGAGGGGCTCTGAGAGCAAACGGTCAGCCCTAGATGAAATATGAAAACATTTTATGAATCCCAACATGCGTGCCTATATTATGACAGTACATAATGGCATTGGAGCGATATTTGTAGGCGTGAGGGCGATTCGAAAATGAATCTGAGGTCAGAACTCTTGCTCTTCCCACACTCTAATGAAATGGCCATTGTGCTCTAATAATTCAAATTTTTCAGATTTTGGCCAAAACTTTGGGTCGCTTGGAGGCATGCTGAGGGAAATCCGTAGCAGGTATCGACATGGCGTCTTCACTTCTGAACACAGCACGGACGTATCTACAAACTGACATTTGAATGGCGTTTCTAGGTTAATGCATGATGACACAGTAACTGCTCAAAATTTTGGGTTTTTTTATGATTTTTCCAGGTCATCCCCCTGTTTATTCCTAGAGGGGCTTTAGGGGGCTTTTTTTTGCTTATTACGTCGCCATGGTAACTCCAATCTTCAATAAAAGTAATAGCCCGCGAAAACTCATCGAGCCGGTCGTTTTGATATATATATTGTTGGGATTAATGTGGACGGAAGAATAAATATAGCCTATAAATAAATAAATAAATAAATAAATAAATAAAGAGACACGTTTTCAATGTTAAATCCCATAGACTTTTGCCAACGGAATAGTAATAGGTGCCTTGCCATGCAATGCTATGGCAGGCCCCAATAAGAGACTAATTAGGGCCTTGGGCACTGCTTGTGCATAGGGCCCAGAATTTGGTGCTACGCCCCTTCCCACCTGTATTTGGTTTAAACTTTGTTTTGGGATGTCTGGAAGCCATCCCTTGCGCTCTGTCATGATCCGTGTCGTTTTGATATCGTTTGGTGTTTGTTTTTTCCAATCACTTTCTATTTTGGTCAGTCTAGTCAATTCAAGTTTTCTCAGCGTTTTGATTTTGTTTTCCCTGGTTAGTTTTTTGTATTTCCGGCTTTGCCGTGCCTTTGTTTAAGAATAAATATTTAATTTTTTACTTTTGCCTCTTGGCTCTCGCTCTGTGTCTGCACCTGGCTCCTTCCTTGCTACCATCGACTCGTGATACTTCTGTCCCCACATGAATGAATAATGTTGTTGGATCTTGGTTTCAGACTGGCGCAACAACCCCCCCACCCCACCTCATCTTGTCATGGTTTGTCATCACTGTTTTCAAATCTCATACTGCCTCTTACTTTTTTATTGGACGACAACAAGTGATGTAACAGAGGTTGTTGAAAAGGTTATTGAGGTTGTGCACAGAGACACATGCTGTCCAGGACACCCAGCAGCACTGATGTACTGACTGTCTGTAAGTGTTAAGGTAAAATTTCCCAAACACAAGTTCAAACTGCATATAGTCTCTTTCTGTAATATATTAAAATGAATTTCCTCGATGATATTGCTTCCGCATGTAACGCAAACTACATTAAATTGTAGGTCATCATGGAACCAGAAGTTGCTGTCAACAGGACTGATGCTGTGACTGACTTACATCCCTGCTATGAGTTTGATCATTTCAATTACAAACTAACCACAACCCTTTCTGTTGTATGTGTAACTCTATATGTTTTCCTTACACTTTTGTCTGTTATCACGGTATGTGGAAACCTCCTTGTAATAATCTCCATCATTTACTTTAAACAGCTCCACACTCCGACTAACTACCTTATCCTCTCTTTGGCTGTGGCTGACCTGCTTGTTGGAATTCTAGTCTTTCCTTTCAGCATGGCATTCTCTCTCCGCTCATGTTTGTATTATGAGGGTTTATTTTGTAAGGTAAGAAGCAGCTTTGATGTGTCCCTCAGCACATGCTCTATTATGAACTTATGTTGCATTTCTGTTGACAGATATTATGCAGTGTGTCAACCATTAACATATAAATCTAAAATCAATCACCATGTTGTTATTGTCATGATTGTGGCAAGCTGGGGGATTTCTGCTCTTATTGGAATTGGTGTGATAATTCCTGGATTAAACAATGAAGAATGTGAGGAAACATGTTTTATTGATGTTCTCATTGCAAACACAGTTGGACCTATATTATCCTTCTACCTTCCAGTGATCATAATGCTATGTATCTACCTGAAGATTTTCCTTGTTGCACAGAGACAAGCACGCAGCATCCACAGCATATCAAAGCCTGGAGCAGCAGTCAGTAAGATAGAAAAAAAGGCCACCAAAACTCTGGCTATTGTTCTGGGAGCGTTTCTATTTTGCTGGACTCCTTTCTTTCTTTGCATCACTTTTCTGCCTTTTAGCAATGGTTCAGTGCCAGTTCCTGTGATCGAAACACTTAACTGGCTTACACTGTCAAATTCAATGTTAAATCCCTTCATCTATGCCTTTTTTTACAGCTGGTTCAGATCAGCCTTTAAAATGATTATTTCTGGAAAAATATTCCAAGGAGATTTTGCTCATTCAAAACTGCATTGACTGTATGAGTCAGAAAGTTACTGCATAAATGTCAGTGTCTGAAACAAGGGTTTCTGTTGGAGTACATTTATAGTGCCTGGTAAAAAAAAAAAAAAAGATAAGCAGAATCTGCTGAGAAAATAATGAGACTCACTGATTTTATTTCGTCATGACAGGTAAGATTCTGTATAACAGAGATCTTTATTAAATAAAATAGCTTATAGTTATAAGTAACTCTAATAAATAAATTATAGTTATGATCTGCAGAGTCTGCAGATGATCTGCTGCATACGTGTAGGTCTTCAAAACGAATGCACTGATGATTATCTACGTTATATTCATATCATAATTTGTCAAGAATGGTGAGATCTACAGTTGAAGCAGATTCAGACCTGTTGTTCGATTCTTCACTGAGACCATAAAAGTGGATCATATCACTGCGGTTCTGTGGTTTTTGCATCGTGTTACTGTCTGTCAAAGAGTTGGTTTTCAGAAACCATATATCTTAAACAAACTCACAGAATGCCTTGGGTTTGCTGCAAGTCTTGTTTGCTTTAAATCAACCTTCTTCATCTTGATTACTTTTTATTTTTCATTGTGTTTGGCACATTTTGATTTAATTCGCATTATGTTTCAAATAAAGCACCTTGTATCTACTTTAGCCTTGTCATACATACATCACATACCTGAATATAACGCAACTATTCACAAAACGGTCTATTCCAGAATGGTGTAATACACATTTATAGCAGCATAATTATATATATCTATGTATATAGACATATGTGTGAAAAAATATTTCCAAGGCATATCAGAACATAAAGTTCACATTAAATGTAATTTTTAATTTAAAACATTGTTTAAAACAGTAAGAGGTTTGCTTAATAATTACTTGTAACATGTACCACTTCATAAAAACTAATCTGGACTCTTGTATACATGTATGCACATCGATCTTTTTTGTCATGTTGAAGAGGCCACAAAGACACTATCAAAAGCCCAAAAAAATGTCAGGTAACCATAAAGTTAAACAATATTGTGCAGGGCTGGAAACCACAGTTCTGAAGCATATTATCTCATTCCCCAGGTCCTCCAGGACAGTTTTAGACCTGGAGTACCTGGGGAACAAAGATCAATGTACCTCAAAACTCCTCAGAAGCACATAATTTTAAGGTTCATAAACTCGAGTCTTGCTTTAATAAACCAAATCTGAACTGTAAATTATGAGGTCAGGGAATAGTATGAGACTGAAGACACTGTCATCAATTCCCACTGTTGATGTCACCTCACAAAAAATACCATAGATAGGAAAGAATCCCAAAAATGAGGAATCAATTGATGGCAGTTTTAAACTCAATGTTCAATCCCCGAACAGGTTGCAAGTCCATTTCAGAGGCAGCACTAAATCAAA